>NC_033800.1:137752346-137787666 GCF_001876935.1 Asparagus officinalis | reverse complement strand
CTGGAGAACTGCGGAAAGCAAGTGGAGAATGCCCAGCACTTGTGGACCTGTAGCTGCCTTCTGATGTCAGGGAATCCTCGGCCCTCCCACTCGCCATTCTCAAGCAACTGTAATAGGGGAACAGAGTGGTCTATGGCATTCTGCACCTACATCATATCAGAACGATGAAGGACGAACCAAGCCATCAAATAAGTGTATGGGAGCTCCACCTTAGTAAGAGGAATCCGAGCCGACGGTTCATCTTCTTTCTGTGTGAAGGCACTAGAAATCTGTCGAAGCCCTCGATGAATGTTAGCCACCATCACCGGAAGAAGCGAAAGTTCCTTTTTGTAGGCAAGCTAAACCGCTGGGTAGAGCACTTCTAATGGCAAAATATCACTGGACTGATACGGAACCACGCATTTCTTTAACCAGATAGCGAGGTAACCGGCGAGAACGGTCATCGGCTGAATCGATGCGGTCGCATGCCATAAGAATGATTTAAATTTGGTCCCTACAGGAAAGCCACTCTCGGGACTGCTAATGGTATAGGAATGAGCGTCAATCTTCTTCAGCAGACCATTGACCTCTGAAGGAGTAAGCGTTGCTAGCTCACAAATAGCCTCGCCAGAATTGCTCTCTAAATTCCTGAACAGATAACACGCAAACTGCTTCAAGCTCACATGTGACTTAGTCCTCTTCGCTAAAGGCTCAGACTGCGCCAAAGCAATATGGTAGTGACATGTGAGATCCCATAAAGTCTCATAGCGGTCGGGCATGCGGTCCTTTAGCTGACTCAATTCATGGTGGGAGGGAAAGTACTCCTGATATAGCATCTGACCCATGGGCAAACCAGAAATCTTGTACATCTCATGAAGAGCCAAGCTCAACTCTCCATGCCTAGTCAGAAAAGTGTTCGAATCCGGGTTATAGAGCTCACACAAAGCGAAGAAATGTTTAGCGCTGACGGGTAAACCATACATGGTGGAACGAATAGCTGCATATAGACCACAAGCGTGCAACTCCTCGCTCCATCGGCTTAAGACGTACTTCGTCATACGAGCCCACCAAAGCTTGTCTAAAGAATGGACCCAGCCGTAGAATCTATGGCGTGTCGTAGGCATCTCCCGTCCTAAACCGGCGAGACGATTCTTCAAGGTGGAAGACGAAGCAAGAAATTCGTTACGCGGCGGTGTATCCAGCCCCAATACTCCAGGACGCAATCCAATGATATGACTCCTGCTCGAACCAGGAGCTACCTGATGAGTAATATAGCCACAGTGAACGCTCTCATGCTCCTCCGTCAAGCGCCACGACATCTCCCATGTCACGGCCTGACGCCTGAGCTCAGTCAATGAGCGGTGTCGAGGAATCTTAGGCAAATATAGAAAGCCACCGTCATCTTTATGAAGCCACTGCTCGGCGTCAATAAACACTGCATCAGGATCTCTAACAGAGTCACCGAATAAAAAGTCAGTCTTCCTGAGAGGCTGAACAGAGCTGGTATCCTTCACGAAAGGCGCATCAGTAATCAGCTGTCGAAGAACTCGATGTCCACCTTCCTTCACCACTTGGGCAACCTCTGTCGACGTGCCCGAAGCAAACTGAGGAGTAAGTGGAATAGGTGAAAAATCGTCGGAGGTCGAATAATACTCGTCACGATGCTCGTACACAGCATGATATGAGAACGCTCCAGAAGGATATCCCACTGGAAACAAGCAATTAAGCGTTTGTTAGTCTCAGTTATAAAAGGAAGTTGAACTCATCTTACAAATGAGTAAGATAGAGTCACTGCTTTATAAAGGGTGAGACGATTTGGCTACATTGTGCATTCATAAGATAAGGTATATCAACAATATATCCCTGCCTTATAACGCACAATGCAGCTTCAAAGCGCCCCCTTTATTTAATTTGAGATATGGTTTTGACCAAGCAAAACCTATCTTTTAAAGCGTCAATCCTCACCAAGGAGAATCAAGGCTCTTCCCAATTGTCTCACCAAGGAGAACAAAACGGGGAAAAAGGACTAATCTACAAATTTCAAAATCCACCAAAAAGGAGCTCACCAGCATACGAGGGAAGCACGCCATCAGCCGACGCAGTAGGGGATCGACCTCTCAGGATATGCGACATGGTGATCTGTAAAGTAAATCAGAGGATCAAATATAGAAAAAATTTTAGTTAGGGTGACAAACTCTAACCCTAAAATTTTACCCCCTCTTTATTGCATTTAAACCCCTCAGATCTCTAAATTCTACCCCCTGAAATATGAGCTCGAGGCGTCAAATCACAAACCCTAACCCTCATATGCAATCCCACAAATTCATATATTAAATTAAACATGAAAAATGCCAAAATTATGGAGGATTTACCTGAGGAAAAGCTCGAGGATCCAACAAAAATCAGATTTTGAAAGAGGCTCGAACCACGTGCTCGAGGGGCCTGAGAGAAACTTTAAATATGGAGATTTTGAAGGATTTTTCAGTCTAAGATCAAAAGGAAAGATAGATCTAAGACAAATTTGAGGGTTTGAAGGAGTAAGGATGCACGAGGGAAGAGAAAACTCCAAAAGAAAGAGAAAGGGGGGGCCGGCCCTAAAGAGAGGAAACGAGGGTTCTTTTATAGTGTTGAACCAGCCTTGAACCGGACCAGACCAGGCTGAACCAGACCAGGCCAGGCTAAATCAGTTCATATAAGGCTGAACCAGACCAGATAAGGCTGAACCAGACCAGACCAGGCTGAACCAGACCAAACCAGGCTGAACCAGGCTAAACCAGTCCTGAACCAGTTTTGAACCAGGCTGAACCAGGCTGAACCAGTTCTGAACCAGTTTGAACCAGATTTGAACCAAAATTCAAATTGGAGCTGAACCGAGTGTCGAAACGACTTCAAATCAACCAACGGCCGGTTCAACTCATTCGGACATAAAAAGTACTCCAATAAGGTATACGAGTATAAACTATTCCCTATTTTTTGTTGAGAAATTCAAATTGGAGCTGAACCGAGTGTCGAAACGACTTCAAATCAACCAACGGCCGGTTCAACTCATTCAAACATAAAAAGTACTCCAATAAGGTATACGAGTATAAACTATTCCCTATTTTTTGTTGAGAAGTTTCTGGAGAGTATTTTTCTAAAAATATTCTTAAGGATAACTCAACAATACTCCGAAAAGTATAAGAGTATAAACTGCTTCTCAAGACTCCAACAGACGTACGAGTATAAACTGTGTTAAACGCCGGACAACGCGTTGTAAATGAAGACTCAACGCCAGCAATCGATGGTCGGTTCTATGTTGAAACAGCAAACACGAGCTAAAGATCAGAAAATCAGGAATTGACTTCAAGTTCAAAATTCCGACAACGGTCAGACAATGAATACAGCACCGGAACCCTTGCAGACATTCGACAAAGCACGCATGGACGTAACCCTATGATGCTAGTCCCGTAAAGTCCTTGACGGAAGGCGCCCCCATACTTTGAAGTGCCTATCTTAACGCTATCCTCCCTGTTTTTAAGGGAGGGGGTATCTGTAGGCGTATAAAACTGTTTATAGGTCCCTTAACACAGCTCGGCACGGTGATTCGACAAACCAACGAACCATCAGACGATATATCCAAGCATGGGCGTAAGACCACAACAACGAAGCCAAGTGACACACGACGAAGCGGATTTACTGCCAAATCAGGATCCGGACTGCCAAATCAGAGTCCAGATCAACAATGAAGTACGAATAAACCATGAGACCGAAAAAACGGCAAAACCAAACACCAAGGGAGGGCTCGGCCAAAAGGGGTTCGGCCAAAACTGAGCCACCTCTAGGTGGCTCGGTGGCCGAGCCACCAGAGCCACCTAGGTGGCCGGCCGAGCCACCTAGGTGGCCGGCCGAGCCACCTGGGCCCAGATCTGAGCCCAGATCTGGTTTGAGGAGCCTATAAATAGACCCCTAGGCTCATTGTTTGGAGGGTTGGAACTTTTGAGGTGAAACTCTGCCAGATTGAGAACTGAAATTCGGAGTTTTGGAGCTTTGAAGACTCGAACTTTTTAGATCTGGTTCTTGGCGATCATCCACGTTAAACAAGGTAGGAGTTCGAGAGAGATCAGATCTGAGATCCACACGGTCGTCCTCCGGATCAAAACTTGGTTTTTTGATCCCGAGAAGAGTATCGATTTCGCTTGGTCGATTTCGATTACTTAGGGCTATTATTTCCTTGGTGAAATAATCCCCTCGGCTGTTATTTCCTTCGTGAAATAACACCCGTCATACCGTGTAGATCCGACTGGATCAAGATCGCGCGGTGGTCTACGGATTAACCCCGGCGCAGGCAAAGAACCCACACAAGCAAGAGACCACAAAACAGGATCTTGCGATTTGTTCGAGAAAAGGAAAGTTGTAATTTTCTTTTTTCTTTGATTTTGTTGTAACCGGATCTTATAAAAAGACCGGATCTTTTGTAACCGATAAACTGTTGCTTAAGAAAAACAATGACTTCAATGAAAGCAATTTTTCTCGCGAACATGATTGTCGTGTGTTGAATTACCTGTAAAGAGAAAAACAAAACAACAAAAACTAGAGAAGGGATTAGCGATAAATTATTTGACAAATCATCATCAAAACTATAGGGCCAACATTCCTCTCACAACCAAAAAATTGTCTTATATGGACTGCAATTCCCTCCTCTCAAAGATCTCTGGACAATTTCAAAAATGGTTGAATCATGGATATCTGTCTTATGCAGGTAGATTGCAAATAATTAAAAGTGTAATTCTTGGTGTTCAAATATTTTGGACATCAAATTACATTCTTCCAGCCAATGTTCTCCAGGAAATGGATGGTCTATGCAGGAGATTCTTGTGGGGGAAATCAGATCAAAATCTCAGAGTTCCTTTGGTTGCATGGGAGAGTGTGTGCATGGGGAGGAAGCAAGGAGGTTTGGGATTTTTTCAGCTCCTAGTTGGAATATTGCTTCAGTACTGAAATGTATATGAGATATTCATATCAAAAAGGAGTCTCTGTGGATTAAATGGATACATGGTGTCTATTTAAAACATGAGGATATTTGGCAAGTCAGAGCAAGAGCTGGTGACTCTTGGTTATGGAAACAATTGTTAAAAGTAAGGGATAAAGCTTTGGTTTTGTAAGGTGGTGTGGAAAATTTGAAATGCTTGATCAGTTCATGCTATAAGGATGCAAAAATAAAGCTGTCTACATTATATCATGTAATACATTCTACTGCAAATGATGTGGAATGGTTCAAAACAGTCTAGGGGGATTAAACATTCCTAAACATTCATTTGTTGGTTGGCTTGCATTTCAAGATAGACTGCTCACGCAGGACAGACTTCATAGGAGAGGTGTCATCAATGTAAATTCATGTCTTCTTTGCTCTGGTGTAGCCAGTGAAACAAGAAACCACTTGTTTTTTGAGTGTGTTTTTCGGCAAATGTCTGGAATTGTATCATGGGCTGGCTGAACTTTAAATGGAGATCTTGCAATTGGTTACAGATAGTGAATTGGTATGCTTACAGGTTGAAGGGTAGGGGGTTAAAGCAATATCTCAAGAAGATGGCTTTGGTCACCACTATATATTTCATATGGAGAGAACGAAACCTGAGGCTTTTTCAACAGAAGACTAGAAGTCCTGAAGTCTTGGTTAGAGATATCAAATTTGATGTTTTGACATCCATTCTCAACAGCCCTTCAATTGCAAGCAGTGATGTTGCTTTGTGTAGTCAAATTTGATGTTTTGACATCCATTCTCAACAGCCCTTCAATTGCAAGCAGTGATGTTGCTTTGTGTATTTTTGTCATTTGAGTATCTGTTTTTTTTTAACAGCCCTTCAATTGCAAGCAGTGATGTTGCTTTGTGTATTTTTGTCATTTGAGTATCTGTTTTTTTTTGGATATTCATTTATCAATTCATTTGTAATCTCGGTTAAGGAACACTGAGTATCTGATGTACATATAATTTACATACTTGGTTAGTGAATAATTTTTTTTCATTGACCCAAAAAAAATTAAGGAGGAAAAGACGCCATCCAAATGAGAGATGTTTACTTTTTCTATAAGAAAAGTTTCCTATGAAATGAATTAATAAGAGGCTGCCAGTCTTGTTTGGTGAGGGATCCTTTTTTTTCAAAGAAAGACCAAGGTATTTGAAGGGGGAAGGAGAAGAGAAATTTAGAATTCTAGCAAGAGATGGACATTGGTTGATGAATTTGCCACTATAGTAGAGATTTGACTTATTGTAGTTGATCCCCAAACAAGAAACTTTCTCAAATAGATAGAGAATGGATTTAAGTGTAGAAATATTGTTCTTAATGGATTTGTAAAAAATCAAGGTATCATTAACAAATTAATGAGATCTAATATCATTCAATCTACTATTAAAAAACTCTTGTGTGTAGTTAACACTACTCAATAGCATTTTCCATAAGTCGTGTATCTATATCTATCTACCCTTTAAAAGAGCCAGTTCCTGAAAAACTTTTCCCTCCCCAAAATAACCTTCAACCGAAATAAATATACCAACTTATCCCTAACAACATCCGCAGAAATAAAATGCCCTAAATCTTCCTTCGGTTCTGGCTTCTCTCCGCCTTCTCCTCTGCCCATCCGATCTTCAGTTACAACTTTTAAAGATGAAATTAAATCACCAGTTCATCCGATACCCTAAATCTTCCTTCGGTTCCGCCTTTTCTCCGCCTTCTCTCCGCCTTCTCTCAATTCTTACGTTACGCCATCCCACGATCTTAAGCGATAAATTTCCAAAGATGATTGTTATTGCCGTAATCATCAACTCTGCGCCTCCGCCATCTTCTCCTTAGTTGTCAGAATTTTGTAATCGGTAAGAATGATTTTACTTTTTTGCTCTTCATTTAATTTTGTTCTAATTAGCCATCATCTCTTTTTGTTCTAATTCAACAATAGGTCAAGGATTGACCGAATTAGGGCTTGCTTCAACTCTTCATATTACTCCTTTATCAGTTTCATCAGGTAAGCCATGTATTATATATGAAATAATGATGACACGGTTTAGGATTGATCATCTTATTTAAAATTGCGACTGGTAGTTTGAATGCCATGTAATATTCTTTCTGGTTCTGGTCTCGTAGCCAATATATCAGTTTCTCCTGCTTTAACAAGGCCACCAGATAAGGTATTTATATTTTCTCCTCCATTCCATGGTATTTAGGTTATTTACTCTCTTTTGAAAGTGTTATTCATGTCTTTGTCTGATCAATTTCTTTAAACGAGAGTGAAAATAGTTCATATTGTATCAGAACTATTGTTCCTCAACTCTGGTGCATATATGACTACAGGAACTTTAAACCATTTCAAATTGCTTTACTAGATATTTTGTTAGGGGACAGTTGATGTAGATATTGGTCCATGGAGTTCGGATGATAAATATCACATATGAACTGACAGGTTTGTCTCGCATTACCTTGCTTTTTTGTTTGTGTAATATTGGTTATGAAGTACTTGAGTTAGTTGTCAGATTAGCCTCTAGGAATAGTTAGATTGCTGAATATTGTTGGCAATAAGAAGCAGGGACCTGAAGTTACATTCATAAAAGTTGAGCATCTGAAAGCTTGTATTTTCTAGCGTTAATTTATCTGCAATATAGCCATGAAGATTTTTTATATTGTGGTAGATCAGTTTTTGTTAGTATTTATTGAATTTTGGCAACCTCTTTGAGTTAGTGGATTCTCAAGTTTTCTACATACATATAGATATACATCCAGAAGTTTGCTTGACTTGCAATATGTAAAATAATGCTTAGGGCTTTGTTCCTAAATGGGCCTTGGTTTTGATTGTAGGTCTCCCATAAGATGTACTTATCCAAAAGCAGGAGCAACAAGCTGTAACAAATTTAAAGTAACTGATCTATCAGATTAATTTTCGTAAAATCCAAAAGCAGGAGCAACAAGCTGTAACAAATTTAAAGTAACTGATCTATCAGATTAATTTTCGTAAAAAAAAAATTAATATGTAACAGAACAAGACCTTGGAAACAGAAAACTTATATCCTTTGCTTAGTAAATTTATGAGAAAAATGTCAAAAATACATAATATTGTAAAACTTATATCCTTTGCTTAGTAAATTTATGAGAAAAATGTCAAAAATACATAATATTGTATGAACTTGTATCTTTAAAGATATTACATTGTGTAGTACCAGAAAAATGTCAAAAATACATAATATTGTATGAACTTGTATCTTTAAAGATATTACATTGTGTAGTACCTTATGTTAATACTTAACATATGTACATTGAAACAAATTCACTGTTTACTTTGGTATTTTATATATTTACTATTATTATTATTGAATATATATTTGATACACGATCCAACATTTAAAAATATGAAATTGGATATGGAGCAGATCGTCTGCCTTACTTGACACATTATGTGGAAGACAACACATTAAGGTGGAAATACTCAATAAATGATATTTACTTTAGTAGATCCACATGTAAATATGAACATCGCAAAATTATGTGATAAGCATGTAAAGTATTCGATATGTTGATCACTTATACAGAGGGAGTCTTATTCATTTTCTTTGATGTTTTGCGCTTCTGGTTCTTCTCTTTATCATTATTATTTTTACATATTTTAACTTTGAGTTTTTTTTGTTTGATTCGTTTATATATAGCTCTGTAAGTTAAATGACAAATCATTTCGGTCCTTTATTATTTTTCATGCTATAGAATTTCAAACTTTTGTGGACATGCTCCACTCACTGCATTATTGTATGGGATTGAACCCATTTTCTTGATGCATATATCTTGACCAACTTTGTCATGCTATAATTTTCCTTCTATCAAAAAACTCATATGCCCCCACTTGTTTATGTAATTCGAAATCTAATCAGGTTGCAAATTGCATAAGCTGTTCTGAGTTGATACTTGATTAAATGCTTTTATTACTCTGAATATCTGAATACGTACTACCAATTTCTCCTTTGCTTCTGGCTTAAGCAACTCAATTCCTTGTAGCTAAAACTCAGTCTTATTTTCTTTGTACTCTGTATTAATCTGTGGTAGTATGTAATGGTTTTGCTCCTTTGTACACTGGCTGAAATTACATTGACAAGGTAGCTTTATGTCTGAGGCAATTTGTGCTTTTACAGTCTCCTTTCTACATATGCTTTGTCTTTTACTTGAATTTATTTCAAATAACTGGTTGATATGGGCAATCTTAAGTTTAGCCTCTGTACTTAAAATGCTTTGGGGTTGGCAACGATGGATGCGAGCATTAATGTGGGTTAATGTTAACAAGTGAGCAATAGAAACCTTTAACTTTTATAGAAAATGAGTTTGATGGTGGCACTAATGCATGCGAATTTTGGTGTTGGTTTTGTTCTTAGTTAGGTGTTAGTATGAATGCATAACCCTCAACCCTTATCAGAACTTTAAAGATTTGGTGGTGGAAATGTCTTCATAAGTAGATGACAGTGAGTCCTGGATCATTGGTAAAAAATGAGGACAGTTTATAGAAGCCCCCAGGTTCAAGACCCAGCTATCAGATTAATTCTCTAATAATTCGACTTGTTATTTGGTTAATTTGATTGCTATCATTAGGTGAGGCGCGCAAGAGATTTGTATAGCACTTTTGACTTTGCGTGGTATTGTTATACATTGAATACGTTAAGATTGCATTTCATCACTTTAGATTTCTTAGTTGTTTGAATGTTTACTGCCCTTGCGATATATCTTTTGAACATATGGAAGTTAGTTTTGCATGCTGAATTCTACATAATTCTGTGAAGCTCAAAATTAAGTCCTGGTAAATTCATTTCCTGGCATGTCTATTATCTTCAGCTCATATCACTGACATAGTAGGAAATCAAATATTTGCAGAATTTGCATATTTTACCTTCATTTGTGTATCATTGCATATCATTTTCTTCCTACGTATCTTACTGCTATTTGCGATGGATCCTCTGCTAGCAGAGTTTGTATAGAGTATTATACTGTTTGTTAGTTAATGAGAATACATAGGTCTACCCCCACGTTATGGTCCATTTTCACCATAATTTTGTAATGTTAGCATGTTCAATAATTTCGCCATAAGTTTGTAAGTCTTAAATTCAAATATTTCCATGAAATATCCATATAATGTACAAATAGATACGAGTCATTAAAAGGTATGTCCTATGTACTGCTTAACTAATCCTATTAACCACCATCATCTTCAACACCCCACTTATAAGTCCATCTCTCTAACTTTTCACCATTTTTTAGCCTCAAAATGAATTATATAGGCTGCTTCTCCAATTATCGTATGATTTATTTTCCAAGGATAGGCATCACTTTCTTAGCCCCTTATTAACTTGGATTCATAATTCCTAGCTGTTTTTTCTACAAATTCTGTCATTTTTTTGTACTTTCAAATGGAAATGAGTTATTTTTTGTTTTTTTCTACAAATTTTGTACATGCACACATAGCGTGCACAAGAAATAAATTCCTCATTAATGGAATGTGTCGTTAAAAGTCTATTTTTAACGACGTTGTTTCTCATCTGCGTCGCCAAAACCTTTGGAGGGATATTTACCTTGCTTATTTTCACGAAAAAGAGGAAATATACAAACCCCCCAAATCCCCTCGTTCTTTCTCTCTCATTAGAAATCCCAAATCCCCCAAAATCCCCAAATCCCCCAGAATTCGTCGCTTCCCTCAAATCCCCCGTCGGAGTTCGTCGCTGCCCCCAAATCCCCCGTCGGAGTTCGTCGTTGCCCTCAAATCCCCCGTCGGAGTTTGTGCGCCGCGTCGGACTTCGATCTCCAATCACGGAGATCTCTTCAACCCTCTTCAAAGGTGAAGTCTCTCTCTTTCTTTCGCTGAGAATTTTAAGTAATTTTTCTTATAATTTCTGCCTCGAATTTGGATTATTTATGGATTAGACTTGATGCTTATATCTCTCTTTGTTGTGAAAATTGTCTATTATATCTCTCTTTGTTTTGAAAATTGTCAAGTTGAAAATCATTTATGTTGTTGTTTGTTTGGTGTGTGAAACTGTCATAAAGTTCCATGTTTTGCCTGAATATGGCATATTCCTGATATACTTTTTTTATGACATCTTCCAGCTATCCACGTACAGAGAGCACATCATACCCTGGATCATTTGATTTTAGAAATGCACTCGGGGCACAATTGAATAATCCTGTATGGGGTGATTTTGTGCAATCATTATTAGCTGAAGGTTTTCATAAGCCAAGAACAGGATGAGATGCTGGTGATCATCCTCCCATTACTCCCATGCGATCAGCAACGGAGGATATGGTAGGAAATGATGCTTGGAGGCTGTACCAGTATATATGTCAGCATTTTATTGGCTCTGTTAGTCCTGACTGCAAATACAGAAGGTCAACTATGTTCTTCTTCCTTCTGTAAACTTAGAACCGTCACTAAAGTACCCAAGATGTATAGAAGAAATATCACTGAATATATATTGGTCATGAGCACATGTTTAGTTATGTTCTGAACTTTTTGTTGATTTGAGGTAGTTATAGCATTTTCTATCTTAAATATGACTTGTTCATGCTCTCTACAGGACTAATATAGAATTCACTGTTGGTGATGAAGTGTTTCGCTGTGTGGGTCAGCTGTCATAGCTAAAGGGTTTACATCTATCATGCCATGGTTGGCTGTTAGTGAAAAAAATCTTCCTCAGTTTACAAAGGGAGAGAGAATAAACATTGCGAAAGTTGAGCTATATGAGGTGAACTTTATTTTTCATTAAATGCTTGGTTTCTTAGGCTTAGACAAGCATCTTTGAAATATACGTGAATATTACCCTTTATGTATGTGGCTTCCAGAATTTGTTTATATTCAATTCTAATAACCATTTTATTTTCATTATATTTTTTAGGGTAGCACCTCACCTCCTGATTACCTCAGCGAGAGTGAGCTGATATATCTAAAGGAAAAGCATGGAATAAGAACAACTTACCATATTCAGCGTTTGTCCCGTTGTTAGGGAATAGATACATGCTGATCTCCCTATGTAATTTCCTAGGATTCTCAGTATTATATACTTACATGTTATTTTATTTGTTTTTGTTAGCTTTTTAAGTTATTGGTATGATTTCAATTCTGTGAGTTCAGATGATGGGTTATTAGTTGATCAGCTCTTTTTTTTATGTATTACATAGATTACTGGAGTAATTTTTATGTCCTTGCACCAGTTATTGATGCTTCAATTCTCAAACTGGCTTGACTTACTAATGTTTAGTTGATAAAAAGTGCACGGTTTTAGGTAAACTAACATTTCATTTTGTGGAACTAGAAGGTAATAAAGTAAAAAAGATGATACCAAGAAATTATATCAATTTTCCATTTTAAAACTTATTCTGTTGGATTGTCAAGCTCGACAACAAGACCTTGAAGCATGTGATTGCACATATTTCAGGGCATGTTTCTATTTGCTGATGAGTTATCTTCTAAAAAATGTAGTTCTGTGCAACAACCTTAAATTTGTACTCTAATGCATCTAGGCAACCTCAATACCTTACAAAAAAAAATATTTCAACCTAAATATGATCAAAATTCAGGTATTATAGATATATTCTATTGTATTATTTAGTTTATTAATCGTGTTTTTGTAGGATCGGTACCATCGGCCCGTAGAAATGTACGCGGTGCAACACGAAGGAAGGGGATAGAGAGATTGGTGACACAATTGGGTCATGCAATTTCAGTTCCGATCCCTTCCTCGAGTGGAGCACCGGAGGGGGAGCATGCGACATCCCTCGCGAATGAGATTGGGAAGGAGATCCGATCATCTGCACTGGTTCGTAATTGTGGTTGGGACAATATTGATGCTGGGAGTCGAGAGGCGATCATTATGAGAGTTCGAGTATTTTTTTAATCATTCTTTAATGATATTCTTTAATGGTCTATGATTTTCATGCTACACAAATAGGGTTGTTAAGGAATAGATTGTTGTGCATCTGCTGAATGTTACATTGTCATGTTGTGCTGTTTCCTTTTTCTTTTTTGAGTTCTTCACATGTGTATTTTCAGAATCGTTAACTTGTATGGTCCACTTGAGTGCTTTAACTTCTACTGATACGTATGGTCCACTTTACTTAGATAATAACTTAAATTCTTCATGCTTATATTTAGCTGGGAGGATATAACATAACAAGTCTTGTAATTATGAGTTAAATTAACGGAGGAACTTGGAAAAACATACCCAAAACGATCATAATAGGTGGATTCTAATGTTTTAAGTGTATTTTTGCATTTTAGTTATGACAACGGCAATTCGTAATGGAGATTGGAGTCTGTGATTGGTGATTGGATGCTGTTTCTACCTGTGTAATGTCTTTGTGGATGCCTGAGCGTCCTGCTTGTGGGAAGAAGTGATAGGACAGGACATGGTTGAAGCAGAGTACTCGATGACAATTAACATGCATCAACTTGAGTAAATGTGGACAAAGTGTCAAGGTTAACTGTGAATCGAGTACAACATGGATGTGGGACAGTAGAAGCATATGTAAGAGTGGTAAGTTGTTTTTTACATGACATGCTTAAGGATTAAGATGTTGCAATTAGTGTTGGATATAATTTTTTTGTCCTCTTTTCTATTCCTTGTTTCTGGGGTTCAGTATCTACTCTTCCTAATCTTATATAGGAGTTGAGTCCTTATGTACGTTGATGTTGTGCGGTGAATGACGATTCTGTCTGCCTGTCGCCCTCGTGGATTTACACGCACTAGGAATTAACTTCTTCAGTTATGGGTTAGGGTTGTTTTCCTGTGTGGCCCATGCATAGCTGGTCAATGTATGTTTTTTTATTTTAGTTATGAAGCTTTTTGTATGGTACGTTTGTTGAGCATCTGCTAAATGTTACATTGTTTTCTATTGTTTCTTTTTTGAAATGCAAACTTCCGAATACATGTACTTGTATATTCATGCTTAACTTCTGAAGGATATTCACGCTTATATGTATATTCATGCTTAACTGTACTTGTAGCAAAGATTTGATGTCGAGGACTATGAGAACGACGTAATCATCTAAGATTCCATAAAGAAAAAGTTTCAGAGTATTTATAGAAATTGGAAGCATGTGTTGCACGCCTATTATCTTGGTTTAATAGAGAAGGGAGTACCTGATCCCAAGAACCATCCACTGAAGCGTGTGGAGCCTAATGATTGGGTATCGATGATTGATGTGTGGGAAAGTGAAGAATGGAAGGTATAAATCTCAAATCACAAAAACACTGGTATTTTATACAAACATATGTCTATTAGTAGATACATTCTTAAAGACTGCATTCAGATGGAGAAAGAAAGAGCGAGAGATGGTATGAGTAGGTGGACGTCAGATAGGAGTTGCAGGTAGGATTACAATAAATCATGGTAAGGACAGTAGTAAGATTAGAGACATGTAGGGCTAGCCTCATGAATGGTGTCTGCCTTTAGGAGCTGCTAACTGCACGAGTGTTCGATGGCTTTCAGATTTGAGGTAATGATGTGGAAATAGCCGATGTTAGGGGGAAAAAGACAAGATGTTGACATGTAGGGATTAGTAATGGCACCTTAATGACTGTAACAAAGAATAAATCATAGTAATTCAAGATATGATACTCTAAAACATGCAGGCTGATGTCGTTGAAGTACTTAAAGTCCCCAAAAGGCACACAAATTAGAATTTGATCCAAATTTTGCAAGAATGAACATAAGCAATGAGAAGAAAATGGTCAGAAATTAAGCTGAAACTCATACCCACTTCATGTTTCCAGTGACACCTTTTTTCCACCTAAAACCGTGTACGACCTGTGCTCAGCCAGATCACTAAAGGCACGAAAATTTATTGATATTCCACATACATGCACATATAGACGTGACCACACACGCACATGATAACCACCAACAATCTAAGAAGCAGAAAAGTTGAATATAAAAGAAATGAATTTGAGTTAAAGGGCACTGACATGTTAAATGTTATTCAGCTTTCATTTCATCATAGTGATTTGTCAGTTAGTATGCTATTGATTTGGTGTTCGGTAGTTCTGTTAGCTGATTATTCACGTTATAAATTTCACTTCTTGATATTGATTTGGTGTTTGGTGTTCGGATCTTTTGTAAAATTTTTACACTCGCATATATTCACGGCTATTTTTGATGTTGCTTAATTCTTGTTATGCAGGAACTTGGATTTGAGTATCTTGAAAGCAGAGAGCAACTTGTCATGACGTTACAAGCAAACTGGAATATTTAAACAGTTGTTCCATTCTTTCTTTTCTTTCACCTTTTCCTCTCGACAAATTGTGTTTTTTTTCCTTTGTGGATTACAAGCAAACTGGAATATTTAAACAGACCTTTGAGTGTTGACTTGAAAATGGAAATGAATGTAACTAATTTGTAATGTGAGTAAATTCTTTGTTTATCATAATATGGAACGTGCTTGGAGTATAATTTGATGTTTGGTTTCTTTGTTGATGTGAATGGGTGCAATTTTTTTTGTGGATGCTCAGGTTCAGTGTAGGCTTATAGTTGACAGAAAAGATAATTACGCGTTGCCAAAAATAATACATTTGCCGATGTTAAATTGCGTTACTAAATTTTTAACTTTTAGCGACGCACTAAATTGCGTCACTAAAAGTACCACTTTTGCCGACGCTTTCTTGCGTCGCCAAAGATATAGTTTTTAGCGACGCTTCATTCTGCGTCGCTAAAAGCTACATTTTTTCCGACGCTAACTTGCATCGCTAAAAGTATAAATTGCACTTTAGTCTTTTTCTAATGAGTTTTCCCCCTTAACTTCGAAGAACCATGATGTAAAAGACTCTCATTTACTACCAAAAAGTATAAAAATTTCAAACAATTAGTGATCATTTTTTAGCTTCCCCCCTTAAATTCGAAGAGCCATGATGTAGAATTCTCTCATTTACAACTAATAAGGGGTGATAGAATATGATTCTAGACATTTTACCCAATTATGGACACATGATTAAGCTAATTATGGGGTTTATAAAATACATTCTACTGTAGAAACAATGAAACTAAGGCAGTAATCTATTCAAGGAATTAATTCTTCATCATTACATGCATGTATTTGTTGTGCTCTTTTATTTATGACCTATTAACATTTATATATAAATTTCAGTCTGCGACGGAGAAATTGCATCTCCCAGATGAATTGAAAAACAACTTATAGATTTATTTCCTCAAAACTCAGGAGGTGCAGCAAGGGATCAATTGGCTTGGCCGCATGCTAGGGCTTTCAGGCTATCTTCTGGAAATCGGACTTTCGAGGTACTATTGAAGACAACCCATTCTTGAAGAAAGCGGCGGCTAACCTCTAACATTATATTACTCGTCTCAAATGTAACATTAATCATTCAGTTTAGTAGCTTTAGTGAGTCATCGAGTTGAACATTTGTACCGAGAGCATGACTGATAATGCATGTATAATGTTTGGACACTTACTTCACAGTGAAAGGAACTGCATAAATACAGAGCAAAACAGTGCATTGTTGGTAGATGACGGTTGTTTGCCTTCTTAACTTGTAATTCTTTTACATTCTTATAAGTTTCTCTCAAACGGTCAAATGTGTTCCATTTAATTTAAATCTAATCAGTATTGTTTTCTGCAACGAGAATTCAATTATGATCAATTAATGTGAGCCCTTAACTAGCTTACAAATTTGCATTGGCCCCCCAATCAATCAATAAATGTAATTTAATTGTTAAAATGTTGAATGTTTAGATTATGTCTATATGTTTTATCCATTACTTACATTCCATAATTTTATAACAAAACATTATAAATAAAATTATAAATTTTAAACAAAAAATGAAAACTTTACCACGTGCATTGCACGTGCAATCCAACTAGTACTAAAAATAAAGGAGGTCGCATTGTAGCTTTTGACTATTCATGATACAGTGTAACCCCATTAAGTAGTATTTTAGAAAAATAAGTGATTTTTCTCAACAAGGAATTCAAAGTCTTACCCCCATTTTTTTTAATCCTCCCTCTTATTAAAGTGTTTTTACCTTAAACCCAAAAATATTACTCCTTTTATTCTGAAACCCATCCACTCTCAAGTAGATTTTTACGTATATATTCAAAGCCTTCCACCATTAATTTTTAAAGACGTCCAAAATAACTTTTAAACCCAATACTCAACCTAAATTTGTAGTTTCATTATTAGATTTGCTCGCTTCCTAGAAGATTTTATTGTCAATAAATCTCAAGTTTGAACCTCATCTACTTACTTCTAAACTCAATCTTAGACTTAAAAAAGCTCAACTAAATTAATTTTAAATGAACTTTGTACATCAGCAATTTTGTATAATGTGTAATTACTATAATTTTTTTGTTGTAACTTGCTTTATTTTTGTTTGAATAAATTATCAGATTGATATATTATGTCAGTCCTAAGCATCAACTTCGTATATTTTCTTACTCAGACAATAATAAGGTATATAAAGTAGAACACGCCGACGACAAGCTTATATTTTAGTCAGAGCAAAATTGTGGCGACTAAACATCACTTGACTCATCACAAAAGGCTCCAAGTGACTTCTTTCTGTAAGAATTTTTATGATTTCAAATATTATTAATATATTTATTTTCCTAATTAAGTTAAACTTTTTAACTTATATTTGAGAACCCAAAGGTCATGTTAATGTTTTTATTATAGATATATTAGCATGGTTAATGTGAAGAATCATGACTAGTGATAACTCTTGTCAGCTTTGTAAAAAATCAAGGTATCATTAGCAAATTAGAGAAATCTTTAATAACAGTTATCATTACTCAATAGCATTTTCCATTTGTCATGTGTATCTATATACTAAAAATAAAGGATGAAACATCCAATGGCACTGTGTCTACCCACTTATTATTATATTGCAGCTTTCAACTATTATGCTACAGTGTAACCCCTTTTACGTAGTATTTTAGAAAAGTAAGTGATTTTTCTTAACTAGAATTCAAAGTCTTAGCCCATTTTTTAATCCACCCTCCTATTAAAGTGTTTTTACCCTTAAACCCAAAAACATTACTCCCTTTTATTCTAAAACCCATCCACTCTCAAACAAATTTTTACCTATAAATTCAAAGTCTTCCACCATTAATTTTTAAAAACGTCCAAATTAAATAGCTTTTAAACCAAATACTCAACCTAAATTTGTAGCTCCATATTAAATTTGCTCACTTCCTAGGAGATTTTATTGTCAATAAATCTCAAGTTTAAACCCCATCTACTCACTTATAAACTCAGTCTTAGACTTAAAAAAGCTCAACTAAATTAATTTTAAATAAACTTTGTACATCAGCAATTTTGTTTAATGTGTAAGTACTAGCATCAACTAAACTAAATTTTAGATAGCTTTATTTTTGTTTGAATAAATTATCAGATTGATATATTATGTCAGTCCTAAGCATCAACTTTGTATATTTTCTTACTCGGACAATAATAAGGTACATAAAGTAGAACACACTGACAACAAGCTCATATTTTAGCCAGAGCAAAATTTTGGCGACTAAACATCACTTGACTCATCACAAAAGGCTCAAGTGACTTCTTGCTGTAAAATTTTTTATGATTTCAAATATTATTAATATATTATTTTTATAATTAAGTTAAACTTTTTAACTTATATTTGAGAACCCAAAGGTCATGTTAATGTTTTTATTACAGATTTATTAGCATGGTTAATGTGGAGAATCATGGCTACTGATAATTCTATATGGGGAGGTAAAAAGACTAATCTCCAGAGATCGTATAAGTCTTTTCGTTACATGAACCTTTATAGTTCTACAAGTCACGTTACAATTCTATATGTTTAGCTGTAAGATGCAAGCTAATTGCTTATAGAAAATTCTCTCTATAATTAAAAAGATAAATAATCAAAAAGTGGGTGCTTCTTTAAATTAAAATGGTTGCTCAAGTTCGTCACGGAGGTATGTAATTTATAAATTGCTATTTTATATATGAAATTTCATTCATATATTGCACACACTTATGTAGGAGGTAATTTGGCTCATTCATTTGAGCCGAAAAGGGAGATCTTTTTTAAATTAGGGCTCAAAATTATGGAGATCAAATTGGGTGTTATTTTTCCTAGTATGGTTAAAATTTGGTTGAGCAATCAAAATTAGATTAGTGAATCTCTGAAATTTGGGAAAGATTCATTCTCTTCCTCACAAGAACAATGAATAGAGGGAAAACAAAGAAGGGAGAAAGTTAAAAAAAAAACCATAACAGTTCGTTAAAGATGACGCTTAACCTTTACCATATAAGCCATATTATGCCATGTATGATGCACATGATGAGTCTCATAAGGTGATATTGTCAAAAAATAATAATAATAAAAAATTCTCCGGCTAAGAAATAGGCTTATAGTTGTCACTGCGCCCAACTTTATATACCTTATGATCATTGTAGTATGAAAATATACCAAGTTGGAACTTATGGCAAACAAAATATACCAACCTTGTAATTTAGCTATTCTTGCTCTAAGTTGTTGTATAACGTATTCTTAAATGAAATATTTAGAATGTTATTTGTTTTCCTCAACTTTTTCCCACTAATATCGTAGCATGATGATCAGTGGATGACTTTTTGCTTATAAGATGAAAGTTTTACCACCATTTATTTTTAAACTAACGCATTTCCAAAAGGATTTTTTTTTCCATATAAACCTAAAGTTTTAGTGCCATTATTTTTAAACTCACCCACTTCCAAAATCACTCTCAAACTAATACTTAATCAAATTAATTTCAAACGCACTTTTTAATCTAATAGTTTGCATGTTTATATAAGCATCTTAAAAAAGTAACTTATATAAGATGTTGCAAATAGTTATTTGGTAATCTTATATCAAAAGAAGCTCCTAAAAATAATTAAGACGTCTGGTAAAACTGTAAAAGATTATTATTAGTGAAAATGATAAAAAAAAAATACGCAACTTTAGCTTCATATTTATTGCTAGGAAAAAAATTTGTCAGAAGCTAAAGGATTTATATAGTATATAAACTACAAAAAATAGTAGCTAATTTTAAATACATCCTCATATAACTTTTAAAAGCACACCGAAGAAGCAGAAATACCCCCACAAAATATTTTATGAAGTGATATCTTTTCCTTTCTTTTGAGAGTTTAAATAAAAAAAAATACATCCTCATATAACTTTTAAAATCCCACGGAAGACGCAGAAATTCCCCCACTGATATTTTTTCCTTTCTTTTTGAGAGCTTAAATAAAAAAGGATAAGGCGTAGCTCAGAGAGTGCTTTGATTTCATCATTCTAAGTCAGATGGCTGTGATGAACCCAACACAGATCACAGAGCACTAATTCCTCATTGCTACTAACGTTACATGTGGGGCGAGAGAAGCTCGAACTCTCTACCTCAGGATTAATAATATGGTTATGAGACCTACGCGCTAACCAACTACGCCACCAACCCATTTCTGCTGTAAACTATGAACGAATTTTCTTAACCATTGCAAAGTGGGGTAAATATCAGAAAACCCCCATAAGTTTAATTTGGGCATTTCTCAGATGAACCAGTTGTTGGGAATTAATTGGGTTCAAACAGGAATTAATTAATGAACCTTAGGTAGAATAAGCTATTACGTTTTGACTATTAATTGGAGTTGTGGTGTCTTAATTGGACGAGGCAACCATGGATGTTGGCATCTTGCCATCTATGATTGTTTTTTCTATCTTTCTTGTTCTTTGCCACGCTTGTAGGAAGAGTCATTTCTTAACAATTGCTCTAAATTCTACTTAAACTCCTATTTAGAGTAGACAACACCAGAGGCTGGATTCGAGTTTTGCACGACTTAATCCACATTTGAAGTCCTTCCTCGCCGGTGAAGATATAATCAATCTCTCATCGTCAAAGAGGAAAATGGTTCACCTGCGAAATCTTGATTCACTGCGGTGTCGCAGACCATTAGCTCGAGATCAGTGCGCTCTCGGTGCAAGCTCAGTCCCTTGAACCAGCATCAACTGAGGATGCATAGACAACTACTGGCTCCGTAGGAAGGATAAAGAGTAAAGGTGGCTGTTTGGTGTTGTGATTGTCTTCAAAAGCATCCTCATGTAGCTTTTAAAAACACACAAAATGCATAAATACCCTTAACAATATTTTATTCATAAAAAAATTGTCAAAAGCTAAAATGAAATTTATTGTACAAAAACTGCAAAATGTAGAAGCTCCGCATTTAGCTTTTAAAAGCACATTTAAAATACCCTAATAAATAATTTAGATTTTTTTTTTGAAGATAGAAGTAGTTCAGAAAGTGTTTGATTTCATTTTCCCCCCAATTTTGTGGACCATTGATGATTCAGTAATTTGTAATTCTGAGACCTCTTGTTAGGTGTGTTGGATATTTTGTTGGAGAAAATGTAATTTTGCCTTCATGAATAGTCTCACATGGAATAGTGTTATGAATAAAATTAAAATGTGCGTAACGGCTATACATTATGGGGAACGTTATGAAAATTTATGACGAACGATACCGTATTAATTGTAGGAATTATAATAGCTTTCTCAACCCTATATATACACCATTTTTCTCATTCGGATATATACAGAAACGATTCTCTCTTCTTCCTCTTCTCTCCTCTACATATTATTTTCATTCATATGTTGGTGTTATTGTAAGAACCATGAATTTTGATACTAGTTAAAATAATTTTCTAGTATATTAAAATATTTAATTATGATTTTTAAAAGAGTATTTGTATGTTTCTTCAATTTCTATAATTTTCTATGATTTAAAGTTTAAGTTTTATATTTATTTAAATGATATTAATATTTATAAATTAATTTTTATGCGGTGAAAAATTTATGGAATTTATCTGTTGCGTTATCGATGTTGTTACATGTCATTTTAAATAATACGTTGTGTTATTTTTATTATTACGTATATTTTCGTAAAATACGTTGTATTATTAATTACGTATTATTTGTATAATTTGCAATATTATTTCTACTGTTACATATTATCTGTCGTATTAGTATAACTTGTACGTTTTACTGTGTATATAATTATCCCATAATTGTTTAATTTTAAATGTAAGTAAATATATTTTATTTATTAATTATTTTCGTTTAATTGTACAATATGGGTATATTTTGACTATTTCGTATCAACTGTTGTATTAGCAAACATGTACGTTTTTAATTGCAGATAATTATTATGCAATTAGTTTAATTTTTAAGTACACAAAAGTATTTATTTTAATTATTTTATCCCTAACCCTAACCTATAATATATATACGTATATATATTATATATATATATATATATATATATATATAAATATATATATATATATATATATATATATATTATATAGTATATCACTATATATATATATTAATTTTTCTCTCTCTCTCTCTCTCTCTACTCTCTCTCTCTCTCTCTCTTCTTTGTTTGTTTTCCTTCCCCCAAAGCGAGCCGCCACGAGCCGAGCCCAGTAAAATCCAACGTCGTGTCCCCGACGTACCCCACCCGCACCACGACGAAAGCGGCGCAGCCACCCCGCTCGTCGCCGTCAACCCCAAGTCCACTCGCCGCTTTCCTCCCCGCCTCCGCCGTCCTTCTCTCTTCTCTCTCTCTCCTCTCTCTTTATCTCCGACCAAGTCGGAGCCTTCGCCGACCGGATCAACTCCCGATCTATCATGCCCGCCTCCGCCTTAACACCTCCTCCCTTCTCCTTCTCCTCTTCTCTGTTCGCCGACGTTGCCTCCACCACCGCAGCGCCAAGTCAAACCTCTGCCAGCCCCCACTCGACCCATCGCCGCCCGAGCTCTCTCCGCCTGAGCTCGCCGCCCGCTACGCAACCCACCACACCAGCGCCCAGCAGCCCTCCGACGCCGATCTTCCTAACAGAACCCACCTCGTCGTCACCATCCAGATCCGTCGCCAAATCCTCCACTCGTCGCTGTTGTCGCTGCCATCGATAGCCCCGCCAACCCGAGCACGTCGTCGCCTTCCCCGCTGCCCTCCCTTCAGATCCGTCGGACAACACCCACATCGGCGCCGTCGCATCGTCGACAGGCCCCATTGGCCTCGTAGGCAAGATCCCGAACCTTGATTATTTCATTTTAATTATTAGTTTATCGTAAATTATTATGTGACTCGTCATTCAATTTCTAGATCTGTTATGAGTTAATTAATTAGATTAGTCTGTGATATATTATTACCTGCGTGTGATTGCTTGACATGAATAGCTATGTGAAAGCTTGTTGTGTTATCACTTAGTTGTTACCTAATAGGAGAGACTGTACATGAAGACGACTTCTGTTAAAAGTATGATTTATAAGCGTGCTTCAGAGCATGGCTATACTCGCTCGACATCGATATCCCGATGTGAGGAGTCCCGAGTTCCCTCGATATCGATATCCCAGTATTATTATTATTATAGCATTGACTAGACGATGCACTCTTGATCGGACGTGTTGTGGGTCACGGTTATGTTCATAGTTTTACAGAAGTCGTTCCATGGTAACTCCGTGGCTAGTGCATAATATTTCATGTACAGTTGTGTAATTAATATGACAAATATGGGGTTATAAAGGGGAATTGGACGTAGAATATAGCATGTATATAAACGGGCACAGCGCTTTCTTGTTATCGTGATATCGTGAGTGTTATATACATGGGCCAGAGGGCCAATACTTGACTTGAAGGCGGCCCCCGGATGACTTTACGGGGACCCGATTATATACATTAAAATATTCTTCCCCAATTCAAATAACATGTAAAACAAAAATAATATGCTTGCGTGTCTTATGGTGGACTTTGTTAGTTTTGTTGAGATGTAGACCAATGTTGTTCTTTTCATACATAGATTGAGATTAATATTTAATTATTTACAATTCGAGACATATGATATATATATGAGGGTTTCCTTGTTTGGATTATTTCGCTCGACGTACTACGTCTCGAGTTGTAGATTTTTAGGTATTAATTCCATCTAGTGTATGCACATGTTACTTGGATGATTATTCAGATCGTTAGCTGCATGATCTTGTTACCCGTTTGATTTATGGATTCTTATGATCATCATGTTTTAGTAGTGAATCTGCATGTTGATTTTGTTAGATTTTTTAGTTGTACGTCTCTTTTGTTATTCTATTATCGTACCATTTTTCGCTTTGGTTTTTGTTGCTCTATTTGTTTTGTGGGGTCTTGCCGTGTGCCATGCACCTTGACGTACACCTGTTTTCTTTGGTGTACGTCAGACTTAGAGGAAGAACAGGTTCAGTAGGAGTCAAAAGATTCTCAACAGGAGTGCCTTGTAGATGGAAGAAGGAGTCGAAGCCTATTCTTTGATGGTTCCAGTTTACTTTTATAGTTCTTTCTTTTTCCATTGATCGATGTAATTTTGTATCTCTTCAGTATTCTTTTGTTCGGTTTTGTATAAGGACATGTTGACCCGAATATTATGTCTGGGATGAATATTCATTTGTGATATGTATTATTTTATTCTGTGTTGTTCATTATATTCTTGCTGATTGTGATCGGGGACCTGTGCCTTTGCATTGTATTTATTTCCAGACGCTTAGCGTATTGGATTGAGAAGAAAAGAAAAGAGAAAAAAAAGTTAGCGCATATTTCTTCTCAATCTAATACGTCGCGGGCTCGTTCACCTTCTGATTCCCGGGTATTTTGGGAAGCGGAGCGTGACAGATTTTAGTGGTGGCCCATGCAGGTCACGGTTCCGATCACGGTCCTGAGTTCTACTAGTGAGAATATAATGGATAATTTAGATACATATCATATTTCATCCGTAAGACTAATCTTGAGCCCTTATCCTATTTTCTTGATAGATTTTATTTCGTCCCTATCTTATCACTCTTTGACTCCAGAGTTTTCCACGGTTCTTGTCCCATCGCTTCGTGATTATCCTCTCTTTGTATAACTCCTCTATCCTCGTGCCTGTCATTATTTTATATGATATTATTTTACACTATATTTTCTTTGACTTGACTTGTGTATCGTTTGATTGTATTAAATTCTATATTATTTACTATATTATTTTATGTATCACATACAGTGTTATATTGTTTGTTTTCACTTGTTTATAAATCTATTTTATCTTTCATAGTTCATGTTTTATGTATTATACATTTTATTTATGTATATTACACTGATTGTATTTATATGATTTTTGACTATTATACAATATACTACTATGTCTAAATTGATTTTATATAGTGATTATTATTGTTGTTGTATCTTGTTTATATTATGGATATTACTAATACTTCTAATTTATCATATTGTTTGTCAAATATATAATTATGTTCTTCTTATTATATTTTATATAATATGTTTATTTTGAATCACATGTTTACTCTTATGTCTATTTTATCACATAATATTTTGTGAACTCTTTCCATTATAATTTATTTTGTTAGCATGATTAGTACCCTGAGTATACAAATTTTTATATGCTTTTTATTATGTATGCGTTTTTATTTTTTTAACGCTTATTATACATAATGATTATATTTGTTATACACATCATATGTTTCTGAATCTTGTTCATCCCTTTTAGTTTTATATCTTTATTTTATACTTTGATTTATTTGTGTTTCTTTGAGCCTAACTAAGATTTTGTATTATTTACTTTGTTTTATATAACTATTTGTATGCTAATAATTATTGTGAATCGTTTTATTCTGCTCTTGATTATTATTATGATTTGTCTCTGTTTGTTTGTCTATATGTATTGATGTGTTTCTATCTATGTCTATTTTTTAATGTTATTTTAATTGTGATTATGTATGTTCTGTATACCTTATTAGAATCTTTATTGTTCTTATGCTTGATTGTTCTGCATTCTTGTTTTATATCTTGTGCTTTTCTAGTAATATTGCGTTATTCTCGTGTTTTTGTATGTTTCATTCATTTTACATTATCATTGTTTGCTATTGTATATTATAATATAAGTGTATTATTAACTTGCTAACTTGTTTTATTACGTATAAAGTAGTTTTATTTAGTATATTTCATTTCATTCTTTACTTCTAATTACATGTATCATCGTTGTTTGATTTAATTTATCAATCATTTCATCTTTCTTAGTTATGTTTATGTTTTGTTTACTTATCTTCTATATACAGATTCTTATTCATTCTAATATTTGCTTTATATTTTGTTCTTTGTTTAGGTTTGTCTACTTCATTTATTTAGTCATAATATTTACATAAAGTGTGTGTTTTCGATAATTATTGCTGTGATATATGACTATAATTATTTATTTTATTTTTGATATGATATACTACATATAATTCATTTCTTATATGTTGTTGTGTCATATCATCTTATCCTTCCATGACTATCTACTTTGTATTGTTTGTATATCATATCTTTTTTTGGTTTATGTTCAATTACCTTCTAATATTCCAATTGCATTGTGCTGCGTATTTTTACATAATTATATTATTTGTTGCATTCTAATTTCTGTGTATACAATTTGTAAATTCCTAATATTTATGTAATAAATTATTTATCTACTAAATGTTGTATACTGTTTTACATGATTATTTGATTGTATAATTATTTTAATAATTGTGTTTAGCTATTTATACTTGACTGTCTTTGTATCTTTTCTATGTTACAGACTACTTCTCATCATTCCATCAATTAAATATGTTTTCTTTTATTTGTGTTTATTTTGTATGTATTATTATTCCAATTGCTTTAGGGTTGCTTTTCTTATTATCTTTGATTTATACTTATTAGTATATCATTCTATTTTGTTATATGATCCTGTTGATGTTTGTTTTTTGCTCGTTTACTCATTTTTATTGATTTTATATCTTACATTGTGTTTTTAATATCAATAGTTTGAGCCTGTATTGATTGTGTTTTTCATAATTGAATTTCTTTTTGTTTTTATTAACCATTGTTATATCCTGCTATTATATTTTGTTTAAACTGTTATGTATTTTAGACTTTTCGACTTTTCTTATTATGTTGTTTATATTTATGTTTCTATTGTATTTGACTTACTTTTGTGTTTATTTTAGATTTATTGTTCTTACTTGACCTTATTCTTACTTGATATGTTTCTGCTTTGTTCTATGAAAGCTTGTATATTATTTACATGATTCACTCTATATGATTGTTTATTTATATTGTACCTATTGTTTTGATTCTATATTATTGCTTATCTTATACCTTATACTGATTAGATTTCTTATATATTTACAAGTACTGTGTAACAAGTTCACACAGTTAAATATGTTTGTATCATAGTATTTGTTTGGATTTTGTTGCGAGTCTGAGATGCGGTAGCGATATCTTAGTTGTCACAACTTGTATCTCATCTTGTATTATTCTTGTCTTACATTCCCCTTTGCTTATGGACATGTAATTTATTTTGAATTCTTCTCTATATGCATTGGGTTGAGCCTCCCTTTCCATATCTCTGTCCTTGGGTTTAATTCCGAGGGCGGAATTTATTTTAAGGGGGGTAGAATGTAAGAACCATGAATTTTGATACTAGTTAAAATAATTTTCTAGTATATTAAAATATTTAATTATGATTTTTAAAAGAGTATTTGTATTTTTCTTGAATTTCTATAATTTTCTATGATTTAAAGTTTAAGTTTTATATTTATTTAAATGATATTAATATTTATAAATTAATTTTTATGCGGTGAAAATTTTATGCAATTTATCTGTTGTGTTATCGATGTTGTTACATGTCATTTTAAATAATACGTTGTGTTATTTTTATTATTACGTAAATTTTCATATAATACGTTGTATTATTAATTACGTATTATTTGTATAATTTGCTGTATTATTTCTACTGTTACATATTATCTGTCATATTAGTATAACTTGTACGTTTTACTGTGTATATAATTATCCCATAATTGTTTAATTTTAAATGTAAGTAAATATATTTTATTTATTAATTATTTCTGTTTAATTGTACAATATGGGTATATTTTGACTATTTCGTATCAACTGTTGTATTAGCTCAACATGTATGTTTTTAATTGTAGATAATTACTATGCAATTAGTTTAATTTTTAAGTACCCAAAAGTATTTATTTTAATTATTTTATTCCCCTACCCTACACCCTAAACATAATCCACAATATATCGATTATATATATATATGATATATATATATTTTTAAAAAAAATTAAGAAAATATATATATATATATAATATGATATTATATATATATATATATATATACTATCTTATATATCATTACTTTTACTGATCAGTATATCATCTAATACTATAATATCACTATTATATATATTTCTCTCCTCTTTTGTTTGGCTTCCTCAAAACGCCATAGCCGCCACGAGCTGACCCCAGATTGCCAACGTCGTTGTCCGTCGACGACCGCACCCACAACCACACAAGCCCGCCGGCCACCCACTCCGACTTCGTCGCCCGGTCACCCCAAAGTCCACGTGCTTCCTCCCCCTCCTCTGCGTTCTCTCTCTCATCTCTTGATCTCCGACCAGTCGAGGCTTCGCGCGACCGGCGCATCAAACTCCGATCTGGTCACCGCCTCCGCCAACACCTTCTCCCCTACTCTTCTCCCTCTTCTCTGTTTGCGCTTGCACGTTGCTACCGACCACCGCAACGCCAAAGCCAAACCTCCTGCAGCCCCACTCGACCGCCGTTGTTCGCCGAGCTCTCGTCCGCCTGAGCTCGCGCCCGCTTACGACCTCCACCACCACCAGCCGCCGCCAGCCCCTCTGACGGGCTCCAGATCTGTCCTTCGACCGCCACCTCGTCGTCACCATCCAGATCCGTCGCCAAATCCTCCACTCGTCGCTGTTGTCGCTGCCGTCGACAGCCCCGCCAACCCGAGCACGCCGTCGCCTTCCCCGCTGCCCTCCCTTCAGATCCGTCGGACAACACCCGCATCGGCGCCGTCGCATCGTCGACAGGCCCCATTAGCCTCGCAGGCAAGATCCCGAACCTGGATTATTTCATTTTAATTATTAGTTTATCGTAAATTATTATGTGACTTGTCATTCAATTTCTAGATCTGTTGTTATGGGTTAATTAATTAGATTAGTCTATGATATATTATTACCTGCGTGGGATTGCTTGACATGAATAGCTGTGTGAAAGCTTGTTGTGTTATCACTTAGTTGTTACTCAATAGGAGAGACTGTACATGAAGACGACTTCTGTTAAAAGTATGATTTATAAGCGTGCTTTAGAGCATGGCTATACTCGCTCGACATCGATATCCCGATGTGAGGAGTCCCGAGTTCCCTCGATATCGATATCCCGGTATGAGGTTTCCTTGATTATTATTATTATAGCATTGACTAGACGATGCACTCTTGATCGGACGTGTTACGAGTCACGGTTATTTTCATAGTTTTACAGAAGTTGTTCCACGATAACTCCGTGGCTAGTGCATAATATTTCATGTACAGTTGCGTAATTAATATGACAAACATGGGGTTATAAAGGGGAATTGGACGAAGAATATAGTATGTATATAAATGGGCACAGTGCTTTCTTGTTATCGTGATATCGTGAGTGTTATATACATGGGTCAGAGGGCCAATACTTGACTTGAAGGCGGCCCCCGGACGACTTTACGGGGACCCGATTATATACATCAAAATATTCTTCCCCAATTCAAATAACATGTAAAACAAGAATAATATGCTTGCGTGTCTTATGGTGGACTTTGTTAGTTTTGTTGAGATGTAGACCAATGTTGTTCTTTTCATACATAGATTGAGATTAATATTTAATTATTTACAATTCGAGACATATGGTATACACATGAGGGTTTCCTTGTTTGGATTATTTCGCTCGACGTACTACGTCTCGATTTGTAGATTTTTAGGTATTAATTCTATCTATTGTATGCCCCGGTTTCTTGGATGATTAGACTGATCGCTAGCTACATGATCTCGTTACCTGATCGATTCTGGATGCTTTATGTTATCATGATTTAGAAGTGTTTTCATGTTGATTTGTGGATTTCAATTGTACGTTCTTTTGTTGTTTCTGTTATCGTATCGTTTTTTTTGTGGGGTCTTGCCGTGTGCCATGCACCTTGACGTACACCTGTTTTCTTTGGTGTACGTCAGACTTAGAGGAAGAACAGGTTCAGTAGGAGTCAAAAGATTCTCAACAGGAGTGCCTTGTAGATGGAAGAAGGAGTCGAAGCCTATTCTTTGATGGTTCCAGTTTACTTTTATAGTTCTTTCTTTTTCCATTGATCGATGTAATTTTGTATCTCTTCAGTATTCTTTTGTTCGGTTTTGTATAAGGACATGTTGACCCGAATATTATGTCTGGGATGAATATTCATTTGTGATATGTATTATTTTATTCTGTGTTGTTCATTATATTCTTGCTGATTGTGATCGTGGACCTGTGCCTTTGCATTGTATTTATTTCCAGACGCTTAGCGTATTGGATTGAGAAAAAAAGAAAAGAGAAAAAAAAGTTAGCGCATATTTCTTCTCAATCTAATACGTCGCGGGCTTGTTCACGTTCCGATTTCCGGGTATTTTGGGAAGCGGGGCGTGACAGCTATTTTTGGGTAACCGTTCTTCGTCTGAGCTAAAACTCTGTTCTCTCATCCGAGTACAGACGTCGGCCGCTTTCGAGGGTTTTTACCTCCAGGGAAGAGGGGATCATCTGCGTCAGGGCAATAGGCGGGTCCTTAATCTTCTAGGATAGTGTTAGACGACTGCTCCCGATCAGGCCAAGCTTTCTTATTATTTTATTTCGGATTTATTTTACATGCTATAATTTTATTTGATAAATTTCCAACAATCTAGAAGATTGAACAATTATAGTTGTTAATTATTAAATCCGAAAATAATTATAATTCATAACTATCTGTTTTTTTAATCTGGAATTACTATTCATCCGAAATAACTTTAAATCTGTAATTAATTGCTTTAATTATTATTAATTATTGCATTCATTTAATTGTTGTTAATTAAGTTGTAATTAATTATTGCAAATTAATTTTAATAGTTAATTATAATTAATTGTATCTTGTAATTGATTGTATTTAGTTGTTGTTTTAAAAAAATTATTATTACTTTTGGTGGAAAAAGGAAAATTTCCTGTCTCATTCAACTTCACATGGAAAGTACCTATTTGCATACCATAAAATGATTGAATAATGACTCGATCTTAATTTGATAATTGTTATAAATCCATATGAAACATTTTATATTCAAGCATGGATAAGAGGACCGGAATTATGAGAATAATTCGTATGCATAAATTTAAATTTGGAAAGTCTATTTTGTAGGCAACCAATTTAAATTTAGAAAGTCTCTTTTGTAGGCAACCAATTTAAATTTGAAAGGTCTCCTTTGTAGGTAACAAATTTGCAAGCTCTTATAATACGAGAATTTAAAATTTATGCATATGAAGTATGAAATATACTTTAAGATATGAAATCATATTATAAGATTCTCTTGAATGCTTTGCATGTAACTATTAGTAATTTCATTCATGTATGTGCATATGCATGCATGTAAAGATATAATTGCAGTTTTTGTTGTTCCACATTAGTTTGAAGTATTCAGATATTAAGGGTAAATTCTAACCCTATGCAGTTACATCTTTAGACATAGACTACGACCATTTATGATCATAGACCATGATCTTTTATGCTAATATATTTTGATGTCCTATCATTTTAATAGTGACTAGAAAGATTAATTTTTATATATCTTTATTTGACTACATGTATAATGTTTTCTCTTGAGATTTCAGGAAATGATTAGAGTTGATATAAATATGCTCTGTCAACTAGTATGCCTAGTTACAGGAGATGTGATGAATCAATGTCCCGGAAAATCAAACCAAAAGGTATGTCTTATAACTTCTATCTATTGTAGGCATATAAAATTACTTATAGGTCCCTTAGCTCAGCTCGGCACAAACCGACAAACCAACGAGGCCGGAGGCCGGCAACGGAGATTGGGACTAATCGCACGCAAGACACGGAATACGTCCATTCGCGTGAGGAGGGGATCAGCCAAGTGTTATCGAGGAAAGACTGAAGAAGAACTCAAGAATTTACATTATCTTAGTAACTACAACACCTCCAAAAGACAATAGACAGCGTTGCAACGGAAAACGAAGTGATCACACTCACAAACCCCAAGCGAGCATTACCAATCGCAGAAAACTAAAAAACGAACATACTAGCGAATACGAAAATTCAAAAAGAATCACGGTTTCAGGACCAGAACTCAAGAAGTGGAATTTTATGCACTAACAAATCGGGCAGAAAGCCGGAACTTTCAACTGCACCAACAATGCAGGCCCACTAAACCAACGCACAACCAACCAAGGGCCGACCCCACCAAGTCAGAATAAACAAAAGCACAACAAAATACGAATATCAAGTCTGGATAAACATCAACCACAGAGAAAACCGAATCGCACCGATAGACACCAAGAGCGGGAAAACGACCGGAACAACACACCCGGAGGCTCGCGCTCAACACCGAGCACCTCAAGGTGGCTCGCCCAAGCCGAGTCACCCTGAGGTGGCTCGGTGCCGAGCGCCAACCCAGGGCTATGGCTCGGCCCCACCTCCAGGTTAAGTGCGGCCACCAGGAGGGGTGGCCGACACTGTTCCGGCTGCGCAGGCACAGTAAAGGGTTGCCTATAAATCAGGCCACTTGGTTCATTTTGTTCAAAGGGTTTGGAAATTTTGGATGGCGAAGCTCTGTCGGGGATTCAAAGACTCGGAAACTTTAGAAAAGATATCGAGAGTTTGGGAGCTTCGGGGTACGTCACTCTTTCCAATCTGCGTGCTCAGCGTCCGTCAACGCCAAATAAGCGCGAGGTTATCAGGAGAGGACCCGGATCTCAGATCTAACGAGAGGACGTACTCCGGATCTAAGCTTGGTTCTTAAAGACTCCCGAGACGTGGACGATGTTTCCTTTTGTGAACAATCCTCCCCGGCTATTATTTCCTTTTGTGGATAATATCCGTCGTCATCTTAGATCTCGATCGGATCTACGATCTCGCTCTGGTGGTTCCACGGCATAAACCCGCGCCAACGCACAAGAGCCCAGCAAACGAGCGACCGTGTTGACCCGCAAAATCAGGAGCTCGCGATTCGTTCGACAAAATAAGTGCTCTGGAACCTCAGTGTTAATTCTCTTTCTCCCTATTTTCCTTTGTGTTATTTGCATTTCGCCTAGTTAACCGGATCTACAAAGGAAAAGGACCGGATTCTTTGTATCCGATAAAGCTATTAATAACTAATTTGCAAGTTGGATATCAATGATAAAGAAAGCAACGATTCTTTTTCCCAGCCGAACAATCTGTGCGGGAACCATCGACGTGGGAGCGGACGATCTCGCTGACGAGCCGATCGGATTGGCGTCGCGAGCGCGGATTTTCCAATTCCCGGTCATGGGAGGAGGTTTGAGTACTGAGTTCGACCAAAACTTAAGTCGAGAAGTACTTGTTTCCTCGTCCTGGATCACCGTCCCCCCGGCAAGTCCAAGAAGTCCCAATTCTCCTCAGGAGAAAGGTTCGTTGGTATGAATACCAGTCGCGGAAGCCACCAACGACGATACTCGCCCCCGTTGATGCCAATCAGTCGCCTCGGGTTTGAGATTCCTCCAGTTTCCAAAACCATAGTCAGGACTCTGGCTCTGGCAACCCTCTTCTTGCCATATGAGGGCGTGGGGTGACTCTCTGCCGAAGAGAGCCCGCAAAAGCAGTCAAACGCCTTTGCGAAACGATTCGCAAAGGGTATGGAGTAAACAGTTGACGGTGGGATCGCTACAAACGTGGAATCTGAAGAACAACGAGGGCAAGCAGATACCTCCAAACAATCAACGAAATGTGGTTCGCTCCAAGCCGCCAAACAATGGGATGAGAGTCCATCGTTCAACGGAAACCCGACCTCACGCTTGGAGCGAGGCGATTCTCAAGCGCGCGCGCACTATCCAGCGCAAGCACGGGCGTTCAAGCTGGAAGAAGCCGTTAGAAAGCTACAGAAAGAGGCAGCGTAGCCAAGAAGCCTTGGCCACCAACTTCGCAAAGTTTGCTGAGGCCGAAGTCTGAAGCGCGGTTCAGACCAAGAAGCAGCAACGACTGCAGCTCCAACCAAAATTCAAAATCCTGACCCCCGTAAAGTCGCTGAGATCCCATAGCTACTCCGGGGAAGATCATGCCAGGAATGCCCTCCCGAAGAGAGGAAAGCCAAGTTCTTGGAGCGTACCTCGGTCCAATTCCCGACGAGAGAGGCAAAGCTCCAAGTCCACGAGCGTTTGGGCCTGAAAGAAGCCCAGAACGCACTCACACGCTGCTGGTCGCCGTCACCTCCAGTTATAACAAAGAACTGCAAGGCAGCCTGGCGCTCACAAACCCTTCGTCGCATCAGAACACCAATCCAGTCCAAGAGCACGCTGAGACACGTCGGCTTCGCCCACAAAGGCACCGTTCCGATTCCACCTGGTTTTCCGTTGTAAACTTTTGAAAAACCCTAAAGAAGGCAATTCCAACTCAGATAGCAACATTTATCATCTCTTTGATTGTGATGTGTCCTATATACGCTGAGGAAGTCGTGCCCGCACACGATAGGTACTCGAGCTGTTCAATCCGTCAACCTGACGAGTTGAGTGGGACTATCGTGCCGTGGGGTGCGAAGTAGAACAGAATGAAGGTCCCGGAGAACAGGAAATCAATGCCGCTTTGCGAAACTTCATGTCGGCATCCGGTAGTTTGTTTGAATTGCCAAACTGGCATGAAGCTCCCCAGTGCCCGCAAATGAGTTTCAGGTTTTTTGACGCCCGGGGAGCGTCCCTCGGCGGGTACGCATCCTTAGGTCTGGCAGACGCCATCAAAACCCAAGGCTAGCGGGCCGCTTTGCGCCAACCGTAACCGAAGGAAGGATGGTTAAAGACGAAGAGGCATTTCTGGAGTGAGGTCACCAACCATATGTATGACCGCAACGGGTGACATCGCACGGATGAATTTCGATCGATTGCTGAAAAGATCCCTCAGGATCGGTCTAACCCGTCTCGCAGTCCTGAGCAAACTTGACGAGGAACTTTGTAGGGTTAGGAAGAGTACTTCAGGCAAGGTGAAGGAGTCGGCATACCTGACCCGCGAGGGTGCGCATCAGATAATACAGTGTCAGTGAGGGGAACCCCGCGATGTCCACCTTGATGTAAGCATGCGTCTTGCTTTGAGGGATGGCGCTTTTCCAGAAGTTTTAAAACAATCAAGAGTCTTGTGTTGTGCTGGCGGTATCCAAGTATTAATCGTTTTCTGTGGTGGATAGGAGACAGTACATTTGCTCGGCTAGATGCTTGCATAGATGACAC
>NC_033800.1:137674587-137751346 GCF_001876935.1 Asparagus officinalis | reverse complement strand
TGAGAATAGCTAGAACTAATACGGGAGCCGTTAGAACTAACAATTACACAACTAGAACTAACAATTACATAGTAGAACTAACACTATAGGGTTAGGTGGTTTTCGTTGATCCAGTGTGCGAGCCGGTGGGGTTATCTGGATGAGGAGCATTGGCGGTGGGGGGAGCATTGGCGGTGGGGAGAGCCCTCGGCAAATTGGATCCCCCGACCCCTTGGTTCTGGAGGAACAGCAACCATTGGTCTCTCTCAACAGTCATGTGCCTGCCGTCCCAACTAACCTCCTGTAACTCTGGGTCAGTATTAAAAGGCTGCGCACGCGGGGCCTCTAAGCTTATGCGAGTGGGTCCCTCAGTCCTCTCCAAATCCCCCCTGCCGAGTACCTCCGTGACGACGTGGCCTTCCCTTAGGATCCCGTCAACTGGGGAGATGTAACGAAAACGAACATGCTTTGGGACATCAGATAAATCCCTAATCTTCAGAAGCACTTTCAACTCTTTGAAGTTATCATGTGTTATTTCACCACATGATATCATGATGCATTCACCGATACCATCGAGCAGAGATTGCAGAAAGTCAAAATCCCAGAGATGGTATGGGAGGTGGAATAGGCGGATCCATACTGGAAAAGGTTGGGGAACCGTTGAAAGCCTGAGATCCTCCTTCCATCGGCGGAATCTGCCCGTAAAGGTGCCCCCATCTACCAGGCCGAGCTCTGTGGCTTGGGTAAGAAGGGCGACGGATGGAAACTGCACCATGAAGCTCTTTCCTGGCGCTTCTTTGATTTGATAGGGCCATGAACTACGATTGAAGCGAAAAGCCAGCATCTCTCTGAGCTCCTGGACGGATGGATGGCCAGACCTAAGATTGAAGATTGCGAACGCGGAGAGATGTAGGATGGTGCTGGCGGTGTTGGCAGGGACGGTAAGCATCCTGGGAGGGGCACGAAAAGTAATACCGTGATGACAATCTCGAGAGGTATGCCCTGACCCATGGCAGTGTGTACAGGTGCCATCCATAGCCATCTGTGATGGTTTATGACAGAGATTGAAGACGCTGGACTTAGGTATTCGTTTGGGGATGAGGGATTTAGAGAGGCGCCTGTTCTGGTGTAAAAGGCGCCTGTTCTGGTGTAAAAGGACAAAGCTCGAATATCGAGGGAAATTCTATTTTAACACCCTTTCCTGAACTGGAAAGACACGGATATTATGATGTGATCTGTTGGGGTGATAGACATGTCTTGGAAAGCAGCGAACATATTAATGATGTAACATCTAGAACTAACACTTACTCAAATAGAGCGCTAGCGAAATTAGAACTGACTGTAAGTAAACTAGAACTAACATTTAATCAATATGAACTAACGTAGCATCTATAACCAGCATGGTCGATAGAAATAGCGGAGGCTGCGGTTAGAACTAACACTTTAAATCTAGGACTGCCTGCATATAAATGCCTACTAACATTATGACAATTAGAACTAACGTTGTAAGTATTTTCATGTTGAATATTTCCTTTTTTACTTTCAACTTGAGCAAATACTGATTGAATAATATGTTTCTTATGAACTCAGAAAACTTTACTTCGTTATCCTCCTTCGTATTTCAAGTAGAACCAGCTTTTTTGCTTGAGTTTCAATTAGAACTATCACCAAAACAACTAGATCTAACACGAGATGGAGTAGAACTAACACGATACGGTTCGTAACTGACTGTATATAAGTTAGTTCTAAGTCGTGCTGGCGAACATTATGACAATTAGAACTAACGTTGTAAGTATTTTCATGTTGAATATTTCCTTTTTTACTTTCAACTTGAGCAAATACTGATTGAATAATATGTTTCTTATGAACTCAGAAAACTTTACTTCGTTATCCTCCTTCGTATTTCAAGTAGAACCAGCTTTTTTGCTTGAGTTTCAATTAGAACTATCACCAAAACAACTAGATCTAACACGAGATGGAGTAGAACTAACACGATACGGTTCGTAACTGACTGTATATAAGTTAGTTCTAAGTCGTGCTGGCGAACATTATGACAATTAGAACTAACGTTGTAAGTATTTTCATGTTGAATATTTCCTTTTTTACTTTCAACTTGAGCAAATACTGATTGAATAATATGTTTCTTATGAACTCAGAAAACTTTACTTCGTTATCCTCCTTCGTATTTCAAGTAGAACCAGCTTTTTTGCTTGAGTTTCAATTAGAACTATCACCAAAACAACTAGATCTAACACGAGATGGAGTAGAACTAACACGATACGGTTCGTAACTGACTGTATATAAGTTAGTTCTAAGTCGTGCTGGCGAACATTATGACAATTAGAACTAACGTTGTAAGTATTTTCATGTTGAATATTTCCTTTTTTACTTTCAACTTGAGCAAATACTGATTGAATAATATGTTTCTTATGAACTCAGAAAACTTTACTTCGTTATCCTCCTTCGTATTTCAAGTAGAACCAGCTTTTTTGCTTGAGTTTCAATTAGAACTATCACCAAAACAACTAGATCTAACACGAGATGGAGTAGAACTAACACGATACGGTTCGTAACTGACTGTATATAAGTTAGTTCTAAGTCGTGCTGGCGAACATTATGACAATTAGAACTAACGTTGTAAGTATTTTCATGTTGAATATTTCCTTTTTTACTTTCAACTTGAGCAAATACTGATTGAATAATATGTTTCTTATGAACTCAGAAAACTTTACTTCGTTATCCTCCTTCGTATTTCAAGTAGAACCAGCTTTTTTGCTTGAGTTTCAATTAGAACTATCACCAAAACAACTAGATCTAACACGAGATGGAGTAGAACTAACACGATACGGTTCGTAACTGACTGTATATAAGTTAGTTCTAAGTCGTGCTGGCGAACATTATGACAATTAGAACTAACGTTGTAAGTATTTTCATGTTGAATATTTCCTTTTTTACTTTCAACTTGAGCAAATACTGATTGAATAATATGTTTCTTATGAACTCAGAAAACTTTACTTCGTTATCCTCCTTCGTATTTCAAGTAGAACCAGCTTTTTTGCTTGAGTTTCAATTAGAACTATCACCAAAACAACTAGATCTAACACGAGATGGAGTAGAACTAACACGATACGGTTCGTAACTGACTGTATATAAGTTAGTTCTAAGTCGTGCTGGCGAACATTATGACAATTAGAACTAACGTTGTAAGTATTTTCATGTTGAATATTTCCTTTTTTACTTTCAACTTGAGCAAATACTGATTGAATAATATGTTTCTTATGAACTCAGAAAACTTTACTTCGTTATCCTCCTTCGTATTTCAAGTAGAACCAGCTTTTTTGCTTGAGTTTCAATTAGAACTATCACCAAAACAACTAGATCTAACACGAGATGGAGTAGAACTAACACGATACGGTTCGTAACTGACTGTATATAAGTTAGTTCTAAGTCGTGCTGGCGAACATTATGACAATTAGAACTAACGTTGTAAGTATTTTCATGTTGAATATTTCCTTTTTTACTTTCAACTTGAGCAAATACTGATTGAATAATATGTTTCTTATGAACTCAGAAAACTTTACTTCGTTATCCTCCTTCGTATTTCAAGTAGAACCAGCTTTTTTGCTTGAGTTTCAATTAGAACTATCACCAAAACAACTAGATCTAACACGAGATGGAGTAGAACTAACACGATACGGTTCGTAACTGACTGTATATAAGTTAGTTCTAAGTCGTGCTGGCGAACATTATGACAATTAGAACTAACGTTGTAAGTATTTTCATGTTGAATATTTCCTTTTTTACTTTCAACTTGAGCAAATACTGATTGAATAATATGTTTCTTATGAACTCAGAAAACTTTACTTCGTTATCCTCCTTCGTATTTCAAGTAGAACCAGCTTTTTTGCTTGAGTTTCAATTAGAACTATCACCAAAACAACTAGATCTAACACGAGATGGAGTAGAACTAACACGATACGGTTCGTAACTGACTGTATATAAGTTAGTTCTAAGTCGTGCTGGCGAACATTATGACAATTAGAACTAACGTTGTAAGTATTTTCATGTTGAATATTTCCTTTTTTACTTTCAACTTGAGCAAATACTGATTGAATAATATGTTTCTTATGAACTCAGAAAACTTTACTTCGTTATCCTCCTTCGTATTTCAAGTAGAACCAGCTTTTTTGCTTGAGTTTCAATTAGAACTATCACCAAAACAACTAGATCTAACACGAGATGGAGTAGAACTAACACGATACGGTTCGTAACTGACTGTATATAAGTTAGTTCTAAGTCGTGCTGGCGAACATTATGACAATTAGAACTAACGTTGTAAGTATTTTCATGTTGAATATTTCCTTTTTTACTTTCAACTTGAGCAAATACTGATTGAATAATATGTTTCTTATGAACTCAGAAAACTTTACTTCGTTATCCTCCTTCGTATTTCAAGTAGAACCAGCTTTTTTGCTTGAGTTTCAATTAGAACTATCACCAAAACAACTAGATCTAACACGAGATGGAGTAGAACTAACACGATACGGTTCGTAACTGACTGTATATAAGTTAGTTCTAAGTCGTGCTGGCGAACATTATGACAATTAGAACTAACGTTGTAAGTATTTTCATGTTGAATATTTCCTTTTTTACTTTCAACTTGAGCAAATACTGATTGAATAATATGTTTCTTATGAACTCAGAAAACTTTACTTCGTTATCCTCCTTCGTATTTCAAGTAGAACCAGCTTTTTTGCTTGAGTTTCAATTAGAACTATCACCAAAACAACTAGATCTAACACGAGATGGAGTAGAACTAACACGATACGGTTCGTAACTGACTGTATATAAGTTAGTTCTAAGTCGTGCTGGCGAACATTATGACAATTAGAACTAACGTTGTAAGTATTTTCATGTTGAATATTTCCTTTTTTACTTTCAACTTGAGCAAATACTGATTGAATAATATGTTTCTTATGAACTCAGAAAACTTTACTTCGTTATCCTCCTTCGTATTTCAAGTAGAACCAGCTTTTTTGCTTGAGTTTCAATTAGAACTATCACCAAAACAACTAGATCTAACACGAGATGGAGTAGAACTAACACGATACGGTTCGTAACTGACTGTATATAAGTTAGTTCTAAGTCGTGCTGGCGAACATTATGACAATTAGAACTAACGTTGTAAGTATTTTCATGTTGAATATTTCCTTTTTTACTTTCAACTTGAGCAAATACTGATTGAATAATATGTTTCTTATGAACTCAGAAAACTTTACTTCGTTATCCTCCTTCGTATTTCAAGTAGAACCAGCTTTTTTGCTTGAGTTTCAATTAGAACTATCACCAAAACAACTAGATCTAACACGAGATGGAGTAGAACTAACACGATACGGTTCGTAACTGACTGTATATAAGTTAGTTCTAAGTCGTGCTGGCGAACATTATGACAATTAGAACTAACGTTGTAAGTATTTTCATGTTGAATATTTCCTTTTTTACTTTCAACTTGAGCAAATACTGATTGAATAATATGTTTCTTATGAACTCAGAAAACTTTACTTCGTTATCCTCCTTCGTATTTCAAGTAGAACCAGCTTTTTTGCTTGAGTTTCAATTAGAACTATCACCAAAACAACTAGATCTAACACGAGATGGAGTAGAACTAACACGATACGGTTCGTAACTGACTGTATATAAGTTAGTTCTAAGTCGTGCTGGCGAACATTATGACAATTAGAACTAACGTTGTAAGTATTTTCATGTTGAATATTTCCTTTTTTACTTTCAACTTGAGCAAATACTGATTGAATAATATGTTTCTTATGAACTCAGAAAACTTTACTTCGTTATCCTCCTTCGTATTTCAAGTAGAACCAGCTTTTTTGCTTGAGTTTCAATTAGAACTATCACCAAAACAACTAGATCTAACACGAGATGGAGTAGAACTAACACGATACGGTTCGTAACTGACTGTATATAAGTTAGTTCTAAGTCGTGCTGGCGAACATTATGACAATTAGAACTAACGTTGTAAGTATTTTCATGTTGAATATTTCCTTTTTTACTTTCAACTTGAGCAAATACTGATTGAATAATATGTTTCTTATGAACTCAGAAAACTTTACTTCGTTATCCTCCTTCGTATTTCAAGTAGAACCAGCTTTTTTGCTTGAGTTTCAATTAGAACTATCACCAAAACAACTAGATCTAACACGAGATGGAGTAGAACTAACACGATACGGTTCGTAACTGACTGTATATAAGTTAGTTCTAAGTCGTGCTGGCGAACATTATGACAATTAGAACTAACGTTGTAAGTATTTTCATGTTGAATATTTCCTTTTTTACTTTCAACTTGAGCAAATACTGATTGAATAATATGTTTCTTATGAACTCAGAAAACTTTACTTCGTTATCCTCCTTCGTATTTCAAGTAGAACCAGCTTTTTTGCTTGAGTTTCAATTAGAACTATCACCAAAACAACTAGATCTAACACGAGATGGAGTAGAACTAACACGATACGGTTCGTAACTGACTGTATATAAGTTAGTTCTAAGTCGTGCTGGCGAACATTATGACAATTAGAACTAACGTTGTAAGTATTTTCATGTTGAATATTTCCTTTTTTACTTTCAACTTGAGCAAATACTGATTGAATAATATGTTTCTTATGAACTCAGAAAACTTTACTTCGTTATCCTCCTTCGTATTTCAAGTAGAACCAGCTTTTTTGCTTGAGTTTCAATTAGAACTATCACCAAAACAACTAGATCTAACACGAGATGGAGTAGAACTAACACGATACGGTTCGTAACTGACTGTATATAAGTTAGTTCTAAGTCGTGCTGGCGAACATTATGACAATTAGAACTAACGTTGTAAGTATTTTCATGTTGAATATTTCCTTTTTTACTTTCAACTTGAGCAAATACTGATTGAATAATATGTTTCTTATGAACTCAGAAAACTTTACTTCGTTATCCTCCTTCGTATTTCAAGTAGAACCAGCTTTTTTGCTTGAGTTTCAATTAGAACTATCACCAAAACAACTAGATCTAACACGAGATGGAGTAGAACTAACACGATACGGTTCGTAACTGACTGTATATAAGTTAGTTCTAAGTCGTGCTGGCGAACATTATGACAATTAGAACTAACGTTGTAAGTATTTTCATGTTGAATATTTCCTTTTTTACTTTCAACTTGAGCAAATACTGATTGAATAATATGTTTCTTATGAACTCAGAAAACTTTACTTCGTTATCCTCCTTCGTATTTCAAGTAGAACCAGCTTTTTTGCTTGAGTTTCAATTAGAACTATCACCAAAACAACTAGATCTAACACGAGATGGAGTAGAACTAACACGATACGGTTCGTAACTGACTGTATATAAGTTAGTTCTAAGTCGTGCTGGCGAACATTATGACAATTAGAACTAACGTTGTAAGTATTTTCATGTTGAATATTTCCTTTTTTACTTTCAACTTGAGCAAATACTGATTGAATAATATGTTTCTTATGAACTCAGAAAACTTTACTTCGTTATCCTCCTTCGTATTTCAAGTAGAACCAGCTTTTTTGCTTGAGTTTCAATTAGAACTATCACCAAAACAACTAGATCTAACACGAGATGGAGTAGAACTAACACGATACGGTTCGTAACTGACTGTATATAAGTTAGTTCTAAGTCGTGCTGGCGAACATTATGACAATTAGAACTAACGTTGTAAGTATTTTCATGTTGAATATTTCCTTTTTTACTTTCAACTTGAGCAAATACTGATTGAATAATATGTTTCTTATGAACTCAGAAAACTTTACTTCGTTATCCTCCTTCGTATTTCAAGTAGAACCAGCTTTTTTGCTTGAGTTTCAATTAGAACTATCACCAAAACAACTAGATCTAACACGAGATGGAGTAGAACTAACACGATACGGTTCGTAACTGACTGTATATAAGTTAGTTCTAAGTCGTGCTGGCGAACATTATGACAATTAGAACTAACGTTGTAAGTATTTTCATGTTGAATATTTCCTTTTTTACTTTCAACTTGAGCAAATACTGATTGAATAATATGTTTCTTATGAACTCAGAAAACTTTACTTCGTTATCCTCCTTCGTATTTCAAGTAGAACCAGCTTTTTTGCTTGAGTTTCAATTAGAACTATCACCAAAACAACTAGATCTAACACGAGATGGAGTAGAACTAACACGATACGGTTCGTAACTGACTGTATATAAGTTAGTTCTAAGTCGTGCTGGCGAACATTATGACAATTAGAACTAACGTTGTAAGTATTTTCATGTTGAATATTTCCTTTTTTACTTTCAACTTGAGCAAATACTGATTGAATAATATGTTTCTTATGAACTCAGAAAACTTTACTTCGTTATCCTCCTTCGTATTTCAAGTAGAACCAGCTTTTTTGCTTGAGTTTCAATTAGAACTATCACCAAAACAACTAGATCTAACACGAGATGGAGTAGAACTAACACGATACGGTTCGTAACTGACTGTATATAAGTTAGTTCTAAGTCGTGCTGGCGAACATTATGACAATTAGAACTAACGTTGTAAGTATTTTCATGTTGAATATTTCCTTTTTTACTTTCAACTTGAGCAAATACTGATTGAATAATATGTTTCTTATGAACTCAGAAAACTTTACTTCGTTATCCTCCTTCGTATTTCAAGTAGAACCAGCTTTTTTGCTTGAGTTTCAATTAGAACTATCACCAAAACAACTAGATCTAACACGAGATGGAGTAGAACTAACACGATACGGTTCGTAACTGACTGTATATAAGTTAGTTCTAAGTCGTGCTGGCGAACATTATGACAATTAGAACTAACGTTGTAAGTATTTTCATGTTGAATATTTCCTTTTTTACTTTCAACTTGAGCAAATACTGATTGAATAATATGTTTCTTATGAACTCAGAAAACTTTACTTCGTTATCCTCCTTCGTATTTCAAGTAGAACCAGCTTTTTTGCTTGAGTTTCAATTAGAACTATCACCAAAACAACTAGATCTAACACGAGATGGAGTAGAACTAACACGATACGGTTCGTAACTGACTGTATATAAGTTAGTTCTAAGTCGTGCTGGCGAACATTATGACAATTAGAACTAACGTTGTAAGTATTTTCATGTTGAATATTTCCTTTTTTACTTTCAACTTGAGCAAATACTGATTGAATAATATGTTTCTTATGAACTCAGAAAACTTTACTTCGTTATCCTCCTTCGTATTTCAAGTAGAACCAGCTTTTTTGCTTGAGTTTCAATTAGAACTATCACCAAAACAACTAGATCTAACACGAGATGGAGTAGAACTAACACGATACGGTTCGTAACTGACTGTATATAAGTTAGTTCTAAGTCGTGCTGGCGAACATTATGACAATTAGAACTAACGTTGTAAGTATTTTCATGTTGAATATTTCCTTTTTTACTTTCAACTTGAGCAAATACTGATTGAATAATATGTTTCTTATGAACTCAGAAAACTTTACTTCGTTATCCTCCTTCGTATTTCAAGTAGAACCAGCTTTTTTGCTTGAGTTTCAATTAGAACTATCACCAAAACAACTAGATCTAACACGAGATGGAGTAGAACTAACACGATACGGTTCGTAACTGACTGTATATAAGTTAGTTCTAAGTCGTGCTGGCGAACATTATGACAATTAGAACTAACGTTGTAAGTATTTTCATGTTGAATATTTCCTTTTTTACTTTCAACTTGAGCAAATACTGATTGAATAATATGTTTCTTATGAACTCAGAAAACTTTACTTCGTTATCCTCCTTCGTATTTCAAGTAGAACCAGCTTTTTTGCTTGAGTTTCAATTAGAACTATCACCAAAACAACTAGATCTAACACGAGATGGAGTAGAACTAACACGATACGGTTCGTAACTGACTGTATATAAGTTAGTTCTAAGTCGTGCTGGCGAACATTATGACAATTAGAACTAACGTTGTAAGTATTTTCATGTTGAATATTTCCTTTTTTACTTTCAACTTGAGCAAATACTGATTGAATAATATGTTTCTTATGAACTCAGAAAACTTTACTTCGTTATCCTCCTTCGTATTTCAAGTAGAACCAGCTTTTTTGCTTGAGTTTCAATTAGAACTATCACCAAAACAACTAGATCTAACACGAGATGGAGTAGAACTAACACGATACGGTTCGTAACTGACTGTATATAAGTTAGTTCTAAGTCGTGCTGGCGAACATTATGACAATTAGAACTAACGTTGTAAGTATTTTCATGTTGAATATTTCCTTTTTTACTTTCAACTTGAGCAAATACTGATTGAATAATATGTTTCTTATGAACTCAGAAAACTTTACTTCGTTATCCTCCTTCGTATTTCAAGTAGAACCAGCTTTTTTGCTTGAGTTTCAATTAGAACTATCACCAAAACAACTAGATCTAACACGAGATGGAGTAGAACTAACACGATACGGTTCGTAACTGACTGTATATAAGTTAGTTCTAAGTCGTGCTGGCGAACATTATGACAATTAGAACTAACGTTGTAAGTATTTTCATGTTGAATATTTCCTTTTTTACTTTCAACTTGAGCAAATACTGATTGAATAATATGTTTCTTATGAACTCAGAAAACTTTACTTCGTTATCCTCCTTCGTATTTCAAGTAGAACCAGCTTTTTTGCTTGAGTTTCAATTAGAACTATCACCAAAACAACTAGATCTAACACGAGATGGAGTAGAACTAACACGATACGGTTCGTAACTGACTGTATATAAGTTAGTTCTAAGTCGTGCTGGCGAACATTATGACAATTAGAACTAACGTTGTAAGTATTTTCATGTTGAATATTTCCTTTTTTACTTTCAACTTGAGCAAATACTGATTGAATAATATGTTTCTTATGAACTCAGAAAACTTTACTTCGTTATCCTCCTTCGTATTTCAAGTAGAACCAGCTTTTTTGCTTGAGTTTCAATTAGAACTATCACCAAAACAACTAGATCTAACACGAGATGGAGTAGAACTAACACGATACGGTTCGTAACTGACTGTATATAAGTTAGTTCTAAGTCGTGCTGGCGAACATTATGACAATTAGAACTAACGTTGTAAGTATTTTCATGTTGAATATTTCCTTTTTTACTTTCAACTTGAGCAAATACTGATTGAATAATATGTTTCTTATGAACTCAGAAAACTTTACTTCGTTATCCTCCTTCGTATTTCAAGTAGAACCAGCTTTTTTGCTTGAGTTTCAATTAGAACTATCACCAAAACAACTAGATCTAACACGAGATGGAGTAGAACTAACACGATACGGTTCGTAACTGACTGTATATAAGTTAGTTCTAAGTCGTGCTGGCGAACATTATGACAATTAGAACTAACGTTGTAAGTATTTTCATGTTGAATATTTCCTTTTTTACTTTCAACTTGAGCAAATACTGATTGAATAATATGTTTCTTATGAACTCAGAAAACTTTACTTCGTTATCCTCCTTCGTATTTCAAGTAGAACCAGCTTTTTTGCTTGAGTTTCAATTAGAACTATCACCAAAACAACTAGATCTAACACGAGATGGAGTAGAACTAACACGATACGGTTCGTAACTGACTGTATATAAGTTAGTTCTAAGTCGTGCTGGCGAACATTATGACAATTAGAACTAACGTTGTAAGTATTTTCATGTTGAATATTTCCTTTTTTACTTTCAACTTGAGCAAATACTGATTGAATAATATGTTTCTTATGAACTCAGAAAACTTTACTTCGTTATCCTCCTTCGTATTTCAAGTAGAACCAGCTTTTTTGCTTGAGTTTCAATTAGAACTATCACCAAAACAACTAGATCTAACACGAGATGGAGTAGAACTAACACGATACGGTTCGTAACTGACTGTATATAAGTTAGTTCTAAGTCGTGCTGGCGAACATTATGACAATTAGAACTAACGTTGTAAGTATTTTCATGTTGAATATTTCCTTTTTTACTTTCAACTTGAGCAAATACTGATTGAATAATATGTTTCTTATGAACTCAGAAAACTTTACTTCGTTATCCTCCTTCGTATTTCAAGTAGAACCAGCTTTTTTGCTTGAGTTTCAATTAGAACTATCACCAAAACAACTAGATCTAACACGAGATGGAGTAGAACTAACACGATACGGTTCGTAACTGACTGTATATAAGTTAGTTCTAAGTCGTGCTGGCGAACATTATGACAATTAGAACTAACGTTGTAAGTATTTTCATGTTGAATATTTCCTTTTTTACTTTCAACTTGAGCAAATACTGATTGAATAATATGTTTCTTATGAACTCAGAAAACTTTACTTCGTTATCCTCCTTCGTATTTCAAGTAGAACCAGCTTTTTTGCTTGAGTTTCAATTAGAACTATCACCAAAACAACTAGATCTAACACGAGATGGAGTAGAACTAACACGATACGGTTCGTAACTGACTGTATATAAGTTAGTTCTAAGTCGTGCTGGCGAACATTATGACAATTAGAACTAACGTTGTAAGTATTTTCATGTTGAATATTTCCTTTTTTACTTTCAACTTGAGCAAATACTGATTGAATAATATGTTTCTTATGAACTCAGAAAACTTTACTTCGTTATCCTCCTTCGTATTTCAAGTAGAACCAGCTTTTTTGCTTGAGTTTCAATTAGAACTATCACCAAAACAACTAGATCTAACACGAGATGGAGTAGAACTAACACGATACGGTTCGTAACTGACTGTATATAAGTTAGTTCTAAGTCGTGCTGGCGAACATTATGACAATTAGAACTAACGTTGTAAGTATTTTCATGTTGAATATTTCCTTTTTTACTTTCAACTTGAGCAAATACTGATTGAATAATATGTTTCTTATGAACTCAGAAAACTTTACTTCGTTATCCTCCTTCGTATTTCAAGTAGAACCAGCTTTTTTGCTTGAGTTTCAATTAGAACTATCACCAAAACAACTAGATCTAACACGAGATGGAGTAGAACTAACACGATACGGTTCGTAACTGACTGTATATAAGTTAGTTCTAAGTCGTGCTGGCGAACATTATGACAATTAGAACTAACGTTGTAAGTATTTTCATGTTGAATATTTCCTTTTTTACTTTCAACTTGAGCAAATACTGATTGAATAATATGTTTCTTATGAACTCAGAAAACTTTACTTCGTTATCCTCCTTCGTATTTCAAGTAGAACCAGCTTTTTTGCTTGAGTTTCAATTAGAACTATCACCAAAACAACTAGATCTAACACGAGATGGAGTAGAACTAACACGATACGGTTCGTAACTGACTGTATATAAGTTAGTTCTAAGTCGTGCTGGCGAACATTATGACAATTAGAACTAACGTTGTAAGTATTTTCATGTTGAATATTTCCTTTTTTACTTTCAACTTGAGCAAATACTGATTGAATAATATGTTTCTTATGAACTCAGAAAACTTTACTTCGTTATCCTCCTTCGTATTTCAAGTAGAACCAGCTTTTTTGCTTGAGTTTCAATTAGAACTATCACCAAAACAACTAGATCTAACACGAGATGGAGTAGAACTAACACGATACGGTTCGTAACTGACTGTATATAAGTTAGTTCTAAGTCGTGCTGGCGAACATTATGACAATTAGAACTAACGTTGTAAGTATTTTCATGTTGAATATTTCCTTTTTTACTTTCAACTTGAGCAAATACTGATTGAATAATATGTTTCTTATGAACTCAGAAAACTTTACTTCGTTATCCTCCTTCGTATTTCAAGTAGAACCAGCTTTTTTGCTTGAGTTTCAATTAGAACTATCACCAAAACAACTAGATCTAACACGAGATGGAGTAGAACTAACACGATACGGTTCGTAACTGACTGTATATAAGTTAGTTCTAAGTCGTGCTGGCGAACATTATGACAATTAGAACTAACGTTGTAAGTATTTTCATGTTGAATATTTCCTTTTTTACTTTCAACTTGAGCAAATACTGATTGAATAATATGTTTCTTATGAACTCAGAAAACTTTACTTCGTTATCCTCCTTCGTATTTCAAGTAGAACCAGCTTTTTTGCTTGAGTTTCAATTAGAACTATCACCAAAACAACTAGATCTAACACGAGATGGAGTAGAACTAACACGATACGGTTCGTAACTGACTGTATATAAGTTAGTTCTAAGTCGTGCTGGCGAACATTATGACAATTAGAACTAACGTTGTAAGTATTTTCATGTTGAATATTTCCTTTTTTACTTTCAACTTGAGCAAATACTGATTGAATAATATGTTTCTTATGAACTCAGAAAACTTTACTTCGTTATCCTCCTTCGTATTTCAAGTAGAACCAGCTTTTTTGCTTGAGTTTCAATTAGAACTATCACCAAAACAACTAGATCTAACACGAGATGGAGTAGAACTAACACGATACGGTTCGTAACTGACTGTATATAAGTTAGTTCTAAGTCGTGCTGGCGAACATTATGACAATTAGAACTAACGTTGTAAGTATTTTCATGTTGAATATTTCCTTTTTTACTTTCAACTTGAGCAAATACTGATTGAATAATATGTTTCTTATGAACTCAGAAAACTTTACTTCGTTATCCTCCTTCGTATTTCAAGTAGAACCAGCTTTTTTGCTTGAGTTTCAATTAGAACTATCACCAAAACAACTAGATCTAACACGAGATGGAGTAGAACTAACACGATACGGTTCGTAACTGACTGTATATAAGTTAGTTCTAAGTCGTGCTGGCGAACATTATGACAATTAGAACTAACGTTGTAAGTATTTTCATGTTGAATATTTCCTTTTTTACTTTCAACTTGAGCAAATACTGATTGAATAATATGTTTCTTATGAACTCAGAAAACTTTACTTCGTTATCCTCCTTCGTATTTCAAGTAGAACCAGCTTTTTTGCTTGAGTTTCAATTAGAACTATCACCAAAACAACTAGATCTAACACGAGATGGAGTAGAACTAACACGATACGGTTCGTAACTGACTGTATATAAGTTAGTTCTAAGTCGTGCTGGCGAACATTATGACAATTAGAACTAACGTTGTAAGTATTTTCATGTTGAATATTTCCTTTTTTACTTTCAACTTGAGCAAATACTGATTGAATAATATGTTTCTTATGAACTCAGAAAACTTTACTTCGTTATCCTCCTTCGTATTTCAAGTAGAACCAGCTTTTTTGCTTGAGTTTCAATTAGAACTATCACCAAAACAACTAGATCTAACACGAGATGGAGTAGAACTAACACGATACGGTTCGTAACTGACTGTATATAAGTTAGTTCTAAGTCGTGCTGGCGAACATTATGACAATTAGAACTAACGTTGTAAGTATTTTCATGTTGAATATTTCCTTTTTTACTTTCAACTTGAGCAAATACTGATTGAATAATATGTTTCTTATGAACTCAGAAAACTTTACTTCGTTATCCTCCTTCGTATTTCAAGTAGAACCAGCTTTTTTGCTTGAGTTTCAATTAGAACTATCACCAAAACAACTAGATCTAACACGAGATGGAGTAGAACTAACACGATACGGTTCGTAACTGACTGTATATAAGTTAGTTCTAAGTCGTGCTGGCGAACATTATGACAATTAGAACTAACGTTGTAAGTATTTTCATGTTGAATATTTCCTTTTTTACTTTCAACTTGAGCAAATACTGATTGAATAATATGTTTCTTATGAACTCAGAAAACTTTACTTCGTTATCCTCCTTCGTATTTCAAGTAGAACCAGCTTTTTTGCTTGAGTTTCAATTAGAACTATCACCAAAACAACTAGATCTAACACGAGATGGAGTAGAACTAACACGATACGGTTCGTAACTGACTGTATATAAGTTAGTTCTAAGTCGTGCTGGCGAACATTATGACAATTAGAACTAACGTTGTAAGTATTTTCATGTTGAATATTTCCTTTTTTACTTTCAACTTGAGCAAATACTGATTGAATAATATGTTTCTTATGAACTCAGAAAACTTTACTTCGTTATCCTCCTTCGTATTTCAAGTAGAACCAGCTTTTTTGCTTGAGTTTCAATTAGAACTATCACCAAAACAACTAGATCTAACACGAGATGGAGTAGAACTAACACGATACGGTTCGTAACTGACTGTATATAAGTTAGTTCTAAGTCGTGCTGGCGAACATTATGACAATTAGAACTAACGTTGTAAGTATTTTCATGTTGAATATTTCCTTTTTTACTTTCAACTTGAGCAAATACTGATTGAATAATATGTTTCTTATGAACTCAGAAAACTTTACTTCGTTATCCTCCTTCGTATTTCAAGTAGAACCAGCTTTTTTGCTTGAGTTTCAATTAGAACTATCACCAAAACAACTAGATCTAACACGAGATGGAGTAGAACTAACACGATACGGTTCGTAACTGACTGTATATAAGTTAGTTCTAAGTCGTGCTGGCGAACATTATGACAATTAGAACTAACGTTGTAAGTATTTTCATGTTGAATATTTCCTTTTTTACTTTCAACTTGAGCAAATACTGATTGAATAATATGTTTCTTATGAACTCAGAAAACTTTACTTCGTTATCCTCCTTCGTATTTCAAGTAGAACCAGCTTTTTTGCTTGAGTTTCAATTAGAACTATCACCAAAACAACTAGATCTAACACGAGATGGAGTAGAACTAACACGATACGGTTCGTAACTGACTGTATATAAGTTAGTTCTAAGTCGTGCTGGCGAACATTATGACAATTAGAACTAACGTTGTAAGTATTTTCATGTTGAATATTTCCTTTTTTACTTATATATATATATATATATATAGATATAGATATAGATATATATATATTAAAAAAATATTATAGCTTAAAATATATCGTCACCATATAATTTAAATCAATTGCAAAAATTTTTACTACTAAGTTAGACTAGTAAAACACATTAGTAACATTAATTGATAGATTTTTAAATCCATAAAAATGATAAAAGACTATAATATAATACCTTAGAATTAATTAATTATAATTTAGAAATATTAATATCTGATGTTAATAATATTTATAGGGTAAAAGAATACAATGAATTTTGTATGGAGAAACTATCAGAATATTCAGAGATATCATTCAAAAGAATCAAGCTATTTTTATTGCAAAAGGAAAAGACAAAAATAAATCAAAAATTCATAAAACGTCCATAAATCATTTAAATTGGCAGTAACATAAGGCGTGTCTATTAAAGAAGCACCAACTGAGTTACATTGAAGAATAATTTAATAACTTAATTTATCATAATCAAAGAAGAATTCTCCATGAAAGATGTAAAAAAAATAGTAAGTATTCATAAATTTCATATTTTGTTCTTCAAATACTAAAGAAATTAAATATTAATATTATAATCTAAGGCAAATTGGTAATAAAAAAAATACATGTATTTAGTTTAGATCTTTGTAAAAAAATAACAGGGATAGAGAAAATTTAATATTATTGACTTAACAAAAACTCTTATTGGATGCACATCAGAAGAATTCATTGAAGAAAAAAAGAGGTAGCTCCTAACCTTATTTAAGTAATAAATTAGGAATACAAAGAATTTCATATATATGAAATTAATATTTATTCTTATTAAAATAAAAATAATCAAAGTCTGTATTTTAAGAAGTTTGTGTTGAACATCGAAAATACATTTAACTTCTTTGTGAAGATAAATAACAAGATAAATGATTAACAAGCTCAGGAATGATAACAACACCAAAAATACAACTCTAGCTTGATGTCACAATTGAGTAAATGATGAAGATATTACTCTAAATTTTTCCCAAAAAAAGATAAATGTGAGAAATGATTGATGTTAGCTTAGTAAAAAAATAAAATAGAAGGAATAAAAGATAATATTTTCTGAATATTTTATAAAATAGTTTAATTATTTTGAGTGAATTTAGAAATCTTTAGAAGAGACTTTCATGAGTTTTAGTACTTTTATATGATTGTGCAGATGTTTTTATCATATGAAAGTATACTAGAGTTTACATTAATCTTTAATTTATAATTTTTTATGAAGTCTATCAATAATTATGAACAAACTTTATATCCTCTTTTGTATCGTTTTAACATACTTTTAAGCAATTATTTTACCTTATTAGTTTTAAATATTCACCTTCATTGTATAATATTGTTTTAATATTTTTCACTTTTGCCACACTGTACTATCTCAAGTAAAGTTTGGTTTCATGTTAGCCGAAATAATATGAAAATTTAAATTAGCTTTAAATTATATTTGTTTTCTATCAATTCAAATGTTAACATGAAAATTTAAATTGGGTTTAGCCAATTTAAACAACCATAAAAAAATAACTAATCAAAATATTAAAGTTTAGAGACAAAAGTGAGCATAAACTATTAAAGTGGAACTGAGAAATAAATTTTAGTTTGAAAATAAGCCAAAAATACTTAATCATGATATTTAACCACGTGCGTTGCACGTGTATAAACCTAGTTAAATAAATTGCACAAGTTAATTTAGACTTAATTGATGCTAAAATATTATATTGTAATAATTTATTACATCATCAATTGCCCTCATTTAAATTGTCTGAATCATAACTTCAAATTGTCTCATTATCTCAATAATATGCCAATTTGTCCTATCTTTAAATTGTCTTCATGGAACCTGTGTGAAAAAAGGGCCCACCCACGTTTCCTGAGTCCAGTGGAAGACAAGGCAAGCACGCATCGAGTCCAGCGGACAAAAACAGAGTGAACGTGGGTTTCGTACTCGCGCGTGGGGGCCACAAGCTTGTGGTATTTGCTCTTGTTTCCTGGACATTTTAATGGCCCACCGGATACCCCCTTTGTGCTATATATATAGCACAAATAGTTTCTAGGGCAGTGCGAAGGAGGGTTGAGCAGTTTCCCTTTTTTCTTTGGCGGCTGCGCAGGTGCTAGGCTGGGGATTGATTTGCGACTACAGGAGAAAAACACGAAGGCGCAGGAGCTTTGTGAATCTCAGCTGAGGGCATTGAGTTTTGTGCAGAAAAGAAAGTGCAGTCCTTTTGTGCCTTTTTGAGAGAGTTTTTTGTAAGAGAGATTTAAGAGTTTGTTTGAGAGGGTTTAGATTGTGAGATTGTAAACCCTAGTTGTATCTCTCCCTCTAATAGTAGATCTCCCCCCTCCTTGCCCCGTGGACGTAGGTAATTTGCCGAACCACGTAAAATTTGTGTTCTTACAGTGATTTATAATAGCTTGTAGGATCTCTCGACAGGTCAGTCCTAGAACTGATGAGAGGAAGAGCCGATATCTCACTTTGTTGAGATATCCACTTCAGATTCTTATTTCCTTGATGAGACAAGAATTCTTATTATGATCTAATCTCTTGTTGTGCACCTTGCGCACCAGAGGTGCTGCTGAAATTTTCACTTCGCACAACAAGTGGTATCAGAGCTCCAGGTTGGATTTGGGAGCTTGTTCGAAGGATTCGCTAAAGGATTCTTATTTGAAGAATTAGATCGATAACATGGGAGAAACAAGCACATCGGGATCGCCTCTTTCGAAGGCGATACAAAGTCTGAGCATCAATAACACGAAGATTGATGTTCCAAAGTTTGCGGCAAGATTAATTTCGGATTGTGGAGGTGTCAGGTAATGGACGCCTTGGATGCACAAAATTTGGAGGAGACTCTTGAGTTACAAGAGAAACCCGCTGATATAGAGGACAAGGTTTGGAAGAAGATGAATAGTAGGGCTTATGGAGTTATTCGGTCATGCTTGACGCCGGATCTTATTTATGACGTAATGAACGAGACGTCGGTGAAGAGAATGTGGGAAACACTCAATAAGAAGTATCTGACGAAGAGCATTGAGAATCGACTTCACTTGAAGAAGAGGTTTTACCAATTCAAGATGAAGAGGGGAGTTTCCATTCGGGATCATGTTAACAATTTCACGAAGCTAATTTTGGATATAGCCAATGTAGATATCATGGTTGAGGATGAAGATAAGGCGATGCTACTATTGTGTTCGTTACCGGAGGATGATTTTGGTACATTCGTTCTCACTATGATCAATGAAAGAACTACGGTTAGCTACAAGGAGGTGACCTCGGCTTTAGTGAATTATGAGTTGAGGAAGAGTAATGGCGAACCCTCCGAGAAGGCATCGGGAGATGCATTAGCAGTTCGAGGCCGTGGTCCAAACCGTTGTCCAGGTGATCGCTCAAGATCGAAGTCAAGAGGTGGCCATAGAAATATTGGTAGGAATCAATGTCATTTTTGCAAAGAAGAAGTACATTGGAAGAACGATTGCCCAAAGTTAAAAGACAAAGCCGGGAAGAATAAATGGAAAGCTGTACAAGCTTCGGAAGTGAATGTTGTCAAGGCTAATGATGACAATTCAGATACGGATTCTTCAGGCTATTCTTGCTCTGCATTACCGTCAGTCTGTTATGCTGACTTTACGGAGTGGATGATGGATTCTGGTGCTACATACCATATTTTTCCTAGGAGGGATTGGTTCTCCAGCTTTGAAGAGTTGGAAAGAGAGGATGTCGTGCTCATGGGTAATGATCATGTATGCCCTACTGGTGGTATTGGTACAATACGGATCCGGATGTGTGACGGGGTGACTCGGGAGCTAAAGGAAGTGAGATTCGTTCCTGAATTGACGAAGAATATCATTTCGCTTGGAACTTTGGAGGCAGCTGGCTATAAGGTGATATTGGAGAATGCGACTCTGAAGGTCACAAAGGGGTCCATGGTGGTGATGCGAGGTGTCAGGAAAAATAACCTTTACTACTTGAAGGGCAAGATAGTAACAAGGGGTCTGGCAGCTTCGATTACCACAGAGGAAGATACTACCAGCTTATGGCATATGAGATTGGGACACACTGGTGATAAGTCCCTGCAGGTATTGGCGAAGCAGGGGCTATTGAAGAGTGCAAAGACCTGCAAGATGGAGCTGTGTGAACATTGCATACTTGGGAAGAAGACAAGAGTGAAATTTGGCACCGCTATTCACAATACCCAAGGTATATTGGACTACATTCACACAGATGTTTGGAGCACTTCCAAGCACACATCACTCGGTGGGGCCAACTATTTTGTCACTTTCATTGATGACTATTCTAGGAGGAATTAGGTATACCCGATGAAGCATAAACATCAGGTCCTGGATATTTTTGTGGAGTGAAAGAAGAAAGTGGAGCTGCAGTCAGGTAGAAAGGTGAAGACTCTACGTTCAGATAACGGTAGAGAGTATAAGAGTGATCATTTCTACAGTTTTGGCGGGATCATGGCATTAGGCGACACTTCACAGTACGTGAGACATCGCAACAGAACGGGGTGGCTGAAAGATTGAACCGTACCTTGCTGGAGAAGGTACGATGTATGATGACACAGAGTGGATTGTTAAGATCCTTTTGGGCCGAAGCGTTAGTTTATGCGAGTCACATCGTGAATAGGTTGCCGTGCACTACGATACAGGGGAAGACTCCGTTGGAGCGTTGGTCTGGTTCGGTAGCTAGTGACTATGAGTCGCTTCGGATATTTAGGTGTCCAGCTTATTATCATGTTAGTGATGGTAAATTAAATCCGAGGGCGAGAAAAGTAGTCTTTGTGGGATTTAGATATGGAGTTAAAGGCTTCAAGTTATGGGATCCACAAAACAAGAAGATAGTTATTAGCAGGGATGTCACATTTGACGAGGCGTACATGATGAAGCCTCAAGTTCCTCAGCAGGTGGAGGAAGACCAGACAGTTAGGATATCGCAACAGGTGGAGGAGGATGTGACTCCACCCACTCCAGATAGCATTGTATCCATTAAGGCTCCTACAGAGGTGACACTGGAAGGAGATGGGATGACAGCCGAGCATTTAGAGGATACAGTGGATGTTGGGACTCAAGAACAGGGTCATGTTCAGGAGTCCATTGCAGCTAATAGACCAAGAAGAAACATTCGTCAGCCAGCTAGATATGACGATGTCATGGTTGCATATGCTTTATCAGCAGAAGTCGTTGATGATTTGGTTCCTTCTACATTTAAGGAAGCAGAGTCAAGCTCTGATTCGATTAGGTGGAGGAAAGCTATGGAGGAGAAGATGCAGTCTCTTCATAAGAACGGCACTTGGGAACTTGCAAAGCTACCGAAGGGTAAGAAGGCTATTGGATACAAGTGGGTATATGCAAAGAAAGAAGGATATTCTATTGGGGACATTTGGTACAAAGCCAGATTGGTTGCCAAGGGTTATGCACAGCTTGAGGGCGTTGGTTACAATGAGGTATTCTCACATGTTGTAAAGCACTCGTCGATTAGGATTCTGTTGGCATTGGTGGCACAACTGGATTTGGATTTGGTCCAAATGGATGTAAAGACAACCTTTCTACATGGAGATTTAGAAGATGAAATCTATATGACACAACCTATGGGGTACAAAGCTGCAGGAAAGGAAGAATTAGTATGCAAGCTGAAGAAGTCTCTTTACGGATTGAAGCAATCGCCGCGACAATGGTACAAGAGATTCGACGGCTTTATGATTGGCCGAGGGTACACAAGAAGCCCATATGACCCGTATGTTTACATGCATAAGCTACAGAATGATGAGTATATCTATTTACTGTTATATGCTGACGATATGCTTATAGCTTCCAGGAATACTTCAGCTATTAGAAAGTTAAAAAAAGGAACTGTCATCCGAATTTGAGATGAAGGATCTTAGAGAAACAAAGAAGATATTGGGTATGGAGATTGAGAGAGACAGGGTGAAGGGGGGGTTGAAGTTAACATAGAGGAGTTACTTGTAGAAGATGCTAAAGAAATTCAGTTATAATGGCAATGCCAAGGCGGTGAGTACTCCATTAGCTCCCCACTTTAAGCTATCAGCTAAGATGTCACCTGTTTCAGTTGAGGACCATGAATACATGTCCAAAGTTCCATATGCCAATGTTGTGGGTAGCTTGATGTATGCGATGGTGTGTACAAGGCCAGATTTGTCTCAGGCCGTGAGCATGGTATCCAGGTACATGCACGACCCCGGAAAGGGTCATTGGGAGGCCGTGAAGTGAATTCTACGGTATATCAAAGGTACCGTGGATGTTGGTTTGGTATTTCAGAAGAATGAGAAGACAGGGCAGGATTGTATTGGTTACGTGGATTCTGATTATGCGGAGGATCTAGACAAGCGCCGGTCTACTAGCGGATATGTGTTTTCACTAGCAGGAGCACCGGTGTGTTGGAGATGCACACTTCAGTCTACAATGGCTCTCTCCACTACGGAGGCAGAGTATATGGCGTTGACTGAAGCTGTGAAGGAGGCTTTGTGGTTGTAGGGATGATTGGAGAACTTGGGGATTGCACAGGAGACCCTTCGGGTATATTGTGATAGCATGTCAGCTATCTATTTGGCGAAGAACCAGGTTTATCATGCACACACGAAGCATATCGATGTCAGATTCCATTTTGTTCGTGACGTTTTGGATGAAGGAGACGTCATGTTGGAGAAGATCCACACGAAGGACAACCCTGCAGATACGTTGACCAAAGTTGTTTCAGATGTTAAGTTTGGTCATTGTTTGGAGCTTTTGAATATTCTTCGGTGTTGAGGCCTTTGGAGGCCATTGGGTGAACTACGTTCGGTTTGATTCCTTGGGCAAGAGGATACGTAAGCAGTCTTTACGATGCAGCTGGTTTAGATTTTGATGGGGGTGAGATCGATTTGGTGAGTAGACATTAATGTTTTGGTGAGTGTTCACACTCCCGTTTGGGTCTCGACTTGTTGTGGATTAAGTTTGAGTAGACATTAATGTTTTGGTGAGTGTTCACACTCCCGTTTGGGTCTCGACTTGTTGTGGATTAAGTTCGTTATCGTGAATTAACTTCATGGCGTACTGGACACAACAAGTGGGACATTTGATTGTTTTGGTTTCGGCTCAGTTTTTTAGAAGAAACTTCGCCGAGGTGGAGAATTGTGAAAAAAGGGCTCACCCACGTTTCCTGAGTCCAGTGGAAGACAAGGCAAGCACGCATCGAGTCCAGCGGACAAAAACAAAGTGAACATGGGTTTCGTACTCGCGCGTGGGGGCCACAAGCTTGTGGGTTTTGCTCTTTTTTCTTGGACATTTTAATGGCCCACCCGATACCCCTTTGTGCTATATATATATAACACAAATAGTTTCTAGGGCAGTGCGAAGGAGGGTTGAGTAGTTTCCCTTTTTTCTTTGGCGGCTGCGCAGGTGCTAGGCTGGGGATTGCTTTGCGGCTGCAGGAGAAAAACACGGAGGCGCAGGAGCTTTGTGAATCTCAGCTGAGGGCATTGAGTTTTGTGCAGAAAAGAAAGTGCAGTCCTTTTGTGCCTTTTTGAGAGAGTTTTTTGTAAGAGGGATTTGAGAGTTTGTTTGAGAGGGTTTAGATTGTGAGATTGTAAACCCTAGTTGTATCTCTCCCTCTAATAGTAGATCTCTCCCCTCCTTGCCCCGTGGACGTAGGCAATTTGCCTAACCACGAAAAATTTATGTTCTTGCCGTGATTTGTAATAGCTTGTAGGATCCCTCGACAGGTCAGTCCTAGAACTGATGAGAGGAAGAGCTGATATCTCACTTTGTTGAGATATCCGTTTCAGATTCTTGTTTCCTTGGTGAGACATGAATTCTTATTACGATCTAATCTCTTGTTATGCACCTTACGCACCGGAGGTGCTGCTGAAATTTCCGCTTTGCACAACAACTTCACTAGAATAATTATCCCACTTGACTACAAATTGTCCGAACAAATAACCATTAGGGGGTGTTTGGTTAAATGAAGGTGACTCGAATGTGTGAAAGTCGCTTATTTTTGCAAGTGTGAAAGTGGATCCATGTCAACATGAAAGTGAAATACAATGTTTGTTTGTAAAAATGAATAAATCTTGGAACTGGGAAAATAAAGATGATGTGGCAATTATTTATTTATTTGTTATTTAAATTTATATTACATTCTAAACTCTAATAATTATTTTGGTAACAACTAAAGAACGAATTGAAAGCCTCAGGTATATATATCATCAATTACTTGTACTAATTTTTGTAGATTCTTTATATTCTGTATTTTTTTACTTATGTACTTTATGTTTTTTTAATAACATAATGGCTTATTTAAATGCCTAGACATGTTACAACTGTACAACAATCACGCTAAAATGCGTAGTCATGTTCATAAATTGTCTAATTCGTACTATATACATGACATAACAATGTACACAGCTATTAAATGCTATAAAAGAAATAATATAATTAGCAGGTAATAAAATTTTGGGGGGAGGTGGTTGTTTCCACCGAATAACATGGGAAAATAAGGTAAGATAAATAATAAATATACTAATTAATTAGGAGTGATCCCCACTTTTTTCTCACTTTCACTTGGCTTCAACACTTTTTTAGGGGAACTTAAACATGCATTAGAGCTGATGTGGACTCATTTAGAATTTCACTTTCAAAATTACTTTCAATAAAACAAACACTAAAAATCTTAAAATCATTTTACTTTCACACTTTTACAATTCACTTTCATAAAAACAAACACCCCCTAATTAGTGAAAGTGAACTGCTAGAAGGTTGTACAATATTTTCGCATGATAGGAGCATATCTAACTTTATTTGCTCCTTTTTATACCAATGAAAAAATGAACATGACACGGAGGGAAAGGGAACTTTAAAAGATGGAGAAAATTATCCACGGAGAAGACTCCTCAAGTTCTGATCTGGGCAAATAAATCAATATCGCAAATAGGCCAATTTCTCATTTTATTCTCATCTCGAAACTGATAGGAAAATTATCGAACTCTCCATCGATTGATGAGACAAGCTCCATCACAAACCTTGAGAAAGACTTAAAGGTAAGAAAATAGTTGTAATTGTTTACTATTTATCTGTTATATCATTTTTTATGAATTTGATGCAAATATATGTAATGTAGGAGCAAAAAATTACTCGCCGCATGATGTTCTCAAAATGATAATCAATTATGACTATCTACTCGCTCTATCAGAGCCTATAATAAAGGGTATCATGCCAAATTCTAACATTAGTGTTTTAAAGTATAACTTTAGTATTTTTTTAAAATCAAAATGTTTTTATAATATGCTATTAAATGAAAGATTATTGGCCTTGAAATATATATCTCAATACATATGCTAGGTAACTTAACTTATTTTCAAAGCATATAATATGCTAATCGACTTAGTGTTTTTAAAGTAATTGATTAACAATTTTCATTTATTTTTATACCTTTATTTTCTATAATTTTTTAATAATTTTATTTGCTAATAAGTGTTTTTAATGTATTTTCAAGAAATAAAAGGTTAAATAGATAAGAGCTTGAAAATTATCTGAAGTACAAAAATACATCATTTCCTAATTGAAGCCCAAAAGAAGCCCAAGAACTAAGTATCTAGTAGGAAAATAAATCTAAGTTAATACATATTTAAAATGGTTAGCCACACAGAAAAGGCATTGTCTCCTAATCCAAAATACAGAATCTAATATATTATATATAAAAATCACTTATTTCAACGAGACGGAGACATCCAGGTTAATAGATTTCAAAAATTCTATAAGCAATATCAACTTTTGGCAGAAATTTAAATCTAATAATTATATATTCAATTATGTAAAGGCCGAGTCAAATATTAAGAGGCCCAAGAGCATTTAAGATCGAGATGCCCAATAGTTTAAAAGAAATTAAATACAAGAGAAATGAAGTATAAAAAAGCAAAAGTTGTCGATTGTTTTGAAAGATCATATGGTTGTAAGGATTACTTGGAGTCCAAGTCAAATGTTAGGGTTGTGAGATATTCCTATAACCTATGAATAGGGAGATAGAGTGAGGGTGAGAGAAAGTAATCCTTACAACCATATGATCTTTCAAAACAATCGACACCCTTAATTCTGCACCCCCCACCCCCACCCCCTCACCCACCAAAAAAAAAATTGTAAACTCTTTTTTAGAGAGGATATTCTTTAATTAGGCCCTCAATAATTGTTAACTTTAGTTTGCAATAAATAATTTTTTTCCTCTTTCTAATTTTTTTCTCTTTTTGTTGATAAAGAGTTATTTCACAATGAGCCAACCCCTTGCAATGTAAATATTTATTCTTTTTTCTCTTTTATTTTCTTGTTTAGAATTGTATGTTTAGGATTTAATTTCTTATTTTCCTTTTCATGCTTTATAGTTTAGTTTTTTTTTTACTTTGTAGTATAGATTTTTATTCATGCTTTGTAGTTTAGATTTTAATTTCTTGTTTTTTGTTTGTTTAATAGTTTAGAGTTTTATTTTTTTATTCATGCTTTATAATTTAGGACGTATTTGCTTTTGTAGTATGAATAGCAAATTTCTTTAGGATTTCTAGGATTAGATGAATCTAGCTTAATTTTCTTTTTGATTTTTAATTGCTTTATTTTTGTGCTTAAAAGTTCATGCTTAGGATAATCAAGTAGAATAATAATTGGTAGAAATTTTTTTGATAGGCTATTCTTATCTTAGATGGTTTGACAATTTATGCTTTTTTAATTCTAGAAATATTATCTAGTTATTAATTTCTATTCATGAATGGTAATATTGCATAGATATGAAATTGGTAGGTTATGCTTGTTTTGAAAAACTTGATAATTTATGCTTAGAAAATCTAATAATATGAGAATTAAAAGAGAGTAATTATTAAATCCAAGTAAGAGTTAACTAGTGGATTCAATCATAGATTCCTAATTTATTCTCTTAATTTCCTCCATCTTTTTATTTGCTTTTTCTTTTGGGTTTTATTCTCTTTTTGATTTTCTTATTTTCATTCTTTCATTCTCTCTTCTTGTTTTTTTTTTTTTTTTCATTTGCAATACTCGTACCCAAATCAATCTCTACACTATCTCTTCTCTTACACATTTCCATAATCTCTTTAGGATTTTTTTAATACACTCATTTCTCATGGGATTGACACTTACATGCTGGCATGCTGCACTCACTAGTTGTACACTTGTAACGTTTTAATTAGAAGAACATTAGTAATATACTTAGATGTCTTTATCTGCTCCTGGAAGGTTGGAACACCGTAAACATGAGGAATAAATCTTAGATGTACCTACAATAGATACCAAGTTGTTGAAAATTATACTGTTCCACTTGCTTCAAAGAAATCAAGATGTAGTAGCACAACTCGGAGGACCACAAAACCATGTGCTCTTGATCCACAATAACATATTTTCTAAGAAGACCATACATTCAAACTGCAAGAAGAGGGAAGATCAAGAGATGCTCCACTGATTCTTCATCACACTTGGATATATCGGAGACAAATATTTGGGTGTTGTCACTTATGCTTTCTGAGTTTATCCCATGTAAGAATAGCATGCTTTACCCTTACTCTGAAAAAGAAATGTTGGCCTCCCAAATAAGAGATGTAAAATCGTCTGAGTGCTCCATCACTCGACCCATCGTTAGTGACTCTGACGATTGGGATGCTCCAATATGGCTCTCACGGTCTTGGGTTTGATTCTTGCTAATGTAGAATCTATCATTAACTTAACCCACTAAATTCAAGCATATAACAGACAATAGAAAAAATTGATCAAGATTTAGCATAACAGTCATAAAAGCAGTGTAGAGCCCGCTTTCTTTGGAACAGAAGCCCTATTTCCTACCATGAGTATTAGTACAAGACATTACTTTCAAGTATTCTTCCTCAGTCCTAGACCATCGAAGGTACACAAAAATAAAGAAAATGAACATAGAAGGAAGATGTATCATTAACTTATCCCATTAAATTTAAGCATATAACAGACTAGAAGAATATTGATCAAGATTTAGCATAACAGTCGTAAAAATAGTCTGCTTTCTTTTGAGTGAAGTAATTTTGACTAATTACATATCAAGAGCAAATTATAAATTTCTTGATTTAATCACTTATTTTAAATTATAAAAATGCTCAAAATTATCCTTACAATCCAAAACAACAAACAGAACACCAAATGCTTATCCTTACTGTAAACCATATGTGTGTGTGTCTGTGGGTGTATATGAAATAAGACTCTTGTCTAGAAGCTACTTGTTTCAGATATTTGGAAGGATTGACGCACCTTGATTTTTAAGCAACAGTTAGGAATTAATCACATCGAGATGGCAAAAAATTTTCACATATCACTCCACAACTAACTCTGAAAATATAGAATTGAGGGAGGGAGGAGTAGATGGCAATATTCTTTTCTCTTATGTCGTTTCTTTTCACAATATGTTCTTATTTAAAGAGAGGAAAGGATCTAATTTTAATCCAATTAGAATTAGTCAAATATCTCATCTCTAAGATAAGATAAATCTCACTTATTTGGGTGTATTCTTATCCATTTATGTACTAACACTTACCATAAATTTGTAAATGCAAAAATAGTGAGGAGTATAAGGATGAGCTAAATTTCATATAAAAACAAACACAATGAAGAAAAGAAAATAGAAAAGGACAAATAAATAGTAATAAGTAAAAGATACCTAAAGATTAAATTAACTCGAAAAAGAATAACTGATGAACCACTCTTCTCTCCTATTCAGTAGCATGCAAAAAGATACAACATTGACGGATATATCTTTATTCGTATCTACTAGGATATGAATATTGATATCAACTTGTATATTTTATTAGATATGAATATGGACAAGGATATACAAATTAAATATTTGGATCTGTATCAGTCTTTCAGAATATATGCATTGATCATATAATTGAAAATTTTAGATTAATAAATTTGAGTTCAATGTTAGCGATTTAGAACTCTAGTCTTAATTTTGAGATTTGTTGGACATACTAGTGGATTCTCATTTGAGAACTTATATATTTGAATATCTCTCGATTTATATGACTATCAATCTTATTTCTTTTCGTCGTATCCGTTATGTATCGTATCTATTTTCTCTTGTGGTCAATTTGCTGTCAAAACAGGAATATAATAATATAAAAACAAATTAAAGAGTTAGAAAATTCAGGCCTGATCGGGAGCAGACGTGATATCACTGCCCTAGAAGATTAAGGCCCCGCCTATCGCCCTGGCGCAATTTGTCCCCTCTCCCCTAGCGGTAAAAACCCCCGGAATCGGCCGGCCTCTGCACTCGGGCGTGAGTCACAGAGCTTATGCTCAGACGAAAACGGTCGCCCAAAAAATGAATACAAATATGTAGCCGAAATTTCTTTGAGGAATAAGAGTAGAGAAAGAAGAGAGCTTAGAAGATATTTTTCTCTTTGTTTGTGTACTTCTGAATGAGCTCCAAGCCTGCTTATATAGGTGAGGAGAGGTGTAACCCCCGCTGAGTCCAAGGGACCGTTACGCACGAATCTTGCTTCCGTTACCCGCATGCAGCCGTTACAGAACGTGAAAAACGTGTAAAAATAAAAGCTTGAGAAGCAAAAAGGTGTGCGTGTACGGTGCGGCGTGGCGTGGCGCGCGCGTGCGGGCGAGGCGTGTCCCCCCCAAAAGGCAATATTGACTGAAAATTCAAAATAATAAATCAATAAATAAATCACAAAATAAATGTAGGTTGGGCAACCTTTCGTATCGTGAATTCGGGAAAGGTAGCTTTCGGCTTTGAACCTTTCCTTAATGAGTTCATCGCCACCTGAGGAACATAATGGACTAGGCCTTGAATTCGGCCCCTTGGATCAGGTATTGATAAAAACACACACAATACGTTTTCATCTATTGAGCTAAGCGGGTTGAGCGTTAAAGGCCATGCTCACAAAAAATCGACTCATGAGAGTTTCTAGGGGTTCACGGTTTCTCTCACGTAGGTAAGTCCTCAAAGGGTACTACAGCTGTTTATTTAATACCCCCCACAATACACGCGTTGGACTTATTAAGAGTAAAACTCAGCCTAGCCAGCTGTATCATAAGAGCATCGTCATCATAGAGAAGGGATAGTAGCAAATGCTACATAATGATATATAAATATATTTAGGTCGATGCTCCACACGAGAGTCACTTGTCCAGCTTGTCAGTGACCTCATTTATGGGCTTAACCCCATCTCCCTCGATGATTGGGATTTGATTGGGATTTGATTGTGGGGGCCAACGCTGCTGGCTTCTTTGCGCGTGAACAGATTTTTCTTTTCCCTGAACGTGGTGATGGCCCACCCGAGTCAGAGCTTTATAAATACCTTGGTGTAGTTCTCCTAGAGTTTTGTGCAAGATTGAGAGGGGGAATTAATTGGCGGCTGTAGTAGTGCAAAAATACGGGTACAGGTACGTGCAACAGGGGGCGAAAAATAGAGGCTCCTTTATTTGGCGGCGTGCAAGGCTTTGGCAGGGTCTTGGGGTGTGTGCAATAGGAGAAATAGATGCTCTTTTTGGCTATTTTGTGAGAGATTGGAGAGTTAGTTTGAGGGTTTAGTTTGTGAGATTGTAAACTCATTTGTATTCTCTCCCTCTAATAGTAGATCTCCCCCTCCTTGCCTCGTGGACGTAGGCAGTTTGCCGAACCACGTAAAATTGGTTTGTTTGTAGTAGATCTCCCCCTCCTTGCCTCGTGGACGTAGGCAGTTTGCCGAACCACGTAAAATTGGTTTGTTTGTGTTTATGGTCATTGTAATAGTTTGTAGGATCCCTCGACAAGTCAATCCTAGAACTGATGAGAGGAAGAACCGATATCTCACTTTGTTGAGATATTCGCTTCAGATTCTTGTTTCCTTGGTGAGACGAGAATTCTTATTGATCTTTCTCTCTTATTGTGCACCAGAAACTCTACCGAAATTTCTGTTACGCACAACAAGTGGTATCAGAGCTCGGGCTACGCTTAGGCTATTTGGAGGAGTGGATCGAATTAAAAGCTCGTCTAGGGCTTTGTTGGTGATAAAGGTGGGATCTTTTGGTAAAAGACTCTATCTTTTCAGTTTTGGATATATTCTTCGTTCGTTGGTGCGTTGAGAAAGATGTCGGGGAAAGAAGGTGCTTCGGGTGTTGAGGGTGGTGCTTCTGGCGCAAAGATCCATTCAGAGTTTGAATATCTACTCTATGAAGATAGATGCGGAGAAGTTTAATGGCACAAACAATTTTGGATACGCTGAACGCGTAGAATTTGGAGGATACCTTGGAGTTAGATGGCAAGCCAGATGATATTGAAGAGAAGGTTTGGAAGAAGATGAATCGAACGACATGTTGTGTGATTAGGTCTTGTTTGACTCAAGATCTAAAATATGATGTGATGAATGAGACTTCTACGAAGAAGATTGATTAGGTCTTGTTTGACTCAAGATCTAAAATATGATGTGATGAATGAGACTTCTACGAAGAAGATTTAGGAGATTCTCGAAAGCAAGTATCTGTCTAAAATATGATGTGATGAATGAGACTTCTACGAAGAAGATTTAGGAGATTCTCGAAAGCAAGTATCTGACAAAGAGTGTTGAGAACCACTTACATTTGAAGAGGAAACTTTATCGTTTCCAGTTGAAGAATGGAGCCTCAATTAGTGATCACATGAACACCTACACAAAGTTTCTTGCGGATTTGGCGAATATGGATGTCAAAATTGAAGATGAGAACAAGGCGTTGTTATTGTTGAGTTCCTTGCTCGACGAGGAATATGAGACCTTCGTTCTTACTCTGATTAATAGGAAGACATCTATTTCGTATAGTGAGGTGACTACTACACTTGTGAACTATCAGCTTCGAAAGAAGGATAAGGAGGCTTCAGTGGAGCCGGTAGCAGAGGCGTTGGCCGCAAGAGGGAAGAATCTGAACCAGAAGAATTGGAAGTCACAGTCTAGAGTAGGGCATCCTATAATTAGAAAAGATCAGTATACTTGGTGCAAGTAGACTGGTCATTAGAAGAAAGACTGCCCAAAACTCAACGAATGGATGAAGAATAAGCAGAAGGGAAAAGGAAAGCAACCATCATCAGAAGCAAACATCATTATATCGGATGGTAATATTTCTGACTCTTCTATTTATTTGCTTTCTATTAGTCCTATAGATAGCTATTCGGAGGAATCTGAATGGATGTTGGATAGTGGTGTGACCTATTATGTGTGTCCTAGAAGGGAATGGTTCTTTAGTTTTGAGAAGCTGTATAGTGGTGTGGTGTACATGGCCGATAACCGTGCATGCCAGATCCTTGGGATAGGAAAAATTTGCGTCAAGATGTTTGACGGGACTGTTAGGGAATTAAATGATGTGAGATATGTTCCTTCCTTGAGGAAGAACTTGATCTCGATTGGAGCTTTGGTTGGAGAGGGTCTGAATGTTCGAATTGAGGACATGGTTCTCAAGATTGTGAAAGACTCTCGGATTGTGATGAAGGGCGTCAGGAGGAATAACATGTATTAGTTGACTAGAGGTATAGTGGCAGGTGGAGAACTGACAACTTCTATTGATTCGACTAGACTGCGGCATTTGGGGCTTGGCCATTCCAGTATTGATTCCTTACATAGATTGAAAGAGGGTGTGAAGACCTGCAGTTTGAAGTCCAGTGAACATGTTGATGTGAGCAAGAAGATCAAGATGAAGTTTGACACCTCTATTCACCGTGCTAAGGGTCGTTCTGGAGGTGTTCACGTGGATGTTTGGGGGCCTTCCAATGGGGCATCATTGAGAGGTAATAGGCGTTTGGTTTTCTTTGTTGGTGGTAGTTCTAGGCATGTTTGGGTTGCAACCAAATCCCCATTAATTGGAGAAAGTCTTAATAGTCTCTAATAGTTTGAAGAAGTGTAAGATGGACAGAAATGTGAAGGTACTTCATTCAGATTTTGTTGGGAGGTATAAGATGGACCTATTTCTGTATTGGAGCCGAGCTCATGACATTTCAAGACACTTCATTAGAAAGGAAATCTTGGGGCAACTTGATGAGGTGGTAAATTTGGAGAACCGTGCCTTGCTGGAGGAGGATCGGTGTTTGTTGTCAAGCAATAGTCTGCATAAGAGTTTCTGGACTAAGGCTTCGACATATTTGAGCCATCTTATTAAAGAGTTGTCAATTGCTGCGATAGGAGGTAAAACTCAATTGGGTGTTTGGTCTGGTAGGGTCACTTCGGTTAAGGCTTCGATGAGGGAACTATTTGACTCTCAGCAGGTGAAGAGTTTTGGACAGACCTTAGAGGTATCGCAGCGGGTGGAGTGTGATGCTACTTCATATTGGGTGAAGATTACTCCAGATCATACTGTATTGTTTGGCATTCCAGCTGAGGTGACACAGCTTAGGGGTCATTTGGATTTAGGTGCAGATGATGAGTTGGGTTTTGATTCGAGTGCAGCTGGCAGACATAGTTTGGATATGGTCATTGGTTCACCTCAGGTGGAGGTGTTTGAGGTCATTAGAGGTGCTATCAGCCGTAAAGTTGATGATATTGGAGAAGGGTTGCGAACTCTTCTAGTGGATTAAGATCGTTCGTGGCCATTGGATGAACTACGTGAGGCTTAATTCCTTGGGCAAGAGGATACGTAGACAGTCTTTATGATGCATCCAATTTGGGAGTTGATACCGATATTTGGAGAATGTTTGCATTCTCATTTGGGTCTTGACTTGTTATGGATTGAGTCTGTTGTCGTGAATTGTTTCACTTCGTACTAGACGCAACAAGTGAGACATTTGGTTTGGTTGGTGTCGGCTCAGTTTTGAAAAAACTTTACTGAGGTGGAGAATTGTGAACACACGTGAAGGGATAGAATTGTGAAAGGTGTGTGGGGGCCACGTGAAAAATCACGTTCTCAAGCAAGAGAAGTCCAGCGGGCCACGAAGGGTTTCGTGGGAGATGTCCAGCGGATCTTTGATTGGGGTTTGATTGTGGGGGCTAACGCTGCTGGCTTTTTTGCGCGTGAACAGATTTTTCTTTTCCCTGAACGTGGTGATGGCCCACCCGAGTCAGAGCTTTATAAATACCTTGGTGTAGTTCTCCTAGAGTTTTGTGCAAGATTGAGAGGACCCACCCGAGTCAGAGCTTTATAAATACCTTGGTGTAGTTCTCCTAGAGTTTTGTGCAAGATTGAGAGGAGGAATTAATTAGCGGCTGTAGCAGTGCAAAAGTAGGGGTGCAGGTGCAGCAGGGGGCGAAAAACAGAGGCTCCTTTATTTGGCGGAGTGCAAGGCTTTGGCAGGGTCTTGGGGTGCGTGCAATAAGAGAAATAGATGCGCTTTTTTGGCTGTTTTGTGAGAGATTGGAGAGTTAGTTTGAGGGTTTAGTTTGTGAGATTGTAAACCTATTTGTATTCTCTCCCTCTAATAGTAGATCTCCCCCTCCTTGCCTCGTGGACGTAGGCAGTTTGTCGAACCATGTAAAATTGGTTTGTTTGTGTTTGTGACCATTGTAATAGTTTTTAGGATCCTTCGACAAGTCAGTCCTAGAACTGATGAGAGGAAGAGCCGATATCTCACTTTGTTGAGATATTCGCTTTAGATTATTGTTTCCTTGGTGAGACGGGAATTCTTATTGATCTTTCTCTCTTATTGTGCACCAGAAACTCTGCCGAAATTTCCGCTGCGCACAACATTATCTTCACCTCTCTCTTTTCTGTACTTTGGTTCTTCTTCTTCTTCTTCTTCTCTATTTCTTTCTGTGAGTGCATAATTCTTCAAATATACTGTTTTTGGTAGTTTGATCATAGCTTTGACTACTTACGCCCAGGACATGATTTCTTGACGTTTATCTATTGATTTGGGAATATAAGTTAACATTCCTTGAGTTCATTATTTTGGATTAAAACTCTCAAAATGTGTTTTTCATGTCAAATATAACTGCTGATGTTTTGATCCCATAACACTCGGCATTAATTACTAGCTTTTTAGCTCATTTCAACTAATTGCTAATTGAAGTTTGATGATTGGTATGATTATTGAATTTTCAAAGTTATTATTGAAGGACCAAAAGGATCTTAATTTCTGATTTTAACAAGGCAAAAGATCACCATTTTATTTAATTTCATGTATATTTGTTTGAGTCAGTAGTAAAATTCCTAATTGAACTACTAGAATACAGCTTGGAACTCTCTTTTTTGCATTACAAAAAATTGATGTTTACATATGTAAATTTATTTGTTCTCTCTCTTGTACTAATAAAAAAATTGACATAAGATGGCGGGAAAATTAGCTGTTTTTTTACGTTCAAACCTGGCTATACAAAGTGTTGTAATTAGCGGGAAAATTAGCTGTTTTTTTAATATATAATATAGATTTTTCGTTAATATGGTGTAAATGTATATATAATGCAGGAGAGGAAAATTACTCAACGCAAAGCGGTGCGTCTTCTCAGAGTTGTAGTGAACGATGACGAGTTGCTGATTCGGACCGTCAACGATTACGTCAAAGAGGTACTCTTCCTAATTCAAATATTAATTTTTAAAATATTTATTAATTGAGGAATTTTGTTTACATTCAAAAATATATATGAAATTACGTATTTACTGAAAGATTGTTGGTTTCGAAATTTGTGTTTTTTGAGCTTGAATATTTAGTTAATCATTAATTTATTATATAATATATATATTATATAAATATAATATATATAATATATATATATATATATATATATATATATAGAGAGAGAGAGAGAGAGAGAGAGAGAGCAAGACTCCTATCAACTTAAGTGGATAGGGATAGTTGTCCACCAAGATTTTTAGCCACTCATTTATTAATATAAAAAGTCTCTCATATCATGCCAAGGATCCCTAGGCACAAATCCATGGATAAAAAGTTTGGTGGACAACTATTCCTATCCACTTAAATTGATAGGAGTTTTTCACCGATATATATATATATAATATATAATATATATATATATATATAAATATATATATTATATATATAATATATATATATATGTATGTTTTTGGTAAGTAAGAAATTCTTATTAGCCACTTACCAAATAAGAAACAAAACTGTTAATATGTACGAGGTTGTGTCATCCTCCAAAAACATGAGGATACATAGCTCAAAGAAGAAGGAAGAAGAAAGAAAAGAGGGGGGGGGGGGGGGGGGGGCGATTGTGTTCTCTTTGAAGCTAAGACTAACTTTGGAGGCGCAACTGCATTACATTATCTAACTGCAAATGTTGAACAGACCTTAAGTTGATCTTTTATACCTAAGAAACTCAGGTATTAAAAAAAATTATTATCTGGGGGCGGTTCTTCATGGTGTGCGTTGGCAGGCGACCTCATCTCTGCTAACTTACGCCTCTGCCGTGATGGTATAAAAAGAAGCGAAATCTAGGGAGAAAAATCCTCTCCATTGGTTTGAGGGGATCTCAATCAGAGTTTATGTCTCCAGTGGACCAATTTGAGTCAGATTTGATGGAAGACGAAGACAATTTAAACTCGATTCTCATGGAGAGCACCAGTCCTCAGGGCGCTCGACGCAAATTGGTGATCTCTGATATTTTGGCTAAAATCGTGCCATTAGCTACTCACCCAGTTAGTACATCTCAATATGGGTTTCATATTGCTCGTAATCTCATTAAATCTCCTATTTTGCATGGGGGTGCTAATTCTAGGGCTTCATGGGTTCTGATGAGGCAGAGTTAACATTTGAATCAAATTTTAATATCCCTGTCTTCTCTTTCTGATGCTAATTCGATTATTATATATGGGTGCAAATTTCCTGGATTAAGAACTGAACTTATGGAATACTACAGGTTTGAGATAAATTGCTAGTATCATTGGCCTCCCAATGGCAACAGATAAACTTACTGCAAGTGGACAAAGGTTGTCTTACGCAAGGGGTTTAATTAAGGTCCAGCTTTTTTTAATATCTGATTTGCCAGATGAAATATATATTCGAAGTCCAAATGGAAGCCTTTTCAAGCAAAATGTGGTCTATGGATTCAGACCAAGATGATGCCCTTATTGTGAAGTTGTGGGGCATGATCTCACTCATTCATTGTAAGCAACATTGAGTTATTTAGAAATGTGTAGCTAAAAAACCAATTTCTCAGGAGTCTGGGAAAAATCAAAATTCTCTACTCCTCATACTGATGCCCCTCGTGTTGACGTCCCTCATGTTGCTCCTCAAAACTGCAGATATTAGCATACATTCTCAAGAAGAGCAACCTAATAGTAAAGCAGTTTTAACAATGTCGGCAAGCTTTCCGCCCTTGGATTCTAATTCAAGTGCTCTTGATCCCTCTTGTGTTGATAGAGATGGTTCCTTTTCTCAGTGAATTGTGCTTTTCGGAATGTGAGGGGCTTTAATACACCCTAAACGTCTAATAGTAAAGCAGTTAATAAATGAATATAGTCTTTCTTTTGTTGCTCTATTGGAAACAAAAGTTAAAGCTGAAAATATGGACAAGAAAGATTGCTCCTGGATGGTGTTGGATACCAAATATGACTTACACTAGAATTGGTAGAGTTTGGGTTTCTTAGATCCGCGATATTTGGACATTCATATGCTCTTTAGCTCTACTTAACACATTACCTGCTCTGTTAAATCTACAGATGACAGGTTCTCTTGCGCAATTTCCTCAATATATGTATCTAATTCTCTGTATACAAGGAAAATCCTATGGGAGAAGCTTTGTAGTGCATAGACATCTGGACCTTGGATTCTAAGGGGGTACTTCAATACTATACGTTTTCTGTGCTAACATCCAAGCTTCCATCAAAGGTACTAATATTGTATTGCACATTAAATCCTTTTCCCCTTTGTTTGGTCGTAATTAGCTAGCATTTAATTAGTGTCCGTCATGTGAATATAAGCAGTCGAGGCTGCCCTCAAATTGGTTGAGTTAACATGGTCATTCATCAACTAATAAAAATTCCTTTTTCAATATCTCCATCTATTGATTAACTTCTCTCTCCTTATTCCCCATTGCATAGTGGAGCAAGAACTCAAACATAACGAGGAATAAAGGGCAACATGCGATTGAGAAAAACAAAATGGCTGTACTATGTACTGAAACATTTATGCCATAAAAGCAAGATGCCCTTTATCTACATTGTGCTCTTTTATTATCTTCTATTGGGTTGAAGGATCAATTAAGCTCTCTTCATCAACCACTTTTTTTCGGGTTACCAGCATTTGATTTTAAGTCTTTTTGAATTTGAATATTTTCAAGTATGGATGTCAATAACCAGAAGTTCTACAACTGAAGTCTTTGCTGTAGACAAGGCTCATTTGACTTTGCAACTGCTTTCGCTGTAATTTATTTTAAGCCACAGTTAAAGTTTACAAAGTACAGCTTGTAAATCTGTAATTAGAGTTTCTATTACTCATTCATGATTGTTTTTAGATGCAAGATGGAGTTATTTCAATCGCTATGTTTTGTGTTTGAATGTCTTTTAGTAATTTTGTTTAAGGGTTTCTGCCTCCGATGTTAATAAAAAAATCCGACTTAAAAAAGAGCACACTGCTCTAGATAATTCGCTCAAGGTTTCTCATCATGATAGATAACTAGTGCTGTCATGACATGTGAAAATGCTACAGTGCATCAATTATGAAAGTAAATCTTATATACTGGTGACAGTTTCTCCTATGGTTTCAGTTATAAATGTGATTTAAGGTTCATTGGATACAAGGTCGGATCGGTTTGCAGAAAGATAAACCCCAGATATCAGGTTCCAAAATGTCTTCAAATTTGAAAGCCCCGGGTTTTTCCAGATTTTCGAGAGTTGGGATTCAACTCCACTCTCTTACTTTTTATTTTTTTTAAAAGGATATTCATCACAGCTTACTTGACGCCCTAATAAATGAAACCACCAGCCTCATACATGACAGACCTAAATTTTAGGTGGTAGGTTCTTTGGTCTGATTTCAGCATAAATAGTCCAAAGTTAGCCTCTGGTCAATGCTTCATAGTCCTAATGTAACACGACATTTGGTAGCACTTATAGCATCATATACCTACACGCCTTATTCGCAAACATTAATCTTTCGAAAACATAGCCTCCAAAATCATTCGTCATAGCAAGCAAAATTTTGAAACTCGGATGATGTTTTTAAACTGAAACATATCAGCAAACTGCTAGCTCCACAATCTAAATTAAAAAGTAGATGTTAATCCAGGCATGGTTTGACAATAAATGAGTTTTGACAAAGTTGGTGTAATTATTTAACAGCCTAATCTTCTAGCCATATATACAAGAACAAAAGTATAGAACTAACCCAGCTACTGAAGAAACATCTAGCTGTTTGTGACAACGGATCTTTCTCCAAACATTCTTGAGTACTTACAGAGCTTTTCTAGCTTTCTCCAGGTCAGGAAGATCTGCCACAAAAAAAGGAGGTTTTAGATAACTGCATGATGAATAGAGGAAATTAGATCTAAGCCAATCAATGAGCTACAATAGTACAATATATAAAATAGTATGATGGCTCATGTTATCCGGTTATGCATTTGAATGCAAGAATATGCATGGAGATATATCAGACAATCATGTAGGTCGTTTCTAACATGTTATAGTCAGTAAAGTGCATCCTTTTTGTATTAAATTAAATACGGTCAAGGAGGAAATATGGCCTTTGTTAAACGTCCACTGAGCTCTTTCCTGACTACAAGCAAAGAGATGTCACAGTTTTCACGGCTTATATTTTGGAACAGATAAATTACTCAGTTTTCACTAGCAAACAATAGATAATATTTTTTTCTTTGTGGTGGCGGTGGGGAGTGTGCATGTTGCAGGTGTGAGGTTTTGGGGGGGGGGTGGGGGGGGGGTGTTCAATGAACCCATGCAGAAATTATAAACCCACAGATCATGTATTTCACAATTTGTACGTAATTATTCTTTATTAAATCATGTAGTATATGCAGAGCGTAAATACACCGTATAAAATGCTTAGTGTTGCAGGTTGTTCATAATGCATTTCTTATCCCGTTCCTTTGATTTGACCTATGAATTTTCACTCTCATGCCCCTGCCCACCACCCACCACCCCCCCATACCCCCCCCCAAAAAAAAAAAAAAACAACCCCATAGTAATAATAATAAAAGAAGAAGAAAATTGATGTCTTCTACAGAGATGTACTGGAGGATGAACAGGATGACCTAAAAATATTCATCCAGATTGAAGTGAGTCAAAACTTGTCCCAAATAACGAGTTGCTTGGCAACACGGTATGTTTAAAAAAACCCTAATGGAGGCTCATTCAACAAAAATAAAGACCTGGAGTAAGAAAGTTTATCGAAAGAACCTGAATGTGCAAAAAAGAACAAATTCAAATTCATGAATGAGTTGAAATTTGATGTGTCCACATTAGACTGTTAGGACTTCATCTATTTTATCATAAAATTTGTTGTTTTTTAAGGGTTTTTTTCTACAGATTTTATCAGAATTTAGGTGTACTAATAAGATAAGAAAGTGATAAGAAGGTCGTAAACCATAAAGAATATCAATAAGTTTTTTCTACATTCGTACAATGTGCTATAAGGAACCCACATTATTCAAAAAATTCTATTAGTTCATTTTTTCTGTTGATTTGAATAATTTGTATATACAAGAGCACATATGCATTTAAATGAAATAGTGGGTCCAGAGGCCCTGATAGAGGCTAGGCATCAACTGAAGGAATTCTTCAAAATAATTGTCATATTATTACTTGAAGAGCAAGCTTAAATGTTCATGCACTCAGACTGAGAGGGTATCCTTTGCAATCTTTATGAGATCAAATTAAAGAAAATGAATCTACTTATCCGCAAAATGATATGTCCAAATTCTCAGAAGGTAAGAGTTACATGAGGAGCAAACACTAAGGTTCATATGGATACATGAACTATATGTGACCTTGTGTCACAATAGTCCTCCTTGGTCTTGACCTTGAAACTTGAGGGCCAATTTCATTTATTAGCATATACGTGAAAATATCTCAACTCCACGTTATAAATTGCCATCTACCCTGTCCATTTGTGTCACCTGAGCATAACCAATGAAGAAGAGTGAATTTCCTAAGGTTTTCTTTTAGTATTACTTCCTTTTGCTATTTTGGTTAATTTTTTTCTCCATAATACTTCAAATATACTTCTTTTGTTAGTTTGATTATAGTTTTCCTGCTAATACCCAGGAGGGCCAGGACATAATTTCTTGATGTTTATAACTTGATTTTGGGATATTAACATTGCTAGTATTTTATCATATTCAGTTGAAACTTAAGAAAAAGAGGTATTCTCATTAAATAATAAATACTTACATTAATGTTTGATTTGATCTTATAATCCTTGGAATTTTTGGCCTTTTCAGCTTATCTAAATAATGGTTACTAGAATTTGGCTGATGTATATAATTAGTTATGGAAGGACCAAAATTAAATTTGTTCCTGATTTTAATAATGCAAATATCACAACTTTTTTATTTCATTTATATTGTGCTTGAGGTGTAACGGTAAAATTCTTAATAGAACTACAAGAATACAGCTTGGTACTCTCTTGCATCATCTGAGATTCCGAATTATGTATGCATAAGATCCAACTTTATGGAGAAAGCTATTCATGAAAAGGTGAGGTTGGTCTGCTAACTGCATTACTTTCTATGGCTGGATTGGAACTGGAAGAGCCTTCTTTAGCATTCTCCATATTTTAATTTCAGCTTTTCCTGCCAAATGGAGAAAGCTATTGATAAAGATGGCTCTCCATTTCCAATCCGGCCATAAAAAGAATGGGTTTGCAGACAAACATCGCCTTCTATTGCTATCTTGAAACTAATAAAAAATCAGAAAACCCTAGGTCTGAGTGACGATATATGCTCCATTAAGAAGGTTCAGAAGGATTTAAAGGTAAGAAATGAGTGGAACTTCTTTGTTACATATTTATTTGTTATGTACATTTGCAATGAATATGGTTTATATATATAATGCAAGAGGAAAACTACGCAACAAAAGTTCTCCAAATGATAGTCAGAGATGATGATTTAAAGGAAGAAAAATACTTGTAATTCTTTTTTACATATTTATTTTTTACGTAGATTTGCTATGAATTTGGCTTAAATATATATAACGCAGGAGAGAAAAATTACTCACCGCAAGATGGTAGATCTTCTCAAGACGATAGTCAGGGATGATGATTTACTACCCCCAACTATCAAGGCTTGGTACTGTTCTAAATTTATTATAAAAATTTTTATTATATAAAAATTGTATTAATAATAAGATATTGGCATCTTTGTTATCCATTTAACTGTCACATAAATATTTTTATTAACTAAATAAGTTCTTAGGATCTCAAATGAAATCTTGTTTTGTATCATTTTTGAACGACTTTTACACTTTATAGGTTTAAATTATCCAAGGTGAATATTTATATAATATATCATATTTCTGGTAGACATAAGTTGAAGGTTCTTTAACTTGGATTGGGATAGTTAACAAATATAGGATATTTCTTTTTTATTTTCAAAGAGGGATGATAAACAAGGATGGTCACAAATAAGGGTATTTCATGTACTAATTCCAAAATTAAGAGATTAAAGCTATGCAGTTATTAATATTGTTGCTGAACATTTCTCATGCTCATGCTTATATCAATCTACTAATTAGCTTGATGGTTTTGAAAAATAATGTGCTCATTAGTTAAAGCAGTGAAATCACATGCTTATCATTAGGCGTTATGTCTATTATATCAATGAATAATATTTCAGATATAACTTTTATTTGATTGGATAACAAATATTGAAATATATTTAGTTCGTTACTCTTACCTTCAATTGCTTTTTATTTTTCTTTGTAACTAGCTCTTTGATTCATCCCTGGAATTTGATTGCATTGTGTGGTTATCTATTCTTTTATACAAATGGGAGAAACAAAGAGTCACTGTTCATACTACAGTAAATACCACAGTATATTTACTGTAGCAGTATTACTGTAGCAGCTAAGGGATTTAAAAGATGCTGCAGCACATCGGTTACTGTAGCAGCTCGGGGATGACACTGTAGCAGGCGAGTTACTGTAGCACCCCAGAAAATTCAAACCGGGAGGGTTAAAAAACGGCGGGAACACTGTAGCAAAAAAAAAAACACCGTGCGGCACAGGCTGCACACTAGTTTATTAGATAATGGAAATATCTTTTATATCACAAGCTATTGACTAAATTTTCTCCCATTTTTCTCTTCAGTGTAAGGCAGCACTAGCTCTTGAGAATAACATGGACAAGTATGACAGATGTGACCAAATAAAGTTACATTGTCAATTATTTGGTGTTCTTCAATTATCCCCTCTTAGGCCATAAGTATCAATAACCTCCTCTCATTCTCTTCATTTTTCATTTAACTGTATGCATGTCAATTCCAAGTATTTTTATTCAGTATACTGAAGTATGGATGTCTGCAACCAAAACTTCCATAACTAAATCGATCCACTACCTATTTACAAAAAAATTATACAAATAATACTAAATAAATTAGTAATGTACACCCTATTAAGATGTATCAGCCATAAATCCCTAAATTTATCTAATTATGTATACATTGAAATTTAAGAATTTATAAATTTTCTTTTATTTCCTATAGGATATTTGAATCACTCGACTAACAAACTTTTTTTTATATTTACTCCTAAAATACTTGCTTGTTGTTAGGATCAAATACAACTAAATCTGGGATTATATAATTAAGTTGAATGCTCAATTGAAAAAGGAGAATTTCATGGAATCAGAGAAATAAACTAATTGAATATTTATACAAATTTAGGAAGCAACAGATTGGAAAAAATACAAGTAAGATTAGGCTTAAGATAAGGTATAAGTTTTAGACACCTAGGCTGTGTATCCTAGGAGTTTTAAGTATTCTTTGTATATGCATGCTTAGGAAATATCATAGCACTGTATTTTATAATTTTTAAAGACACTATCATAAATTAATCATATCCAATTGACAAAATTGCATTAAATTAAACATTTCTTTTAATTTTATCATTACAATAGATCATGACAGGTGAGAATGATACCATGCTTCATTTATAAAAGTCAAATTATTACATAAATTTGTTGGTAAATCCACATATCATTTTTACATGTATTCATATTTGTGACGGATTCTTGAATGCTTTCAGCTATAGATGTGATTGCAGGTACTTTGAATGCAAATCAGACATGCCTAAGAAAAAGAGTAAATTTCACAAAACTAACATGAACTTTAGGGATTTTGAACAAAAGTACCCCAAACCTTTTTATTACAGAATTGTTATGAACTTTTGAAACCATAGAAAAATAGCATAGACTATTGAAAATTGCTTCAAATAACCCTTATTAATATCTATAATGAGGGGAGAGGACTAAGAGGAGGAGGAAAGAATAATATAGAAGATATCACAATTTTCAGAGCTGTCATCTTCCAAGTCACAATTTTTCTAGTAAATTAACAATGAAGATAAGGAGGTAGGGCAGTTTCATCTCTTTCCTGAGACGAAACAGTCTTCCTTATTAGCATTTTTCCATCCTAAGAATGCCTTTAGTACACAACACTTTCTAACACAAACCACGTTGTAGAAGATATCAGATCTCAACTTGACCTTATCATCTTATCAGTTCAAGTTTGTTCGTTTCTGTTTTGGTAGTTGGTTTGTTTCTGTTTTGATAGTTTGTTACCTCTCTGCTGGGTATAAACAGAGAACCATTATTAATTTGTAACATAGAAGAGAATATAGTAAATAAGAGAGATTGAATTTCTACATAATACCAGAGCTTTTGAAGAGATTCAAGTCCTCTCTATAAAAGTTTAAATCAGATTATCTCTCCTCATTTTTTCCTTCAAAACCATAATCTTCTCTTCAAAACCATAATCTTCAGAGATATTCTGAGGACTAAGACTTATTGATCTATGAAATGTCAGATAGAAAGATCTGACATATTTAGCCCAGTTGTCCTACAGAATGTCATCGTCTTCTATGTCTTCTATATATGATCAAGTTGTAACATTGGCTACAAGTGTTTTGATTGGATCTAGGGTGGAGGTGTTCAAGAGCTCCTACCTTCAAATTACTACAACCAAACTCGATGCGAACAACTATCAAGAGTGGGCTCGATCAGCTCTCTTCTTTGTTGCCTGTTGTGGAAAGAAGGGGCATCTAACGGGAAAGACAAAGGAACCTGCAGAGTCTGATGGTACATATGAGAAGTGGAATCAAGAGAATTCATTCGTAATGTCATGGCTTCTCCCCTCCATCACACCTTAGATTCGTAGGACTGTACACTTTCTTGACACGGCTCATGATATCTAGTCAAAGTTAGCTGAGACACTTCCAAAAGAGCAATGTTGCACATATCTATCACCTGAAACAAGAGATCCACAATCTGCAATATGGAGCCCTCGATGGTGGTGAACAATTATTAATGAATGAGCCTTCAACATTGTCAGCTCTGCCCCTCGCAGCTTCGACATCTCCGAGCTTGCCTCCAACCTCGCCCTTAAATCTTTGTGATCTCTCGATTGAAACATTAGGTTGTGACTTTTATCAGTTAGTTGAATGTGTTGATTGTTGTGTTTGTAGGCTATGTAGCACGGACACGGATCCGACACGGCCATCCGACACGCCAACACGAGGCAAATCCTAAAAAATAGCTATGTAGCACGGACACGGATCCGACACGGCCATCCGACACGCCAACACGAGGCAAATCCTAAAAAATACATAGGATACGTGTGTTCGACGCCGACACGGCCATCCGACACGCCAACACGAGGCAAATCCTAAAAAATACATAGGATACGTGTGTTCGACGTTCGACACGTGTGACGTGTGTCCAACACGGACACGTCACGACACGGCTTCATGTTATGCGTGTCCGCGCTTCATAGTTTGTAGGCTGTGACGACTCTTGGAACTTATGACATTGCATTGGAATTGGGGAAGAAAGTGCTCCGCCAAAGAAAATTTAGTTGTTTTCTTTATTTTTGAATTGAAATGAATTAAAAGAATTGGGAAAAATCAAAATATTTGCTCTCATTGAATAGAATTTGTTTGTATATCTTATGTTCTGCACTATGGCATGAGTGTTAATGCTTGTGCCTGCATAATATTATCATGCCTTTGATATTAGGGTCTATTTTAGGGTTTATGGCTTCAATGTAGGTGCTTGACTCTGTTAATATTGCTATATAATCTAGTTTTGATTTTTTTCTAAATATTAGGTAGTACAAAAGTTTTATGACTCCAATTGAGTGTTGCAATAGAGGAATTTGTTGGTAAATGATGATCAATTTCTATTATTGACTGTTGCTTGAATATGCTATTAGAGTTACATGTTGAAAAGATGTAAGTCATTCTCTTTTATTTGTTTTTTTTTTGTATTATTTATCTTTTACTGGTTAATGATCTATAGGAATTTTAGTTATACTATCAATTGCTCAAATGACGGACATGATGGCTCAACTGCTCAAGGGTTTCAACCCCTCTTAAGTCTTCTGTATTCTCTACGGAGAATCAGATACATTTCTTTTATTTAAATTTGATAGTATATCAGAAATTCTGATAGAAGAAAACTGTGTGTTTATTTCTACTTTTTAATTAATTACTTTTTGGTTTATTACAGAGGAAATTGACAGATGGATACTTCTAAGAGCACTGAGAATGTTTCCTTCTTTGACGATGAGTTTTTGTTGAGTTTTAAGTGTTGTTCTAGACTAATAATTTGAAAGAGAAGGTTGTTGACCTATTAAATCTTGGTAATAGTCGACAGAAATTTGCATTGAGTTCAATAAAATAGTTGTTAAGTTAGTCCATGTCTAGACCCTCTACTGGCTTCCAGTGAGGTTAGCATTTGTAATCAGTAAGAGTGGACCAATATGGATAGGACATGGAGATTACTATTGATCATTGATAATGAATGATAATGATTAGAACAATGCTTTATTGTTGGTCCCTACTTGAATCAAAAGTAAACAAAATTATATATACTATTAATTATTTTTTTAGATAATGGAATATAAATGGCCACTAATCTATACAGATTACATTATAGCCTTGCAAGTTCAAATATATATATTTGATTTTGAATATTTACTTTAATGTCTAAGTGTATGTCGGATTGACACATGCAACCACAAACCTCCAAGGTAAAAATCTATTTGACTTTACTTCGGTTGCTTTTCTTTATGATCACCCTGATTTCTAATTTCTAGGGCTAAAAAGTTCACTTTAATTTTTCTCACTCTCTATTCTTTTCTTTGTTTAATAAGGTTTGCTGGAGGAGCATCTGGACTAGTGTCAAGAGCTAGAGACCTCTTGCCGCTAGTTGTGGTAACAATCATGTTATAATCGTCGGATGTTACTACTACGTTCGGTCACCTCAATTTTTTTCTTATTCAAGTATAAAAAAAAGATGAGATTTTGATTATGATACAACTTGGTAAGTTGCTTGCTCCATGAGTATGGTGGACCATATGTCTAAGTCAGATTTCAAAGTTTTGAATTTTAATTTGCTTCACCTTACAAAATTTAAGCTTGTGTTCACCTTACAATATTTGGATGTCTATCGCTTTTTTATTTTCTTTCTTCAGAGATTGAATCCTCGATGACAAGCTTGTTTAGTTTGGGTTGTATCCATTACATATATAATATAACCTTTAATTGACTGGATAGAGAACAATTTACAATGAATGGGAAGTCTTTAAAGGTTTAAAACTTGACAGGAAATATGTATAACCTTACTTCATCATCAATTAGAAGAACCAGAAATGTATTAGAAACTACTTCTAATGTACCGAACCCACATCTCAGCGCTTCATGGTTACTTAACTTAGCTGATATTATTTTTTATTTTTTATTCTTATAGGAACAAGAAGATCCTCTAGTTTGAATATATATATATATATATATATATATATATATATATATATATATATATATATATATATAGAGAGAGAAGAGAGAGAGAAAATGGTATGCTTGGTACAAGCACAAAAAATGGTGCTTGGTAGTGAGTTGTCACTTTCTCATCCACTCATTGAAATCAGGCTCCACACTCACATGAGTTGGGGAGTGGTTGGAAATTGTAATGACGTGAATGGGAAAGTGACACCTCACTATCAAGCCACCAAATTTGTGCTTGGTACCAAGCATACCCATATTATATATATATATATATATATAATATTATATATATTATATATAGAGAGAGAGAGAGAGAGAGAGAGAGAGAGAACGGGAGTGAGCTGACAGCGTAGGAAATTTCCTGTGCTGCAAGTGTATGACGTGTGAGCCCCCAACTAGTCACATTGATGTGGGGCTCACATGCCATACACTTGCAGCGCTAGGAAATTTCCTACGCCTGCCAGCTCACCTCCCGTTTTCTCATATATATATATATATATATATATATCTTAATCATGCCCTGCAGTGATGAAGTGTTGGACTAAGTACTGAAGGTACATGAGGTTTTTTCTTCTTTCGGTCCACTATGCTAGCGGAATATTCATATACCAATATGGGATTTTATCTTGTATTAGTATTTGGTTCTATAATGTTTGTCCAAAGACAAATCATTTACTTATTGTTGCTACATATTTTGAAAGTGATGCACTTGCTATTCTCATCATTAATAAGCTTCGAGTTGGAATTACGGTTTTTGTTTTCCTTTTAAAATGAAATATAAGTTTTCCCTTTTAGTAACCATATTTTATGATCTAGGAACAACTTTATAGTTTTCTACCCAAATAATGACATTGTAGATTTGCGCTACTAAAACCCCTGGATTCAGGATAATTTGGAAAAATGTTCTGCACGGTCTTGTTATGACCATGAAAGATGTAAGTTGAATTTCATATTGTTAATGTTTTTGTTAGTGCTTAAATTATTGGCACAACATAAGTTTTTTCTACATCCACATTTAGATTATCGTGTATGATGATTACATTTCTCTTGTGCATTGTAGCTCATTAATGAGAGCTTGAAAACAGCTTGAAATGAATATAGAGAAAATAGAGTTTGACATGTTTGTTAAGATTTCCCCCTCATTTATACTTGGATGCATATTTTTTCTCGAGTAAAACATCATTAGGACATGTTTTCTCCAAATCTCTGATCACTATACAAATCTAGTGTCTTATGTACTCTTTAGACAAAATGAAATGAATATTAATCATAACTAAGCTTTTTTTAATAAAATCACATACTACCAAAGTCAATTGTGATTCTTGTGATAGTTCTATTTACTCAAAGTGCTCCAAAAAAATAAATTATGAAAATACTTTTGATGCTCATAACTAGGCTTTTCAATTGTGATTCTTGTGATAGTTCCATTTACTCAAAGTGCTCCAAAAAAATAAATTATGAAAATACTTTTGACGCTCATTTTTAAATATCTCCAATGTAGCCGATATATCCTGCTGATATATCCTTTTACAAGGCTTGCAGCAAAATGATATAATTTTAATATATTTTATCGCTATTTGACAATTTTTGGGTAATATATCCCTGACGTGACTAATAGTCTAATATATTAGTCGATATGTTCGTCGACATGTCCTTTATATGGCTTTTCACTAAATAATATAGTTTTGCAAAAAAAAATTAACGTTTTTAGCAAAAATTTTAGCTCTATGAAGTTTTTAGCAAATTCCAGTAGGCTCTTTTCCCTATATAGGTTTCTACACTTCGTTAGTGATTCTAAACATATGTTATTTACATTTTTCGATACTTAGATTACACTAAGTATGTATCATATTACATTTTAAGACAGTTTGTTATATATGCACCTTATTTCCTTGATATTTACCTGACATTCGCAACGCAATATACACCTCATTTCTTGTTGCATTGTGTAACAAGGATGCTCTTATTACTTTGAAATATAAATATAGTTGTTGAGTATGAAAACTGCAAATGTATATTCCTAATATTAGGTTTTATTTTTTATTGCTTTTTTCCCCAAGAAATTTGTATAAGTGAATCCTGAAAGTCATGCATTAGCAGAGAACATACATTGTTTATTAATACGGACATCCTCACACTTATACTTGATTATTTCGTCTATACTTATTATATAGGTGATAAGCATACCACTGGATGCCATAATCTAGCAAAGATAGAACCTAAAAATAAATCTCTGCGTATTGTATGTGTGGAGTTTTCTTTCAGATGTTCTTAATAATGTGGAGATAATAGAAGAATTTGGTACTCTTGAAACTTGTATGCGTTGTACTAAAGATATAGTGGATATTTACAAGATTTCACTAAGACTATATATGATATGTGTTAATTGGAAGCTCTTGTTTTGAAAAGAATGATGTTTTTAAATGTTATTAGCAAGCAAAGATGTTTCCATTTGAAGAGTAGAACAATTATCTTTATACTTATATTATACTATTTATTAGACAAAATTATGGCAAAATGTGCCTTAGCATAAAAACTATTACCTTAGCAAAGAGCTAAAAACTATAATGTTGGCATCCAAGACCATTGCTTCTACTTTTATATAGTGTTTTACAAATAGGCTAATTTTATTGATTTATTGCCGATATATAGGGTTTGGGCCATGCCGATACGATTTTTGTAAAAACTTAACGCATATTATTTTTGGCCAATTTTTCCCGAAATATCAATGTAAATCCGATAAAGTGGTCGATTTCTCCTGGGATAAAAATCGTCCGATTTTCTGCAATTTATATTGTAAGTGAACCAGTTCAGATTAGGAGGCAAAAACCCTCTTTTTCCATACCCCATACGCATCCACTAAACAAAAACCGTGCTATCCTATTCTATCTACATTTGCTCGTATAAGCATAATTCTCTCTACCTACACTATTATCTCCCCCAAATCGCTTGCAAATTTCTCACTAGAAGACTTCTATCGACGACCTCTCTCGAAGACCATCTCTCGATATTTTATTAAATGCGCTTAGATTACATTTTAGGATATTATATTAAAAATGCTCACCATCGGACATGATACTCCGATTTTTACTACTTATCCTTGATATATCCCTGATAATCGCGACCGATAAGAATTTTATTCGTCAGATATATTTTCGATAATCGATATTTAAAACGTTGCTTTTATACAACCTTTGTTATTGTCCAATGCAACTACAACATTAGACATCATATAACCAGTGTTGTAAAACACGCTCTGGGCGGCCGTCTAGGCGCCCGCCTAGGCGGAGGCGGTGCCCAGAGCGTGCAAAAATGCCCTGGGCGGCCGCGATTAGGCGCTGCGAGCGCCTAGGCGGCCGCCCAGGGCTAAACGGGCCGATTACACGGGCCGCTTCAAAATTCCATCCCAAAAAAGCGCTCTGGGCGCTCCCAAGAACCCGAACCCAAAAACAAAACCCGAAACCCAAAACCCAAAACCCAAACTCAAAAGTGAAAAAATCTATCCCTAAATCTCTTACGGTTTCACCGACGCCGCCAGCAAAAGGAAAAAAATCAAAAATCGTCTTCGTCGCTTCGATCTCGTGCTGGCCGCTGGCGTTTCGAGCTCTTCTTCAACCTCGTGCTGGACTTTCGAGCTCATCTTCAATCTCGTGCTGGAGCTTCGTCTTCGATCTCAACCCAAGTTCGGTCTCGTGCTGGAGCTTCGTCTTCGATCTCCGCCAAAACCCTAGTTCGATCTCGTGCTGGACTTTCGAGCTCGCCTTCAACCTCGTGCTGGACTTTCGAGCTCGTCTTCAACCTGGGAGCTCATTTTCGAGCTCGTCGTTCTCATCTCCAACTTCGAGCTCGTCGATCTCATCCTCATGCTGGACTTGCGTTCTCATCTTCAACCTGTGCTGGAGCTCGTCGACTTCAAACTTTTGGGTTCGGCTGTGCTCTTAAGCAGATTCGGTTCTCATTAACTTGGGTTCGGTTGTGTTGATAATTTTTAGGGAAATTGGGTTGCTTACTTGTGTCTGTTGCTTCCAGGTGTGGGTTGCTTGATTTTTTGGCTTGTGTTTAAGAGAAATCTGTCTTGATTGATTGGAAAGGTAAAATCTGTGTTGATTGGAAAGGTAACGTCCCTAAATCTCTTGAATTTTCTGTATGTTTAACTGTTTAAGAGAGATAGTAAGTTTAATCCGCTGATGTTTCATGTTTGGTAGATTCTTATTACTTGTGAGGATTTTTTATTATATGTTCTTCAATTTAGCAGGCTAGCGAAGTTGAGATTTATTGTTTCAAGCTTAAGGAAATTAACTGCACCTAACCACCTATGACTGTCATTATGCATTTATAATTTATTACATGTCAACTTAATATATTTATATCATATTTAGTTTAATTGTTAAGTTTATTTGTTTAATTGTTTTCTTGTTTTGAGATTCTGTTTTAAGAATTACAAATTGAAATTGTTTAACTGTATTTATTATTTAAGTTTAATTGTTTAAGTTTAATTTTAAGTTTAATTGTTTGATTGTTTAAGTTTAATTTTAAGAATATATATTTATCTTCAAGTATCATAATTAAAAAAAGAAAAACCGCCTAGAAGAAAAAAACCGCCCAGAAACCGATTAGGCGACCGCCTAGGCGTCTAAGCGCTGGGCGCCAAGTCCGGCGCTCAGGAGCGCCCAGCGTTTAATGTAAGATTGTCTCTACCCCTCAGATCCGCCCCCATGAGAGATTTTCTCTCAACCACCCATGATTCACGTTCTCCACCAAAAACCGCCTAGAAGAAAAAAACCGCCCAGAAACCGATTAGGCGACCGCCTAGGCGTCTAAGCGCTGGGCGCCAAGTCCGGCGCCCAGGAGCGCCCAGCGTTTAATGTAAGATTGCATATAACAGTTGTCTTTATGTCGTCGCATGAACCGTTCCCTTTCCAAACCCTTGCCCTTTCCAAACCCTTGCTTTAGATGTGTTATGGCAATAGTTTCTAAGACCAACGCTCTAGCTACCAAAACCGTTGCCTTATGGCTAGGTCTCCACCATTCTCTCAACAGAGAAACAATGGTTGATTTGGTCATCAATGACCAAGTCAAGCTAACATTAACTCCTCATAGACATAAATCTTTCATCTAGGAAGAGGGAGTAAAGCCTAAAAAATATCAACCATGTGTTAAGAACCCTAAACCATCATAGTTATACTTGATGAAGGCGGCAGTTGAGACTTTATGTTGTGTGAATACTCTGAAATGTTGGTTGGCAGCCTTTTTCTGCGCTATGATCCTAAAATGAGTTACTTGCAGATGGATGTATAATTGCAAAAGTGAAGTATTGATATATTTATGGTTGCTGATAACCCTTTGCTACTGGAGGGTATTAAGTGTCTGCATATCCAAGACTATTTTTGAACGTTGCCCTTGATTCAAAAGCAAGGGTTATCGTCCTACTGCAATGGCTTTGAACCGTTGCGATAGACCATATATGTGGTAGTGAATTGAAGATTTTGTAGGATCAACATCTAAATATAGGATTCGAGATAAAAACATCATTGCTCCATTCTTCCTGTGAACCAACCAGTACATCTTCCTATGCCAAGAAAGATCACAACATATGACAAATAGTGGTAATTCACTAACCAAATATCCTTCCACTATATGACAATAGGCATTCCCGAGTCTCATCCTGATGATCTTGGCGAGCAGGTTTGGGAGACATAAAGATCCCACCCTAAATTTTGAGATAGATATATTTTTATTATCTCTAAGTTGCCAAAAGGAGCATGAGACAATGTTTTTCTAATGTGAGTTCACAACATGGAGCATAATCAATAGTCAAGATCTTCTAGGGTCAATTATGATTTACCTAACCGGGTCAACTTCAAGACTCTTAACGTCAAGGAATTAACGTCAAGGAATTCATGCCCACCAAAGAACTTGACATATTTTCCCCAGTTGACAAGGCAATAGAATCCAAATAGTTTACTAAGTAATCAAATGGTCTCTGATGCCCTAAATTATAAAAAATTGAATACCCTCATAAAGGCATCACTAAAGAAAAAAGGAAAAGGATGGGCCCTCAACCTTGGGACTCCTACACAACACGATGAACAATAGATTTTATAGAACCTGAGAAAATCTGGAATCTCTCTCCTTTATCCTTGTCTCTCCCCTGACATGTCAAGAAATCTTAATAACTAAAATGTGTTCTCCCTCCTCTTGTCACACCAAAAAAACTCCCAAAAAGAATCTCTCTTTTCATTGTTTAATTGAATTAGGGACATTCTCATATTTCTGACCATGCAAGAGAGAAAAAAATTCACAATGTTAGGATTAGAGTTAGTGTCAGGTTTAGGATTTTATGAGGCAATGATAGAAGGAAAGACATAAGTACATGATGCCAATGATAGGGCTTTGACGTAAGTGTTTTCTTAGATCCAGCAGGGTACAAGTAGATAGTAAACATGTGAGCATGTGACTCGTGAACACCAATAACATCATGTGAGGCCCAACTGCCCAAGAGACAGCATGGCAACTAATTAGCCTGTGTATAAAAAATTTGAGTGTTCCTAACAAATCGATAAAGGTGCTTCCAATAAAACTCTCTGGTCAAGCAACCCATTGCCAGAACAGAGTTAACAAACTCATAATTAAAGGCAAATTAGAATAAGAGTACTTACAGAGAAGCCCATCATCATCATCACTTTCTTCTTCCTGTCAAAAGATGACAAAACAATAGATTAACTTTTGAAAATGGAATATAAACAAAGATAACAGCTGTGAAAGTAGAAATGGTGTAGTACCTCATTAGCATCATCATCAGAAGCAAGAGACTCATCTGCAAGAATATGACATCAGGTATTAGGGCAAAAAGCATGAATTATCAGGTATCTTAAGGGAACATCATAGAAGAAGTTATGATAGTTGCGTCACATCCCATCATATACAAAACAAAATCACAAGAAACATTTCTTCATATAAAGGAGCTCATTTCCCTATTGTGCCCGCCCACTTGGGTTCCCCAAGATCCTAGCAGAACTACATATGCTCGAAGATATTACAAGTATGAAGACTTGTGATCAAGAAATACAAGGACAGAATATTAAACAGCTGTCAGGTTATATCTTACCTGAGAATGTGCATCTACACTGTTGAGGCGGCTCATTCAGAAAAAATTTATTGACAAAACAACCAGTTTAAGAAGTAATAAAAATATATATCCCAGAAGGCTACAACTGCAAAGACTCCAGATATCAAAGCATCATCTAAATGCTAAGCTAAGATGAGACAGGCTAAAAAACGCTCAATAACGTGTCGTGTCTCTCTCTATTTAGAAAGTGTCATAAGTGGTGTTATATGATACGGTTATTACTATGTACTAGCTATAGCAACCAGTTTTATTCAATTTCTAAAGTTCTCAATCCAAGAACTTCCTCAAGCACACAACTTCCTTTTTTCTTTGAAAAGACATGGCTGAAAGTATGTCTTGTCGCCCATGTTTGACATGTGCGTGAGTCTGAAGTGTAGGTTTTAATCATACCCTTAGGTGTTCCATCTGCTGGCATGTACCAATTGTCAATATTTCTTGTATTTATGATATCAGAGGCATATGGTTGCAATAATTGTTTTCCTACGTGTTAACCTATATTTATCTTCAAGATCCTTGTCGTGTTTAAGTCTTTCATAGCCATAAAGCATAAGAGAAATGAAGGTATATAATATTAAGGAACCATGAACCATGTCTGAGAAGTATCTAGAATTATTGGTTTCCCACAGTTGTATCAATGTATTTGTCACCATTATAACTTTACAATAAGAGTGATCGTGCTACATAGAACAAGATGAACTTGCTTCCTGAAAGATTATCTACTCAGCATGATTATTATCAATCATAGTAGATCGTATTAAGAAATATGAAGCTAACATTAAATAAATATTATGTTTTTTTAAAAACTACATACTTGATTCTTCTTCATCCTCGTCACACCACTTGTTCCAATCAACCTTAATATATGGAGCAGGCTTCTCATCCGACTTCAGCAGTCGCTTCCACCAACCTTTCTTCTCTTTCTGAATTGAGCATAGTATGTTACGTAGTCCAATATTCACTTCATTACTCTGAACATAGAATCAAATGGCCAAGATGAGTATCAAACAGAAGCACGTTTATAACCGTACAACATAAGTCTCCTTATCCATGACGACAGATAATCAGACATTCTCGCTTCAAAAAGAATGTCACCATAGGAAGCGTGATGATTAGAATATATATAATGTTGCAGAGAAAAGATATCAGGTAGCAGCTATGTTTACATATCATCCATTAATGTCAGCTATAATGACATATAGATGAAGCAACAGAGTGGGATTTTCTTTAAAGATTCAAAATTCTATCCACATTGTTTTATTCTAGATGAACTAGGATCAATTTCTGATCTGAAAACATTTTAATCTGACCTGTTCTCTTCATCTATGTATGCTTAAGCAGGCAATAAACCCCTTTTTGACGTGGTGAGTTCACGTAAGCGATCAATGTTTGCTTAGGCGCTCTCAAGAATTAAGCGGACGTCTAGCTAGCGCTTAGGCCTATGCAGCGCCAAGGCAGGAGCCTAGAGCACTTTTTAAAGCAGTAGCCAATATTACATAATATAAGAACAAATAAATATATGAAGGATATGTAGAAACAACTTGTGTATTTTGTGTCCACAGATATAGTTCTCATTTATTCTATCTAATGATCTAATAGTTGATTTTTCTTTCAAAAGTATTTTTACTAGAATACGTGTATAAAACTAACAAATAACAATGCTCTTCAAATTCATGCTTTCGCAAAACGCTCCATCTAAACCTTTCCATATGTATGATATATTGTTAATGCTAGCAAATAAACATTATCTGGATTTTCTGCTTATTAGTAATGATGATGGGTAAATCTCTACTACTGTGAGAGCACCTTGAGAACTTGCTTATTTCCAAGAAAAATTGGACTTCAGAATCAAATATTCAGATCCCAATCATCCAAAATTTGATACCTCCAATAGAAACATCTGATCCCCTTAGCCCTTACAAGGTTAACAAATGTCCCATATATCGTAACTACTGCACTCTTTTTTTTTTTTAAATACATCTATCCTTTTCGTAAAGTAAAGATCAATGACATTTATCAAGCAATTGATCAATCGATGCTATGCTATGCATGCATTCTCAAATCTCAATGTGCCATTGTATTTCATATTGAATGTCAAGTGTCAACCATGGCGTTCGCAGGCCATTTATGTTCAATACCAGCATTCAGAGAAATCATAAACAAGTCAGGAATTCCCCCAATCAAAACACAACAGCTAATGAATAAAGTCATGCACAAACAGCCTAGACTTCATGCAAAGTATCGAAGCTACATTTTCAAGTATCTTTCCTATATCTCATGGTCAACAACTTTAACTAGCACCAAACCCCCTAGCCAAAAATAAATAAAATAAAAACATATAAAACAAAACCTTTAACTATTCATCATACAAAAGACAGAATGGTATTTAAGCCAGCCAAACTCATAAAAACCCAAAACAAATTAAAACCCTAACAAAGGACAGGAACTCACCTCAGGAACTATACTCCCATAAAGCTCAAGACTGAAGGTGAAAGGCTCTCCATGGGCTCCAGTGGCCGAGAAATTGAACAGGCCCTCAGACTCGCTCTTCGCGCTAACATCCTTCGCATCTGGCAACGAGATCGTCAAATACAACTTCTCCGATCGCTGCGCCCAAAGAACTTCTGGGTGCTTACTGAAGAAAAATTAGGGTCTAAGTTTTAATCGATTCAATTGGAGGGAAAACACATTAATAGAAAAATAAAATTGAGACTTTTGAGAGAATTTCACCTCATTTTTTGAAGGAGAAGAGCGCAGCCAAACCCTAAAGGGGAGAATGTGGGAGAGGAGAGTGAGAGTGAGTGGGAAAGTTCTGTGCGGTTTGCTTTTGCTGAGATTTTGGGCCCAATTTGGACCCAAAAGGGCAAGAAAATATAAAGAAAATGGCCGAAATTCTGAAAAAAATAAAGAAAATGGCCGAAACTTTCAAATATTTTTTAGAGTCAGGTTGTGCCGTGGCAAACCAATCTGGCTTACTTTTCAATGATTTTCTATTTTGCAAAAAATTATATCAACATTAGCTCGGTTTTTAGTTTGGACCAGCACTTGTCCAGATTCAAACCAGTTTAGAATAAAACTAAATCAGCACTAATCCTAACCCATCTTTTTAGAGTCGGTTTGTGTTTGGCAAACCTCGTGAGCCTGGCTTAGTTTTGAGTGTTTTTCTATTTAGCAAAAAATTGGGTTAATATTAACTATTTTTAGTTTGGACCAACACTGGTCCACAAATACAACCAATTTAGAATGAAACTTGGTCAGCATTGATCCTGGCCTACTTTTCGACATTTTGCCAAACACATCCTCATAAAAGGGGTGTACAAAAGAGGGAAATGTTGGGGTACTTAAAAATTGTGGGTAAAATAATAGATACTCATAAGCGAACAAACCCCTATATTGCTAAGTTAGTATTTGTAATTTACTATAAATTTTTATTATATATCAACATTTCAAAACCATTGGTAGGTTTTTAAGTTTTTTATTTCATCGGACAAGACATATAATTGGTCATCAGTATCTCATATTTTGTTTGCAAATGTCTCACTTATCAAGATAGTTTGAAATTCATATATTGTTGCACTGAGGTCTCTTTTTTAACGCGTATTTTAGCCTAACTCTTACACTACATAATTTTTTTATTAAAATTAATCATAGACTCGTATTAGATAAAAGTAAATTATTTATGTCAGTTTATAGGGTTAAAATATTTGAATCATGATAGATGTCTTACTGAGTCATATAAAAGAGTTTGTCTAAGGAAGCTCTCTATTAGAAATTTGACGGGGATTTTTTGAAGCGATAATAATTAATTATAGAGAATATTTATCACACCATTTTACATTCCAATTTTTGTTTATGCCTCCCACAGCTTCAACATTTTCACATCACACTTCTTCAATTTTCCTCCCTATAAACAATCTTATCTCACATGTAAATAAAATAAATTTGAGAAATTTTTTCTCTCCTTCAATTTTATTTTGAACAAATTTTTATTGTAGACCCAAACCAAGTTTTAATTATCAAAATCGTTCCTTTTTTTAATTACCAAATCGACCCATTTTATGCCACGTAAGCTTAATCTTATTTCCTAATTAGTCAGGGTTGCCAACCCCGACTGTTTAGGAGTTGTTAAACCCCAATTAGAAACCTTAAATCTAATTTTTAATGCTTTAAACAGTTGGGATTGCCAACCCCGACTAATTAAGAAATGTGATTAACCTTACGTGGCATAAAATAGATCGATTTTGGTAATTAAAAAAAATGGGTCGATTTTGATAATAATTACTTGGTTTGGGTCTATAGTGAAAATTTGTTCTTTTATTTTGGACCGAAAAAGAAGAAAAACTCTGGTCTTTTACTCCGCTACCGACGATAGCCGGTGATCACAACCGACAACGCAGCAGCTCAAAAACCTGTGTTAATCGCGCGCCAAATGGTGTGATTAAATGAGGGTGTGACACCCTTTATATCTCTCATTTATTCCCCAAAATGAATCACACGATTAAAACCGAAGGGAAAAAAAATCGTAATCTCTTCTGAGCTCGCCCCTGGCGAATCCAAAACCCTAACCCTAGAAGAGAAGATAGGGCTCCAATTCCTTCAAGAATCGGCTATCTTCCCCTCTTTCAGATCAAGCTCTCAACTTTTGCAGAAAATTCGACAATTTTAGGGTTCTTTTGAGGTAAATTTCAAGGGTTCCTCACTTTGAGTGGTCAACTCCTGTCAAGAATGACAATTGCGCTCTGTTGAGGGGTTTAAGGTTTCAATGGAGAGTAATTTTCAGTCTGTTAAGGGGAAGAAGAAGAAGGGAACATTTCACGATATTGAGAATAGTGAGGGTTTGAGGGGCAAAAAGAGTGAGGATAGACGGAGTAAAGTTCCATCTCATGTACCATGGATTCCTCGGCCTCAAGAAGAGTATAATATACGGGTAAACAATTCAAACATGCGTTTCGAGCATGTTTGGTTGGAGAAGAGTGAGGATGGGAGCCAATTCGTGCATCCAATGGTAAGTTCTTTGGACATTATCATTGAGTTCCTCTTTTGTTTTTCTTTTGTTATTGAATCTTGTATTATTTACTGTTTAATTGTTTGATGGTCTGATGTCTGCAAAAATTGCATGTTTGTGATATAAAGTGAGAATAGTATCTTCATGAATCAATTATGTTGAATAGATTCTTGATTGGACATTAAATTCTGTCACTTGTTTGAGCTGTAAATAGTAGCGTGAAATTTTGTGTGATTCACAACCTGGGTCCAGTTTATTTGCCATTGGTTCGGTAATTGTTGAGTCTAGTATATTGTGAAATTTGACATTACTGGCTTAGTTGAGAGTGCTAAAATTTAATTAATGACCATCAGATTGAAAGAAATAAATCTGCATCAACATTATATATTTCCTATATAGACCTCTCTGCATGTTTTTAGAATCAAACGCACACGCATGCACCCACACCAATTAGATTGTTATTTAGCTTGTTGGATGGGATGCGAAGTGTCTACAAAGGCATATTACTTTGGAATGGATTATATATTCCATACATTATGCTAGTTATGGGAAAAACAACAAAACAATGTAATAAGTGGCACTATCTGCTTGAGAACCATTGCGAAGGCTGCGCTCGGCTTTGCAAGAATTTGACTTAAATGTTACCTAAATAATTGAGTTCTTTTTGCCTGTTATCTTGTGTTACCTACCGTTTCTTTCACAAGCACGCAGTAAGAGTTTCTATCCTCCCCTGTTATTAAGCAGTGGAAATTCCTCCGATTCGTACGCTGTCAGATTTAACTGGGTTCATTATTTTAGTGGAAAGCATGAATCCGTGCTACCTCACGCATATAGATGAAGACAGTACAAACTTGTATGGCAATGTTGATAACATCAGAAAGGATTTGGCAAGCATGTAAAGCAAGTTAATAAAACCAACCTGTATTCTTCTTTTGATTTCGGTGATTACTAGAGTAGTCATGTCCAATCATGCGTAATTAATGGTATATTTGGTACATAGTCTCTCATGTCCAATCATGGGTAATTAAAGGCTTACTTGATACATAGTCTCTCAGAAAAGAAACATCCAAAATGAAGTCAAAGACAGATGTAGCTTATCATGCATAGGTTAGGTTCAGTTAACCCATGAACCTTCAATACTTTGATGCCTAAGGGCTATTATAACACTCACAATTGTTGTCACTGAATCATTGAAAGGTGCAATGAAAACCATTGTTAATGTGTTCTTAGTGCGCAAAGTACAGATATTAATTCAAATATTTTGTGGTGAGCTTTATGAGAATCATATACTTAATATGACATATTCTCGAAAGCAAGTAAACATTCCTTGCATGTGCTAACGGTGCTATATCGTAGTTGGATAGGGGTGGTCGGGTTGGTGGAGTGGTGATGATGGCCGGGTTGGTGGAGTGGTGATGGTGGTTTGTGAGTTGGTGCATACATATGTGTGCCTGGGCGTGTGTGTTCATGTGTGTGGGGACGGTGCTGGGTAAATGGATGGGATCTATAAGCTCACTGACTTGTAAAGCATCTTGACAATTTACCTAATTGAAATCTATAAAGAATATAACAAGAAGGATCAAATAATAGGAACCAACGCTGTTTTTTAGAGAATTCCAAGATATCATATTGGAGATACATTCCACACAGTCAAGTGTGTGTGAGGACTATATATCATTGTACTCTGCTAATCATTTTGCAACTGAATTTCGGAACATCTTTTGGCATCTAAGATCTTTACAACTATCAGTATGATCTAGGGACTTATGATGTAGTGGTTGTATCTAGCAGTAATTCAGATATCTTGAATAATATGCCACTCAATTAATATGGGTGGTAAATGGATTATTATGTGGCAACAGTTAGGTGATTCTTTTGTTTCTTCTGCCTTCAACTCTTATTGGGAACAAGTCTGAGTTTTATGGAACCGATTAGTCTACACTTGTTATTTTATTGATTGGCTTCTTCTCTACCTATTTTGATTTTTTTTCTCCTTAGTGGTTATTGTTGTGGTTTCAACTTGAAGTTAATATATAATTGCAGGAGTAATTGTCAGTCCTGGACTTTGTTGATGGACATGTTCGAGAAAGCGGACCACTAATCACGCATCTAGAAAGCACACCATTTAAGCTGGTAGAAGGAGTGAAAGAGCTAAAGGAATTAGCAACAAAGTTGAAGGATGTTAATGAACTTGCGGTTAGTACTTGATAGAAAATTTTCAACTAGGATGTTTCCTTGACAAATGGTGACTCTGGTTTGTTAAACTCTAGTGTGCATATCGTCTCTTTTTTTGGTAGATGATTTCCTGCCCTTTCTAGCAAAAAGAATGTCAGAGAATTTCTGATCTAAAATTTTTGAAAATAGCATCTCTCTCAATATGCAGGCCGTAATTTTTTTTCTTTTTTCTTTTTTCTTTTTTCTTTTTTCTTTTTTCTTTTTATCTTGATTAGTTGCTAATCTTTATTCCTGGTTGATTTGGAGCACAATCAATATAGGTCCTTTCAGGGATTGACTTGTTTAAAGCAAATCTCTACAAGGACAGAGGACTTTGCAATAGACACTCTGAAATTGCGTGTGCATGTTGGACCATACTTGAGGGAAGTTTTCAAAGATCCATCCAAGAGAAAGGTATAAACTATTTACATCCCTTACATAATTAAATATTACCTCATTTAAAAATTTTCAATTTTCTCTTTTATAACATTGGGTAATTACTTAGGTCATGCAAGGGGCAGATTGTGATATATTGTGGCTTCAACGAGACTTTGGCATTTATGTGTGCAACCTCTTTGATACTGGGCAGGTATTAATTTTCTGACACTATTCTTTGCTGCTTGCTATCTCTGTGTATTCTGCCACCAGATTGTGCACGATATATGCAAACCTGTGCTTCACAAGAAAGAAACTTCACAGTGAGAAACACAAATGTTTTCAGAATCGATTTAATCTGGGGATACTGGACCACAAAAATTTATTTCCTTCCATTTGTTTCTTTCTTACATTTTCTCTTGATTTTTTTTTTGGGGATTTAAAGTTTGTATTCTGATGGAGGGTTGCAACTGACTCGGTTATTGATTCTGCATCAGATCATTAATTAAAAAAAACCTGAAAGAAACATTTATAGTTCAAACCAACTACCTTCTTTGGTGCAAGACTCACTTTTTATTCATTTGGCACTTTACCTATAATTGTTCCTAACTTTGGATGAAATATAGAACATACTACAGTCTACAGCTATCATCGCCTTGCTTGTATCTAATGAATGACCTTTTTGAAGATCAAGCAACTTTCATGTGTGCACCATTTGCTTCTACAACTCAACCTTTCTTGTTGGATTGCACCTGGTGTAAGCACCGTGTTCACTGTTTGAACAAGATCATCTTCGATTGCCTACTGTCATCGTCTCCTCGCTCACACTTGTCAGGAAACATCCTTCTTGATCATTCCCTTGACTTGTGGAAGCTGTGGAGAAATCTGAAAAATCCAGATTTTGTGTCATAAGTCGACTCATGCATAGACATAAGTCGACTTATGGTAAGTTGACTTGTGTCTGTGCACGAGTCGACTTACGATCTGTTATGGAATTGTTGGTTTTGCTTCGGTCAAGTCGACTTATAGATACTGTTAAGTCGACTTATGGTAAGTCGACTTATTCCCACTGTTAAGTCGACTTACGTTCTGTCCTCCAGTTGGTGTTTTTCGCTCTGCCAAGTCGACTTATAGCCCCTGATAAGTTGACTTATAGCGGGTTTTCTGCACAATTTGAGTTCCTATTTAGATTCTGTTTTAGGTTTCTGTTTTGATATAAATAGAAACACGATTTTGAGGGTTTGTGAGCAATGAATTAGGGATATTTAGAGCACAGAAAAAAGATATTTTTTGAGCTATTGGTTAGGGTTTTGTTTGGAGAGAATTAGAGATTTGTTGGTGAGATTAATTGGTGAGTTTGAGTGATTTGTAATCTTAGTTTGTACTCTTCTTCTTTATTAGTGAAAACCACATCTCCTTCTTACACCGTGGACGTAGGCAACTTGTCGAACCTCGTTAAAAATTTGTTGTTTTTATTTGTGGCATTATTTTGGTTTGTTTGGCCTTCTCTCGGCGTTTGTTTGGTTTGGTTTCTCGAAGCACATAGGTTTGGTGGCTTTCGCGCGCATAACAAGTGGTATCAGAGCTTGGGCTACGCTTGAGCTACGCTTAGGTTAATTGGACTAGTAGATCGCTTTGGAAGTTCGTCTAGGGTTTTAGTTAGTGATAAAGGTAGGATTTTTCCTATTTATAGATCTCGTTTCCGTCGTATGCGGTGAGATCTTTTGGAGGCCCTTGTTAGGATTTCAGTTGGAGGTAAAAATCTCTTTTTTTTAGTTTGAATCTATTATTCGTTTGTTCCGCATTGTTTTGTTGGTGCTTTGCGAAAAATGGTTGAGAAAGGAGAAGTTGTGCAGGGTACTTCCGGCGTGAAGACCGTCCAAAGTTTGAATATCCACTCTATGAAGATAAATATAGAGAAGTTTAATGGCACAAATAATTTTAGTCTTTGGAGATGTGAAATCTTGGATACGCTCAACGCGTAAAATTTGAAAGATACATTAGAGTTGAACAGAAAATCGGACGACATTGAGGAGAATGTTTGGAAGAAGATGAATAGAATGACATGTGATATGATTAGATCTTGTTCAACTCAAGATTTGAAATATGATGTGATCAATGAGACTTCGGCTAAGAAGATTTGGGAAATCCTAGAGAGCTAGTATTTGACGAAGAGTGTGGAAAATCGCTTGCATTTGAAGAGGAGGATTTATCGCTTCCAATTGAAGAAAGGAACCTCCATTGGTGATCACATGAACCACTACACGAAGCTTCTTACGGATTTGACGATTATAGATGTGATGATTGAATATGAGGATAAGGCGTTGTTATTGTTGAGTTTCTTACCCGACGAGGAATATGAGACATTTGTTTTTACTCTTATTAATGGGAAGACATCTCTTTCGTTTAGTTAGGTCATCATTGTACTTGTGAATTATCAGCTTCGAAAAAAGGATAAGGAGACTTAAGTTAAGTAGGTAACGGGGGCATTGGTCGCAAGAGCAAAGAGTCCAAACCGTAATAAGAGATCACAGTCTAGAGGGGCACATCTTGGAGTTCGTAGGAATCAGTATGCCTTTTATAAAAAGGATGGATATTAGAAAACCGAATGCCCAAAGTTGATAAATCGAGCCGGAAAGAATAAGGGGAAAGCTATTCAAGCTTTAAAGGTGAATGTTGTCAAGGTCAGTGGCGACAATTCATATTTGGATTCTTCGGGCTATTCGTGCCCTGCACTACCGTCAGTTTGTGTTACCGACTCTACAGAGTAGATGTTGAATTCTAGTGTTTCTTACCACATTTGTCTTAGGAATGATTGGTTCTCCAGCTTTCAGAAGTTAGAAAGAGGGGATATCGTGCTCATGAGTAATGATCATGAATACCTTATTGGTGGTGTCAGTACCATTCGTATTAGAATGTGTGACGGAGTGATTCGGAAGTTGGATGAAGTAAGGTTCGTTCCGCAGTTGAAGAAGAACATCATTTCACTTGGAGTTTTGGAGGTAACAGACTATTAGGTGATCTTTGAGGATGCATCTTTGAAGATCACATTTGGATCCATGATTATGATGAAGGACGTCAGGAAGAAAAATTTTGTATTATTTGATTAGGAGCACGGTGATTGGTAGAGAACTAACGACTTCTATGGATTTGGCTAGATTGTGCCCTGTGGTATTTGTTGAGGCTGAGATATTTGATTGGTTATACCGTGCATGGTTTGTTGAGGAGTACTTTGACCTGCAGATTGAAGTCCTTTAAGCACATTAGTATGAGCAAGAAGAGCGAGGTAGAGTTTGACACTTCTATCCATCCATCGATGGGTCTTTTAAGTGGTGTTCATTCAGGCATCTGGGGACCTTCTAAGGAGGCGTCATTGGGAGGTAATTAATATTTAGTTTCTATAGTTAGAAACTATTCTAAGTATTGGTGGGTTGCAATCAAGTCCCGTTAGTGTGAAGTTCTGAACATGTATGTTACATTTGACTCTCAGCAGGTGAAGAGTGTTGATCAAATTGTTGGGATATCACAGTGGGTGGAGGGTGATGCTACTCCACGTTGGGTGGAGATTACTCCAAATACTCCAGATCATACTGCATCATTTGAAATTCCAACTGAGGTGACATAGTTTGGGGATCATTTAGATTTGGATACAGATGATGATTGGTTAATTCGAGAGCATGTAGTGGACATAGTTTCGATTTGATATGGTCGTTGGTTCATCTCAAATCTCAATTGAAGGTGTTTGGTTTGTTTTACTTTGGGGCCATTGGAAGAGCTACCAGCCGCAGATTTATTGGTGAAGAGTTAAGAACTCTTCTATTTGATTGAGGGCATTTGAAGGTCGTTGGGTGAACTACGTGAAGGCTTGATTCCTTGGGCAAAATGATACATAGGTAGTTATTTATGATGCAGCCGGTTTGGTGAGTTGATACCGACGTTTGGAGAGTGATCACATTCTCATTTGGGTCTCGACTTATTGTGGATTGAGTCCTTTGTCGTGGTTTTGTTCCACTTCATACTGGACGCAACAAGTGGGACGTTTGGTTAGTATTGGTATCGGCTCAGTTTTGGAAAAACTTCGCCGAGGTGGAGATTTATGGAGAAATCTGAAAAATCCAGATTTTATGTCATAAGTCGACTCGTGCATAGACATAAGTCGACTTACCATGCATGAGTCGACTTATGGTAAGTCGACTTATGTCTGTGCACGAGTCGACTTACGATCTGTTCTGAAATCGTTGGTTTTGGCTCGGTCAAGTCGACTTATAGAGACTGTTAAGTCGACTTATGGTAAGTCGACTTATTCTCACTGTTTAAGTCGACTTACATTCTGTTCTCCAGTTGGTGTTTTTCGCTCTGGCAAGTCGACTTACAGCCCCCTAATAAGTCGACTTATAGCGGGTTTTCTGCATAGTTTGAGTTCCTATTTGGATTCTGTTTTGGATTTCTGTTTTGATATAAATAGGAACATGATTTTGAGGGTTTGTGAGCAGTGAATTGGGGATATTTGGAATACAGAAAAGAGGTATTTTCTGTGATATTGGTTAGGGTTTTATTTGAAGAGAATTAGAGATTTGTTGGTGAGATTAATTGGTGAATTTGAGTGATTTGTAATCTCAGTTGGTACTCTTCTTCTCTATTAGTGAAAACCACATCCCCTTCTTGCACCGTGGACTTAGGCAACTTACCGAACCACGTTAAAAATTGGTTGTTTGTGTTTGTGGCATTATTTTGGTTTGTTTGGCCTTCACTCGGCGTTTGTTTGGTTTGGTTTCTCGAAGCACATAGGTTTGGTGGCTTCCGCGCACACAACAGAAACTTGTCTTAATATTCCTTGTTTGACTTCAATTCATGTTGCCATTCATATGACAAGTGCTAGGCAGTTCGACTGGTATACATTTTAGCATGTGGATTACTACTGGGTTTTGCTTAAAATTTTAAGCTAGTAGGACTTAAAAGAAACATAGGTTCTACTTACAGCTATGATATTAGCATCCATTAAGAAGTTAGTAAGACTTATAAGAAACATAGGTTCTTCTTACGGCTATGGTATTAGCGTCCATTAAGAGTTAGTAATTTCACATGATTAGAATCTAGAATAAATAAATGCCAACATGGTGGAAGTGAACATAAAGTTCCACCATCATAAAGAAGCCAGCCATGTACCCAGCTTCAGTGTCAGAATAGTTGGATATATATTCAGTTATCAGCATGCATTTCAAAAGGGTTTCACATCCTCCAGATTATAAATATGGTAAAAGTTGATCTTACATTACTTCATTTAGAGCAACTCAAACAGAAAATATGGAGTGCATGAGCTATATCTTGCAATATGTCAATGTTCTTCAAAATGAATTATCAGGATAAACTGATGATTTGGATTACTTTGAAGACCCTAGGCCAATGAGGCACAAGATTTCTTTGATCCATCTGATCTAGATGACTACTGATTGATAAGCCTTCTCCATACATGGCGACTCAAGAAGCGTTTATAAGTATGCTTTGGTATTAGTTAACAATTCACGGTTACTTATTTAATTACCAGAAAAAAGAAAAGAAAACAAAGAAAATTTATAATCTCATGGAAACAGCAGGACTCAAATTTTTAAGAAACATATTGCCGAATGGCAATCTGTAGTTCGCAAAGAACTTAATTTCTTTTTGGAAAGTGCGCCTTGTAAAAATTTTATTGTGAAAGATCTAAAAAGTGTATCTGTAGTTTTGTTATTGCTCCATTCATAGAAGCCTGTCGGCATTTGGATGCTCATTGTAATACTGTTTGGTACATGCATCTTGATGGGCTAAAAGGCATTTAGAAGTGTAGCGTACTCATTCGTTGTGATTGGTTGATAATAGGAGTCACAATGTTAGCCACTCAAGTTCTCAACCATGAGAGCTTCTTTGAAAGAGACATGAATAAGAATTTTTTTTTTCTATTTTAGTTTTGGGTGGCGGAAGAGTGAAAAAAAGGTGATACATCAGATAATCATGTAAGTCTTTTCTTTTTTTGTGTATGTAACGTAATTCAAAGTTGAGAAAGCTTCAAGAAAATTGATCCTTTTTTTGTGCATGTATCTTACACTTTATGATTCATTTCCAAATTTCTGGAAAGGGTAAGTATAATCTAGAGAAAGTTATGCTGCAGACGTCAAAAGCCAGACAATAGGTGACCTACTTCTTTGACAATGCAATTCAAGCTTTTACAATAAGGGATGCAATCTCGAAACCTCCTAAGATAAGAAATTACAGATATACATATTAGGTTGCTAATGAAATCAGATTCATGGGGAACAACTAACAGGCCAATGAGCCAAACTGAATCACCTTGCCATAATGATGTCGTCGCATAACATTGTTACATCTTACTGTTTATATTTATATGATTCTTCACAGACGATAAGTCTAGTCTTTTGATCACTTAGCTTCTTACTAAGCCTTCACTTCAGCGGAAAAGATAGGTCATGCATATACTGCATACTCGCAAGTCACAATAGTTTATTAACTGCACTCATGATTCTATAAAGGGCCTACTTGGCTATTTCTTTAGGTGGCCACAGGTCATACTCTTTGCAGCGTAGAAACGGTAGTTTAAGAATATCACAAGGTATTTGGATATATGTTTCTATTTGCATAGCATTTGTCTTCATGCTACTTGATGTAGCATTTATCGGACAAATGGATATGTTGCCAATCTAAAGCTATATTGTCGGTCATCGTGGTCCTTAACATGGACCTCTCGGGTCAGAAATTCTACCTTTGAGCATTATAGAATTTTTATTAACATCATTCTCAAATTCACACTTGTTAGAATTAGTATTTTGGTTATCGGGTTAGGGCCCATTTACCCATTAGCCTATTACCCATATGTAACCCTATATAAACTCATGTGAATGAATGGAAGAGGCAAGCTCTCTAAATTCTCTATTCCAACAACACTGTTTGGCTGTTTGCTGTATTGCTCATCTGGGATGGTAAATTTCTTACTTCTCTATGGCTCTCGAGGCTTCAAGGGTGCTGCAACTAGAGAGGAACAGTCTGGGATACCTGCTTTATCACTTTTGTGGAATTGATGTAAACAAAGAGTAATGTCATTATCCGTATCAGCCAGTTCTTGTTGGTTGTGTATTTCGATGTGCCATTGAGCTTTAATTTTACGAGCACTTCCTTCCTTCTTTCAAGCATATTTATATCTTAGATTCCATTTTTTTATAGATATCAGAACGCAGACTGGAGAGTTCGACTGCTTCCTGATGTAATGCTCAGGTATATTACATTAAAAGATTACATTTCAAGTTTTTACACGTCACTTTTAATTTTATTTTGTCATTGGCATGAAATTCTATTTTTTACTTGTCTTCTTAGAATTTCATCTCTCAATGTCATAATTATAATTTTCTTGACTATACAGATATGCCAGAGAAGATACACACTATTTGTTACATTTATATGATTTAATGAAGAGTAGACTGCTATCAGTGCCATCATCTGATGGAAATTCCGTCTAGGATAATCCGTCTAGGATGTATTATAGACGGTTTTGAATTCCGTCTAAAATAATCCGTCTAGGATGTATTCTAGACGGAATTTCCGTCTAGAATACTACATCCTAGACGGAAACTTCCTAGACGCGTATTCTAGACAGAATTCCGTCTAGGATACACATCCTAGACAGAATTCGGAATTCTGATTTTTCTAGACGGAATTTTCCGTCTAAGATGTCTCATTTTTTAGTAGTTAAGGACACCCTTCTCATGGAGGTTTGGCCCTTATCATCAACCAAAGTTCCATATTGTATGCTCATCTTTAAGCTGGAAACATTTAGAATAATAGGATGCTTTTCTTCCCATTACTTTAAAGAGAGCGTATTTATTTGTGTGCACTAGTTGTTTATATTTATAGATTTTCAATGTCCTGGTTAGGCTGCAAACTTGGCTGTTAAGTAGTTGTCTCCTTAACCAGATTTAGTTGTTTCTTATTGATGATGTGTGATTTTTAATCTTTACTATGATATATGTACATTGCTACTTTTCTTTACTTTCTGGATCTATATAAAGCACCATATCTTTTTCTTTCCTTCTTTTTTGTTAACAATCTGCAGGTGTACAAGAGAAGCAATGAAATTTGCATGCATCTTTATGAGAAGGAATTGCTGACGAATGAATTGTTTATTCATATATATGGGTTTGTGCTTTGAGCATTTCCTATTGATATCTGCATGTCTTCTCCCAAAGCCATGAAATTGATGCCAGAAGGTTTTGGCCTCCAGGGTCTTATGAGTTTCTAACAGTTTACTTCTCTTATTACAGGTTACGAGAAGCTAATTTTAACTCACAGCAACTTTCTATTGTTTCTGTAAGTTACTCTTTGATACTGTAATTAATTTTTCTGTGCATGAAACTGATTCTATTGTTTCTGTAAGTTACTCTTTTGATAACATTTCTTTGTTAATTAGTTAATTTATTTGCTTGAGGTTTAAGCCTTTCGATTGTGAAGTTTTAGAGATCTCCTTATTGTCTTATCGTTAGATAAGACTCACTCATGACTTTAGTTCTTAGATGATTATGGCTCTCATTGTCTTCAAGTTTTGTGAGGATGCTTTCTGATGATACTTTTGTAACATAACCATATTTTATGGAGCTATCATTCTATCATTTTACTACTACAGGATCTTAATGAATGGAGAGACAGTGTAGCTCGAAGGGAGGATGAAACTACAGGATATGTATTGCCAAACAAAGCTCTACTTGAGATTGGTATGTCGAACTTGACATTTAGTTTGTGTATGTGAATTCCAATTCTTCTGTTGTTTATAGCTGATTTTTGTGCTTTGTTGTTGTAATTTGGGTTATAAGCAAGAAAAATGCCTCTTTCCTCCTCTAAGTTATGGCATCTGGTCAAATTGAAATCCCCATACGTAGACCATAATCACCAAACCATAATCAGGATTATCCGGGATTCAATTCAAAATGCCTCTGCCTTTGAGAAACATGCTGAAGCGTTAAAGAACTATCTGCAAGAGGTAAGTCGTACATTTCAATCTATAGACCTTAGAAACAATCCTCAATAGAACATGAGTTTGCTGATTTTCTTTTCTGAGGTCATATATATTTATTTTCAGAAATACGAGCAACAAATTGAAGCAGTTGGCTACAGCTCTGTACCTTTGTTCCATGTCCAAGAATGTGAAGGGTCAAAAGTCCTTCCTCTGCCTGAAATAGGGTGCTTTTTCAAGCCCCCTGATTCACCTGAGAAAAATAATGAAAAGAGAGGGAATGGAAGCATCAGGGTCTCAAAATCAGAAAAACCATAAGAAAATATGTCCGTACACTGTTCTTTTTTCCCTTTCTCATAAATATATGCTAAATAAGTGTTAAATTTAGCAGGATATTGCTTTTTCAGTTAAAATTCTGAAAAAACCAACCAGTAAGTTAGAAGAAACCTTAGAAAATTCAAACCTCTAACAAAAAGTTTGATGACAATGTACAGCGTGCTCATGAGCAGGTATCTGATGCCTGTAAAATGCCTCTTAACTTTGATTAGAATTCCATTGGTATTGCTAATTAAGTATCTACCCATTTTCTTTGTTAATTCACTGATATGCCTATGAATGTTTTGCTTAGTGATTCATCTGGTTGTAACTTCCTTGCAGCTGATTAGAATGTACTTTTGCTAAAATTAGCTCAATGAGTTACAAATATAGCAGAGAATCCATATATGAGCTTACCAAACAGCTCTATGCCCCTACAGAGAAATCTACCCTATTATGCTATCAAGTATCAACTTATTAGCTAGAAGAAAATTGAAGCGTCAATGGAGAACAATACGTGATAACTAGCTGGATGGACATAGTCTATTGATGAATTAACCATGCGCCACTTTACAGACATACGACTTTATTTTTAGTAAAAGTAATTTTTTTCAAACAACACCAGGCTGAGTAATTAGTTCCTAAAACATCAATTTAGAACCCTAAACGATCTTCGAGTAGGGAGTCACACTCTAGTACAAACACAGAGTCATGTGCGTGCAGACACACAAGCACAATTGCAGAAAGTAAGAGTCTGTCAAATGAGTTGTTTAAGTTAGGGGGTGTTTGTTTGCAAGCAAGTGAAAGATGAAAGTGAGAAAGTTACTTTCATTTAACAATTAAGGTGTTTGTTTTCATGTAAGTGGAAAGAGCTTTAGTCAGATTCATTTACAAAACCTTCTGTGGCAAGCGGGTTGTACGCCGGAAACATATGTAAATCAATGCTTATAGTAAAATCCCTCAATAGAAGGCCGGGCATAGAAGATCTCATTGCCCGACCAATCCAAGTAGATAGCAATTAATGGGTACAATTTTATACATTTGTAAATCAATGCTTATAGTAAAATCAATGCTTATAGTCAAACAATGCTTATAAATCAATGCTTATAGTAAAATCAATTTTTTTCTAACTCAATTATAGATCAATTAATGTATCAGAAAGTTACTTTCATTTAACAATTAAGGTGTTTGTTTTCATGTAAGTGGTTATGAAAGTGAGATGTAAAAAAATTGCCACATAAGATTTAATGCAATTTTGACTTCCCCTAAAAAAATGGTGAAGTCACATGAAAGTGACAAAATCAATGCTTATAGTAAAATCAATGCTTATAGTCAAACAATGCTTATAAATCAATGCTTATAGTAAAATTAATTTTTTTCTAATTAATGTATCATCGTTATATGTGCAGATATTTCAGTTATGGAGGCGGGTCCATTGACACGTGATGTTCTTTATGACCAAGAGCGCCACCGATCCGCGAAGATAGACGCTGGGGAGGTAAAGTGCAATTTTATTATTTTCAATTATATATAAATTTCAATGTAGTTGATTGTTAATGTAAAAGTCATTTGTAAAAAAAAGTAACTTACATATTTTAAATTCACTTTCAGATTGCCAAACACCCGTTGCACTAATTCACAAATTTAGTTGAAAATGTCAAATGTTAACTGAACTAATGCCTGCCGTCATTTGTGATAACGTCGGGATTCGTGCATTGATCCAATAGTTGACATCCATTTTGTGCATATTAAACACCATGGATTGTCCCCACTTTACAAATAGGGATTAGGCTCTAACATTTGAGGTAGCTAAAAAGAACAAAATAAAAGAAAAGGGGGGGGGGACCTTAAACATGGAAATTATTATCATTACTTTCATGATCACTTGCCTTTCTGTATGAATTCTACAAAATTTCATATTCTGCAAATGCTGTTTTCTTTTCCTCTTTTCTGTGAACAGTTTTGCTTAACTTTTTCAGGATAAGGCTGATATCAAGATACAGCAGTATAAATCCTGTTTGTTTCTCCACCAAAAAAATTTGGTGATGCATTGGCAAACTGCGGTGGTGGCGGTTAAGAAATAGGCTCACCCGTTGCACTAATTCACAAATTTAGTTGAAAATGTCAAATGTTAACTGAACTAATGCCTGCCGTCATTTGTGATAATAGAGATTTATTTTTCTTTAGTGCATGTTTGGACTTCATTGGCGGTAGGGGAAGTTAAAGGGAAAACAAGGGACAGAAGAGAAGGAAGGGATACAAATATATATGAGTTCTCATAGTCATATATATTTTTATCCCTCCATTCATGAGACTGTTTCGTTAATTTCTTTTTAATGAAATGCTAGGGAGCTATGCTTCACAATTTGTCTTTAAAAGAAGTTATATTAAAAAAAAATGTTTTTTTTTTAAATTGCCGTAGCTGATTGAACAATGTTCCAGACTTGGCAGAAATGCATACATCAATAGAAGAGGCTATAAAAAGGCATCATAACTAATTTTGGATCAACCTAAATGTGGATGCTAATTGTATACTAACAAATTGCAAATGATTAGAGAGAATATGAATTTAAATTCGAAAATTAAGGATATATATCAAATGTCAATCTCTTGATGATTTAAACATGTGTTGTCGAAGATGGATATCTATGCAAATGATTCAGGAGAAAGTATCAAATGGCCTCGGGTGCATAGCATTAAATGTGCACCAAATATATGTTAACGTCGGGATTCGTGCATTGATCCAATAGTTGACATCCATTTTGTGCATATTAAACACCATGGATTGTCCCCACTTTACAAATAGGGATTAGGCTCTAACATTTGAGGTAGCTAAAAAGAAACATGGAAATTTTTTAAAAAACTTATAAGGATATTCTTCACATAAATAATGCCACGTTATATCTCAAATAGCATTTAAATATCTATACTTTTACTTACGTCTCACTTATATACCATCAATTAGTTTTTGCAGTATTTATATACTCCCAAGTTATTTAAGATTGACACATTATCACAATATATCTATTATGCAAACAAAAAAAAATTAAACTTTCACCCAAATTTATTTTATCTTTGCATAATAGAATAATATGCACATGAGAATATTTCAAGTGAAATTTTTATCTTTGCATAATAGAATGATGTGTCAATTATAAACAACTTAAGAGGTATATGATTGCTGTGAAAAACAAGTGAGAGGGTATATAAGTGCAAAATGAGTGAAACTATAGGTATTTGAATGCAATATTTTGCCTAAATTTATTACCCCGTTACGCTCTCGTCGACCTAAGATCCCAAATCCAACTCCGGCAACCCTCGCGGCCCAATTCGATCTCCGCGCTTGATTCTCTCGATCTAGATGGATGTAGGAGGAGGAGGAGGAGGAACGCTTTCAGATTTGTACCAGAGCGCTAAGAAGCTGCTTCTGCGAGCAAGGGATGGGATCGGGAAGCTCGAGCGGTTCGAGTCGGCGATGTATTCTTCATCGTCTTCGTTCTCTTCGAGGCCTGCGATGCCGTTTGATTCGCATCCGGAGCTTTCTTTCGCGACCAAGAAGGATCTAGGTCAGGTCCAGTCGCTGTGCGCTGAAATGGATCGGCTCTGGCGGTCGATTCCGTCTAAAAGAGATCGCGATCTCTGGAAACGGTAATTTCGTTGCTCTGCTTTGTTCCTTTGCGTTCTTGGATCTGAATTAGGGGTTCTGACAGCGTTTTCTTGAGATTCACCGATAGAATACGAGTCTGTGAATATAATATAGTGGACTTGAATCTAGGTTTTTGTGTTAATGTTGTTGATTACTGATTTCTTGAGATTCGTCGATAGAAAGACTGTTGGCTATACTTTTTCTTATTCTGCTTCGTTAATTGAATCTCAATTTAGCGTTTATGATAGTATTTCTCTTGATTATTTCTCCCAACTCTTTATCAGGAAATAGAGAGAAGGCTCGCTGTTAAGATTTGAGGCTGTGAATTTAGTATGATTGACATTGATCTTTATTATTATTATAGCTTTTGATGAATTCTGAGTAG
>NC_033800.1:137637274-137674576 GCF_001876935.1 Asparagus officinalis | reverse complement strand
ACTGTTGTTATACTTTTATGTTAATTGAGTTAGATGGATTGTTCTTGATTATTTCTCCCGTTTCTTGTTCAGGACAAGGATATAAGACTCACTGTTAGGTTTTGAGGCTGTGAATTTAGTATGATTGATTTTTTTTCTCTTTGATGAACTCTGATTAATGAATTTATGTAGACCGCTTGTCTATTAGATCCAAATTAAGCTTTTTAATGTAAGTATGTATGGAATTAACATTTTCTTGATTATTTCTTCTGAGAAAGAGATAAACTCATCGATAAATTTTGCGATTGTGAGTTTATTAGCATCTTGATTCCAGAGAAAGATTGTAGCTAGCTGCTGTCTATTTATATTATTTCTTTTAATTTCTTGAAGCCGGTAGAAACGATGTGCTACTTGGAATATGGATGTTTTGTGCAGTGATGCTAGATTTGTGTACGATTTTATAGTTTATCAAACCAAGAGTAAGAGAATCTAGGTTTCTTAGTGTTTCTTCTGACTGTCTTGCTTCATTGTTCACGGATTCGTAACACTTAAACACAAATTGCTCTTTGAGAAGTGAAGCATGCCTGAAATACTCTGAACTAGAACTGGAGGTTATAAATATTTCCCAACTCCATGTTTGTGGCATTTGGCACAAAAAGACTATATATATATATATATATATATATTATATATATATATATATAATATATATATATTATAAGAAAAATGGAGCAACTGGTACCACAGTTGCTCTAAGCAACTTGGTAGTTGATGTGGCCTAATCTTGTCCCTATACCTACATTGGAGTTGGTGAAGGTGGTTGAGGCTCTATCTTCGAGGTGTGATGTAGGGGCAAGATTAGGCCACATCATTACAGTTGCTTTAAGCACTATGATACTCCATTACCCTATTTCTCATAATATATATGAGAAATATGGGTATGCTGGTACCAAGTAACAAATTTTGCTGCTGTAGTGATGTGTCACATCCTCATCCACTCATTACCCATATGAAATGTGGTCCTATATTTGAATGAGTGGAGGGATATGTGACACCTCACTACAAGCATAACTTTTTGTGCCTTGGTAGCCAAGCATACCCATATTTCTCATATATATATATATATATTATATAATATATTATATATATATATATATATATATATATATATATATATATAGAGAGAGAGAGGAGAAGAGAGAGAGAGAGAGAGAAAATTGGGTTATACTTGGGTACAAGCACAAAAAATTATGCTGTAAGTGAGGTGACATAATCCCTTCCACTCATTCAAATGGTTGTATATCCTCATGCACTCCTTAACCCATGTAAATGTGGTCTCCATTTGAATGAGTGGAGGAATTGTGCCACCTCACTACCAAGCACAAAATTTATGCTTGGCTACCAAGCATACCCATATTCTCTATATATATATATATTATATATATATATATATATATATATATATATATATATATATATATATATATATATATATATATATATATATTTATTATTTTGATGGTTGATTGGTGAAAACATTGCTAGTTCACAGAGCTGATATATGATATCTGGGTGCTTTTTGCTAGTATGTTCCAAGTGATGTAGTTTTAGAGCCTAGGACTCCTCTTATTCCCCTGACAAGAAGACATTACGCATCTCCTCGCTAGACAGGTGTTAGAGACCATCTACTATTTGGATAAATAGGAGGTGTGCAAGTAGTAGTTTGAGAGGCAAGTAGCATAATATTATTAACAAGAACAAGGACTTATAATGCCATATATAAGAGTTGATGGATAATATCATAATACATGAAGTTTTCATGTACCGGAGAATCATAGCTGTTATATTTTACCCATGAATTCTCAACTCATTTGCCAGAGCATTAATGAGCTCATAAGGTTATATATGAGAAAGATGAATGATTAAAAATAGAAACTGATGAGGGGCTTGGGGTTATTCCTGAATCAGATTGGATCTGAACACCTTGAATTGGAGAATAGATTATCTGAAGGTGTATTTTCCTAATGCAAGATAGAATGTGAAGAATGTTTGATAGCAGTTGATGTAAAAGTCATAACAGGTAGGGGCAGAATCTAATGTAATGTGGTGTTTCTTGACTACTGACACGTCCTAGTGAGACAATAATCAAAACAATGAGAACAACGCCTATCAACTTTGTGCTCAGCACTTAGCCTCAAGGGGTTGACAGTAAATTGTCTCAATTGCCTGGAGCCTTCTCTTGTTGCTGGACTTCTACAGAAACTGGGAAAATGGTTGCTCAGTGACTTGAGTAGTCATGAAATTACATAAGACTATGACTGGTCCATGACCCTGTTAATAATTATATATAGAGGCTGAGACTGATTATTACTGGTTGAAACCGGTAGTTAGTTGTGCTATTAAACCTGACCATTAATGGCTGAAACCAGTAGTTAGTTGTACCATTAAAGATCCAATGAATGAAGTATAATTGGAGTAATGAGGTGAACTTGGAGTAATATCCATAACCTTGCAATGAAGATATGTAGGATATTAATCTCTAATGTCTAGTCAAGTCTAATTGGAGATTCCCAGGGTAAGGGCCGGATTCAGATTCTGTCATTCAAAGGTTTGTGCACCATGATAATGTATAATTTTATGCTTGCTTCCACTTCACCCAAATTTGAAATTGGTCAAGCCTGGTCACTTGCTTTTGCATACTAATTACCAAATGAATTTCCTAGATTCTCATGTTCTTGTTGGCCAGCTTAGAAACTGTTGCTTTTATTGTTAATAGTTTTAAGCAGTAAATTTAATATCAAGGTTTCGCCAGTAGTAGTTGGAATTGGCTGCAGGAAAAATGGTGCCCTAAAAACATTGCGAAACCACGAAGTGAGGAATTTGTGAACGGAGTACAAGCAGCAAAATATAGAAAATCAAGCAAAAGTTGTTCCAAGTATTGGTTGATGGTCATAAGTTAGGAAGATCTCTGCTGAATCTGAAGGAAGTCACAGAAGAAGATTTGTGATAGATTTTCGTGAAAGGTGATTCACCCTTAGAGGCTTACCCTTGGATAATACTCATCTTCCTGGAGTATTCTTCTTATTCTTATTTTTATTTTTGAGTCTTCCTGGAGGAGGGGAGGGCGTTCAATTATCATCCTATCTCTACTCCAAGAATGCATTGATCGGTCTCTTTTGATGTGTTCAAACATTTTGAATGATTCTCCTATGTTATCCTCTACTTATTCGCACTTGCATTCACAAATGTATTTGCTTTTTATTTATCATTTAGCTTATGCTTCTAACCCATCTTGGTATTCTTATTTCTACTCCCATTTTCTAGATAGACTGGTTTTTTAGTTGTCAAACAATTTTTCGATGAAGACTGAAGAGTGCCTAGTTGCATAGTTCTCTTACAGAATATGCCTTCAACTTCGTGGGTATTCAATGGTAGTAGTCAAGAGTACTTCACCACTTTAGTCATCTCGCTTTAAACCTATGAAACACATCCTCATCATCTCTCCATTATAATGAGTGGCTGACCCTAAATTGTGAAATAATTATCTGTTAGCCATCAATTTGAATTGTTGCTTCTACTTTTGAGGTTATACTTCTTAGTGTAAGCTGTACACATTTCTTCTGATATTGCGGAACTTTTATTTTTGTTTCATCTTGTTAATCCGAATCTTGCAGATTCTAAAGTTCCTCTCTGCTTTTGTAATTCAAAATTATATTCTCTTTTCTTTATCAAATACAAGTTAAAATGCTAAACCATGCACTAACACTGGCTTGCAACATGAAAAAAACTGAAGCAGAGAAATATGAACTCAAACCGTCCTCAATGCAAGCTTATGTTTGTGGTCTATGAATATGTTCCCTGAACTTTTCTCATGCTACATTACTCAAATCGTTGTACAACATTTATTTCTCTTCTAAAATAGTCACATGATCTTCATTTCTATATGTACTAAGCTTTTCCTTAATCAGTGAAAAGCGTATGTATATCTCTTTTCTTTTCTGAATCTATTCATCAATCGTCTTAGTAAAGTGAATAGTGAATATCTTTCATGTAATTCTTCCTGATCCTTGAACTTTCTTTTCCTTCTAAACTGGTGTTGGGAAAACAATCAAACAGCGGTTACAGCATGTTGACAAAACTCCATTATGTTTTATGAGTGATATAACTTGGGAACTAAACAGCAATGTCGAGTTGGGTAGTATAAGTTTAAAGTTTAAACAACTGACAGTGAAAGCCTTGTCGATCATTTGGTACGTCTCTATTGATTCTATTGCTGAGCCTAGTTTTGAGTAAAAAAGCTTGGGTCACATGTTTTCTTATGCTGATCACCTTGTTGGCGTCCTTTTTATTGCCATTTGTTTGAAAAATGTATACTTCTGGATAATGTTTTTACAGTAACAAGTCTTTATGCTGGATGTTATTTGCAGCATTCGGAAGTCTCTTTTTTAATTTTCTATTCTGATCCAGCCAAGTATGTGCTGGAGGAAACCTTTATATGTCCAAGACTATGCATTGAAATCACATGCATAACTTAGTGCATTGTTTTCTAAGATGTGTATTCATTCTCCTGTTTTGGTTCAGAAAAGTGGAACAGTTAGCAGGAGAGTGTGATTCCTTGAAAGAAAGCCTGGAGAGAATTTCTGTGCGCCAACAGAGTAGGATGCAGGAAGCTAAAGAGAGGGCAGAGTTAATTGAGAGAGCGGTAAAGTGTCTTACTTTTGAATAGTAGTTTTCCTTTTTCTTGGTATCCTATTAGTGCAAGTTTACATCAGCATGGATGGGACCTGCTTTTTTGACATGATTTTTTAATGCTTGTTGGGTTTAGGAATAATTGTTGGTTGAACTCTATAATATTTTGCAGAATGGTGATGGTGAGCACGTTCTGAGTATTTTCGATGATGAAGCTCAAGCAATGAGATCAGCCCGCAATTCCCACATGATGATTGAAGAAGCTTATGCCACTGGGGTTGCTATTCTTTCCAAATATGCTGAGCAGAAGGATCATCTCAAGGCAGGCTCAATCTCCTAATCATTGTCAACATCTCATCTCAGTTACTTCTGACTAATAATTTAAGGCTAATAACCACAAGAAGTTGAACAATTTTCAATTTCCATAGTCGTTTTAAATTAGAATATGTACATTTCACAAAACTACCATGATGAATACTAGGGCATTTTGTACAGAACTATCATGACTTTTTGAATGGAGCAACTATCATGAATTATTTTCACTATAGCATCATGGTTATGTGCTTTGCATCAGATATGTTTTTGACAATTTTGTTCTCTATGCATTTTTATGTCTTCTATGTTACCCTTATAAATCTTGTGGGTTGATTAATATTAATAATTATAGTTTAGACCTTTAATCCAAGAAACTAACACCATTAACAATAATTGTCAATAATTTGTGATAGTTCTCTCTGCGTTTGAAAATTCATGCTGTCTCCTATAAAGGATGTTTTTGTTTTGCTCCAATAAAGGATGTTTTTGTTTTGTTCGAACCCCCTGAAATCATGGTAGTTTTCTGGAATTTACTCGTAGAATTTCACTGTTAGGACATAAATTTGCTTTACTTCAATTCATGTTCAATTCATGTTCGCAGCAAGTGCAAAGGAAAGCTCTGGACGTCCTCAACCATGTTGGGCTGTCCAACTCCGTTCTGAAGCTTATCGAGAGGAGGCACCGAGTAGACAAGTGGGTTGCATACACTGGTATGGCGATTACAGTCATTGTGGTGTATATGTTCTGGAGCTGGACCCACTGATCTCTGGCGATTGAGCTGCTGATGATATTCCAGAATTTCATCTACTGTGTGAAGAGGTGTATAAACAAAGGTGTAAACGTTATTTTGCTTCTGATATACCAGTATAGTCTCCAACTGTCGGTGAATGTGTACATGCCCTTTTTTATTTTTTATTTTTTGACTCGGTTATATTTTGAAACACTCGATAATGGTACTTTTACGAAACTATTCTTGACATTGGAAGAAAGCAATGCTGCTAGTTATACCGGTGTAATCCAGTTGGCAAATGCGTGCATGCCAATGTTTTTTTTTACTGGGTTATTGGTATAATTAGTCACTTGTATGTTGAGCAGTGGTCTTACATTGGAAGAAAAAATTCTGCTTGTGTGTGTTTTGGTTTTCATTGTTACTCAGCACTCCCAATCTGCTTGCAATGTTGTATTTAGAGCATGTTTGGCAAGTGGTTTGGCTTATGAGCTACTTTGACATGTTTAACAAATAGATTGTTTTGGTTTATAAAGCCACTAAAATATAAGTTAGGGTATTGTAGCTTATTTTTTGGTGGCTTACAATCTATAAGGTTTGACCAAGTAAAAGACAAGCATACCTTTTACTATTTGATAAAATTCCAAGCCACATTTTATCTCTTTCTAACTCATTAAATACTTTTTGGTCATTTTAACAAGAACAATGGCTTATAAACCACACATTTGCCTAACATTTTACTACTGAAAATAGATTATATAACCTACTTAATTTACCAAACATTTTGACTTAAAATCCACTTGGTTTATAATCAATTTTGGTATTATAAGCGAAACGGATTATAATCAAAAGCTGACAAACATGCTCTTATATAGTGCTTAGTGAGCATGAACTCCAGGTTCTGGATGAACTATACAGTCCTGCAAACTGATAAATTTTAACTGATGGTAATTTTCTCTTGGTGATCGGATGGCAAACTACAAGTTTTAGTTCAATATCTTGATTATGGGTTGCAAAACTCAAGTTTTAAGTTAAGAGTAGTCCTCGTGGATGACGAGGTGCAAAACTTTTCCACTAGCTTTTCTTGATTCGTGATTATTGTGGCAGCATAATCAAACCACTCTATGTGAAAGGGAAAAACCCACGTGGCGTAATTTGATCTATTAAAATTGATAAAGATGCTAACACATTGAAAGAATAGATACTCTCTAACTATCATCTAATTCGACAAAATCTAGATCCCTTCATAAAGACTAGGAAATTGTAGAGTTGGAAACACTAGGAAATTATTTATTTAAAAAGTGAATATTTAATTGAAAAATGACACGTGTTGATGTCAACGGTTAGAATTTTTAGTACATAACTAGTTTCAGGCCCGTGCGATGTACGGATTTTTTTAATATATTTTTTTAATATATAAAAATTAATGTAGCAAAAAAGAATGCAAAATAAAACAGTAATAATATATAAGTAGTCAGAAATGATACAATCTAAGTTGTATGTATAGTTTAAAAAATTAGAAAGTTTAGAAAACTTGAATAAGTTTAAAATAATATAAAGTTCGAAAAAAACAATAACAGCCCAAAACAACAGTAGAAAAAAAATGACAACCTAAGATAGGATGAGCTATTTTCATGGAAGAATTGAAATCGATCAAATTAGCATCAACTATGTCAAATTAGAGTGCATCAACTATGTCCAATTTCAGCCAAAAGCAACATGTTAGCTTGCATTTACTATCATATTTCAGCCATTTAATTTTACAAACATTTAATGTAAACCTTGCATTTCTTCACCCAACAGATTTAAGTCTTGTGCATCAAATCGTTTAAGCCAACACCAACGTTCAAAACTCTGAATCTTTATCTTGCAAACAACAATAAAAACAAAAACTCAAATCATCATTTATTGATATTCATAATTAAATGAAAAAATAACTAAAAATGTACCTCATAAAATGATAAAGAAAGAAAATACAAAAGCATCCAATAACTTATTAGCCCATTACAATCAATTGCTCTCTCAATTTTTACACAACTCCATTCGTTTGACTTCAAGTGAATAAGCTAAAATATGCTTTTATATGTGAGCAAAATAAGGAATATAACATCTCTAGTGAAGATGCAAATATGAAAGATGAAGCAGACTTTGAATGTCTACCTACACTAATGGAAGTACCAGGTCTTGCTAGTATAAATTACAAGAAAACTTCTTAGGGATCATGTGGTGTCGTGACCAAGCTCTATTAGACTCACAAAATTTTTTTAATGAAGCAATATTTATATTATTTATGACAACATCATTAAAATGAGAAAACTAAAAGCCTTTTTTTAACAGCAATTGAACAATACTATAGCTGAAACAAAATGAAATAGGTACCTTTCAGTTAGATTGATACGTCAAACCATACTCAGAATCAAGTCCAATAATCCGTCTCCTTTCCCAAGTCCGGTACTTGATACTTCTCAAGGTGCTTCCACTAAATGTTACATAATTATCACCGTGTTCCTACGAAGTAGTTATCAATTTCATCATATCTATACTTTGTAACATCCCCATACAACAGAGAACTTTCAATAAGATACATGAATTAAAAAATAAAATTTGAGTTTGTCAAACATGCACACAAGCATGCACCACTACATACACATATAACACGCTCAGATAGAGCTAACAAATTTATCCAAAACTTAAAATCACATTAGAATAATTTCATGCTATGAATTAGCCAAATAATAACTTAAAATGATTATTATGGCAGCATAATCAAACCACTCTATGTGAAAGTGAAAAACCCACGTGACGTAATTTGATCTATTAAAATTGATAAAGATGCTAACACATTTCAATAGATACTCTCTAACTATCATCTAATTCGACAAAATCTAGATCCCTTCATAAAGACTAGGAAAATGTAGAGTTGGAAACTCTAGGAAATTATTTATTTAAAAAGTGATTATTTAATTGAAAAATGACACGTGTTGATGTCAGCGGTTAGAATTTAGAGTACATAATATAGATTGTTAGTACATGATACAGATATAACTATTTCACATGTGCTTTTGTACAGCATTTTTTTCTATCAAAATTATTTAAGGGGTTGTTTGGCTGCTTTTCTTTATTTTTCAAATTCATCTTTCCTTCCTTTTTTGGTGTTCACCTCACTTTCTTGGAAAAATATTTATTGTGTTTGTTTTGTTAAAAAACATGAATCATGGTTACTCTCTGCCACTTTTATTAGTTTGGCTCAATTTGAAAAGACAAGAAAATAGTTGAAGTGTGAATTAATTCTCTTATTTTCTAGTGTTTGGTTCAAACTAAAAAAAAAAAAAAAAATCATGGTTGTGGTCACCATGACGTGAAAAAAAAAAAAAAAAAAAATCATGGTTGTGGTCACCATGACGTGCTTACCACCCATATATGACGAAATCATTGCCAAACATAAATCGAAGGGTGAACACACCCACCATTTGAGCGACTACATTTAAAATATGAACATTTGAGGGAGGAATTTCAAAGCGACTAAAGATTTGAGGGACTAGCTTTAAATTTAAGGTAGTATTTTACAAAGTGTTTAAAGATTGGAGGGACTAATTTCAAGTAATTCTGGACATTTAAGGTAGACCAGAGCGAGGGGATGCTCAGCGACGATGGGGACAAGAGAGGGTATGCACTGCTCTGCGTGGCGCATCCGTGGTCAGATTGTACAGTGAGGATTATTCCCGAGGAGTCGGTGTCTCTTTAGTTGGCTACTGCTAATGATTGAGGAAGTAGTGATCTTTCTTTAATTTGTTGGTTTTAATTGTTGAGGAGTGTTAGTGTTGGGATTTGATTAGTCTAATGCTTTGTGTTGGTATAGAAAGTAAGTAATTTAAGAGTTATTCATGTTGCTTGCTAATTGATGGCTAGCACAAAAGTTTACTCTTGAAGTAATGTGTTCGGCAATGCTCTTAATCCTCCTCCATCAGCATGGTCACAAAGTAAATCAACCCATGAAAACAACCAAGACGTTGCTTATTCTCGGTCAATAAATATCAATTCAAGTGATGAAATCAACATACATCTAAAACTCTGCAATTTGCAACCATGGTTCAATGTTCTTGCAGTATCTAACAAGCACCTGCTGCTTAATAACATGATCTGCGAAAGCAAAATGAAAGCAAATTATGCTCATTGAAACTTTCGCCTTTGTTCATATATGTTCAGCATCCCACAGAAAAAAGTATTGGAATTCCAGCAAAATGAAAGCAAATTATGCTCATTGAAACTTTCGCCTTTGTCCATTGAAACTTATTAGATCCCTCGAAACCTCTTTCATATCCTAAAGATCCAGCCGGCCAAGGTCGGGTAATCATTTGAGGGTAATTCCTGTAGGTGGAGTTTAGGAAGCGTGTGCTGCAATTGAAGTTGGTTTGTAGAGAGTTTTTGACCAAACGATGTGCTGCTGCTCCAGAAACCTGTGGCCTGTCATCAACAATAGGACTTAAAAATGTCATCAACTTGAATAAATTTTGAATTTGAAATTCTAGCAAATTATTCTATTTAGTTTTGCAAAACAATCTGAAACGGTTCTATATATGGAGAAACATTGCAAGTAATGCAATTCCAATACCTTTCTCTAGATTGATGGCTGACAGTTATCTTCATGCCATAATACAGGGAAGGGCTTGATATCTTGAGGTTTCACAATCTGAAAAAAGGTGATAATTGAGACAGTCATTTAGCTTGAACATGTCATAGAACCAAACAGAAAAGGCAAGGAAGAGAAGCCAAGTAATCTAACTATAACAAGGATGCCGTTCTAACTATAACGAGGATGCCGTTCCATCTTGGCTTAGATTATGCACTTACACCTCGTCTATTGCGTAGATAAAGCAGCAATTCACATAACAGTATGCATAACGTATTAAGTTAGAAATTTTGAGACCCCCAACTGACATCAATTGCACCAAAGACGGGTTTATCTGGTCAAATCTTATCACTTCGCAGGTAAAGCTGATAAAGGGATTAAAAAATCATATCGTATCTAGTACAAATGTGATCAAGCTTAGTAACAAAGTAAGGTAGTATAACAGTAGCTGAGTTTATAAGTCGAGCACATTGTCACAGATAGCTGAGTTTATAAGTCACTGTTCCATTTCCCCCGGATAGTATCCAATATTGTTGTCATTTGAATGGGTAAAAGAAAAATAGACATTTGAAAGAAACGCTATTAAAGGAATAACCTTTACTTCTTTCGGTCTTCCCCTTTTTTCCTTTTTTCCTTTTTTTTTGGCATGTATTTTTTGGGGTAGTGGAGCGTTGGTGTGGAGTGCTTACCATTCAAAAGAAAGGCGGGGGGAAAAAAAGAGAGAAAGCGCCCCAACATATGGAGAACGTAATAATTCACTGGACATTATCATTTATGTTCACTGTGAAGTGCTGCCTCAAGTAATCCCATGCTTCACAACGCAGGAGGAGGAAAGGCATGGATTTGAGGAAAATTGTTACTTTCCCTATAATATTCCACAGTCTCGCCTCATTTTGACATTAACACACTGAAACTTATATTTTCCCAAAAGACACCTTGAAGTTTTTAAGAGGCAGTTATCACTTTTTACATAACAGTTGAGGGCGTGAAATGCCATCTCTATCCTTTTAAGGGTATTCTTTCTAAAACAAGGATAACAATGTTCAAAAACAATCACATGACAATCACATGATAAAATTCCAATGGAAACTCCAACATTCACATAAAGAAGATATAAGTGTAAAGTGGGTAAAACTTTATTGTATCATTTTAGCAGATATATATTCAGGGTACAAAATTAAAAAATGATGTGAAAATAAGCCACAAAACAAAGGAGCCTACCACAATTCAATGTTTACTATTTAATGTTTACCACTGGAAACTTCTTTAACAGTCATATAACTGAAGGTACTATAAGTGCAAAGAAGGTGAAATTTTACGGTATCATTTTAACAGATTAAAACTTCAGGACCAAAATAAAAAAATGGATGAAACTTTGGGGTACTAAAGCAAGAATAATCCACAAAAAAAAAAATGAGTCTAGCACAACTCAATATTTGCAATTTACTAACAAGTCATTACATACAAAAAAAAGGAGGCAAAAAGTACCTTCATTAGCATTACCACAACTTCAGGTGGTTCTGGAATGTGTTGATGATTCCTAGGATTGAGATAGGTGGCATTTCTTGCAAACTATAAAGTAAAATATTTTAGCACAATACAAAAGCTCTGAAAACTGATGAAAACGATAGTCTGTTGGAATAAACCTAGGGTAGCATGGGAGCCAGTAAATAGATGCTTACAGAACTCGATTATTTTCAACAGTGTTCCACCTTCCAACTGGAAAAGAAACTGATGTATTGTAATTGTTCCTTTCACGTAAACATAGAAACCCATTCATTCCGTCACTGCAAGAATGCAAACATAATAATTAGATGAGGAGTCTGAAGTGGTAAGAATATACTTAGTGCAGTATCATGTTTACCTATATGCTGGATTGATCTGAATACAATCTGATTGTCCTTTCGATGACCAAGAGTACAGATGGTACAGTGAAGCAACTTGTGCCGCTAGAGGATGTCTTTCATAATGATGTCTTACATAAGCATACAAGATATCAAACATTTTCTATTATGATACTTTTCTTCTTCCTGTGTTAGCAAAAGCCACCTCGCATTATTATTGGAAACAGATATTTACTAAATTAAGTACTGATATGGAATAAAACCCAAAGTAGAAAAAGGGTTCAACAAGCCGTACTGTTAGCGTGTCCTCAAGATTCTTTGTTTCAGAGAGCAGATGTCTTTCATCAATGAAAGGAAGTTTTGCAACACCCTGAACGCCATAAGAATATCAGACATAAATTTTTCTTCAAACAACAAATAATAGGCAAAAAACTAAAAAATTACTCCAACATACTTGCTTGCCATGCAAAGCGCGTGCCATTCATGTCAATATTATAATATGAATATGGAAAGATACAATCCATGAAGAACAGAGAATAATGCAAATGGACAGAAGATTCCAGTTCAATCAACTCAACCTTTTTGATAAAATTCTTTTAAAGGTGAATTTGGGTCAGTCATCAATGACTCATATGGCTTAGGCAGTACATTAGATGATCTACACAAAAGCAGGAAAGACTCCTATTTACACAATCAATGGGGGAAGATGAAGACTTCCTAAGAAACTTTGATGAAAGACGATTCTAATATCAACCAATCTTTCAGCTAGTAATGTGCCCATTAGCTGAACAAAAGGTTTAAATGGCCGCGCGGGGAAAAACATAAGCTCTATATCTGCCGGATTTTTGAGATCAGATGCAAAAAGTGCATAATGATAAGGGTAAAACCTGAAACAATACAATTTTGCGAGGCACCAAATGATTATAAAGCATAAACATGCAAAAACTTTTCCTGTCCTATAATGTTTCCTACCATTTCCAATCTAATGGAAAGTAGAAGACAAACAAAACAGGCCATCACATTCTTGTTATTTGGGAAGTGATACAAAAGTAATAATGGCTTAGAATACACCTGTGCTGTTTAATTAGTGATGGTTTCTAGTTGAAGGAGAAAATCACCAATTATTTTAGAGATATCAATAGAACTCACCATCGCCAGGAGCAAACATCTTTGCACTAACATCGCAGGATCCAACACGGACCTTCCACATAGTTCTGAACGTGAAAAGTAATGAACATGTTTAAGCTACTAACCGATTTGTCAATTGTATCTTACAAATGGATTAGTAACTTGCAAAGAGAGGTAAATGTGCGAGATCTAGAACCAGTAACATCAATTATATTTTCATGAACTAATACGGAAAGCAATGATTCAGAAGCAGAACTAACCACGACGTGAAAAAAATCAACCACGAATAAATACTAGCCATAAGTTCGTTGACATGCTTGCATCCATAAAATAAAATATGTAAATAGGCCAACATTTCCATTTGTCAATCATTTCTACCAAATTAATTCTAAAGTAATACCAATCACATAATAAAAGCAGGAGGCGTCAAACTAACTTTCGCGTGCATTGTTATTTTGCAGGTTAGTTTTCTACACACAGATGCTAACTACATTCATTGCCAGAACCATCATGTAACTACATAACAATATTTTTCTGTTACAAGCCATTCTGTTACAAGCCAACCTTAATTGCAGAAGCCAAAGCATGTTTCGTATAAAATCTTTCTAGGATGTTCCACCCAAGCCTAATTTCAGCTCGAGCCGCAGAAACAGATTGAAGCTTACATTTCCAGACAGGACAAGAATGTCAAAGGGTGAGTACAATAAGTAAAATCATAAATAGTTGTATCAATTAGAAACAAATTATAGTCAAGTACATTATAAGGAATTGTGGAGAACATTTAACAGCAAAATAGATTCATACATTTTATTATGGCATACACAGATCAGAGCGGGTTTATTTCGACAACTATCACTGTCCATAACATTCAGATGGAAGACCTTGCACTTTAGCTAACTGTGTCTCTGAACTTAGAAGTAAACAAATGAAACCGTAGAGGACACCCAAACATTCAGATGGCATACGTATGTGTGTGTGTGTGTCTATATATATATATTACACTATTAATGAAATCATAGTAAAATGTGTAAAGCCAGTTCACATCAATAAATCTTCATTTTTTATATACTTGACATGCATTTTATATTCCAAAAGATGCATGTACCTGGAAAAAAAATAATTCAAAACATATCTCTAAGGCACTCCTCAAGCATCAAAATAATTCAAAACAAATCTCTAAGGCACTCCTCAAGCATCACCTATTTGCATTAGTGTTTTAAAAAGCGGCCTAGGCGGACGTGCATCACCTATTTGCATCAGTGTTTTACAAAGCGGCCTAGGTGGATGCTTATTCCCGCCGCCTCCTCTTCTCTCCCTCTCTGGCGAAGAGGGGGAATATTATGCGAGAGAGAGGGAGAGAAGAGGAGGCGGCGGGAATAAGCATCCACCTAGGCCAGCTCCTCTTCTTCACCACTTCCCTCTCCTCGAGCTGATCACTTCCTCCTTGAGTCACCTTGGCTCCTCTTCGCCGCCTCTTCCTCTTCATCGCTAGCCATTCTCTTCTCTTTTCAAGGTAAATTTTCATCTTTTTTTCACTATTTTATATTTTTCACTGTGATCAACTAATTATGTTGGAAATGTGATGTTTCTTAGTATTTGGTTACTATTTTAGCTATTTAATATTTATGCATGGTTGATTATGGATCTAAGATTATTATTTATGTGTTTTTTTTAATTTTATATGAAATTAATACATATTTTTGTGAATTATTATAATTAAATAAATTTAAAAATAGGCAAACTCCTAGGCGCCGCCTAGGCGTTAGGCCCCAGCTCGAATGCCTAGTCCGCCTAGCGTCTTCTATAACATTGATTTGCATTTGTAAGCTTTAAAGCAATACAATTATTTAGGTTACCAACATGCAAATGGTCATAAGGTCATGAAGGTTAACGAAATTTTAAAAAGAATTAACGTAGAAAATACATAAAATTTGGAAAAGAATATTCGCAAAAATGAATTATGTAACATGGCATTTAGAAGTTTTTGCTTCATATGATTTGATATTGTAGCTTCTATGATTAAAGGAATCCATAATATAAGATAAATGTAGACATGCGAACAAGATATAATATGGCTAGTTGAAAACTAAACTAGATAATTAACCGAAGAATAAAGGTTAGGAAGAAGCAGAACTGTGAAAAGGCAAAAACCAGCTTGCTAGTAAGACTCAAGACTAAACCAGCAGAAAAACAAAATTATCATAAGCTTACAATTGGTGCACGCCAAAGTCTATTGCCCAAGAAACGAAAGACAATAATGTCAGCTGTAGCTGCTTCAATGTCTTTGATGGCTGAAACAGCAAATATCCAAAAGGGTCAGCAAAGTTTGACGTGATACAAATATCCAATATAAAAAAATAATTAGATAACTTTCAACATGTCACCATAGTGGGAATGAATGGAATACTATCAGGCATCTCATTTTCCTATCCGTTCTCATCAATAAAATCTGCACTTGTTATACGTTGTTGTACTTGCAATCTCCTCACCTGAAATCAGAAAAGAGGAAGACAAATGAAAAAAAATGTGTTTCAATATACATTTGAATGTGAACTACTATAGGTAGGCATCAACAGTAACTAGATGACTTCATTTTTTTCCTTTCCTTCAATTTCATAAATCCCAAGAGGAGTTTAGCAAAATTTCTTTTGAAGTAATAGATTATTTTCTAACGCAAGTAGAAAAATTCTTTTCGAATTCATGAAACTGAGACAAGGAAATGAAACAATACAAGTATTGTAATAATATTTACCTCTTCCATGAGGAGGTATATTGTGTTCCGTTTCTTATAGTCTTGAATTTCTTGCAGCTGCATTTGCATAAAATTGTAGACTGTATCTGGGCAAAATATCTTTTGAAGTAATAGATTATTTTCTAATGCAAGTAGCAAAATTCTTTTCGTTCATGAAAGACAAGGAAATGAAACAATGTAAGTACTGCAGATAATATTTACCTCTTCCATAATGAGGAGGTATATTTTGTTCCGTCAACTTCTTATATTGTCTTGAATCTCTTGCAGCTACATTTACATAAAATTGTGGACTGTCTCTGGGCCTTCTATGATACAAAACTACAAGAAGAACATCATATGAGAATAGTCAGCTCCCATGTTAGTAACAATGAAAAACCATTCTCCAGCTCCTGATCACACAAATCTGAAAGTGAACAAGCTCGCAAAAACTTTTTCTAGCAAAACAAATAGGTTATTTGTGATCATAAAATGCCTCTGAAGTTGAAGGGAGAATTTATAGAACAATATAAGGCCGAAAATCCACGATTATACAAAAGATGTGAAGCAGTAATGAGAATGAAATGATGGACGAGTGGACATAAAATAAGAGATAGTAAAAGAAAGAAGTGCACTGTACAATTTCCGAGGAATAAATTCATCTAAAGGATACTTCCCTATTCCAGCACTAGTGTTCCCTGTCAGCATCCTACTTGATGCATTCTAAGGTGAAGTCCACTTGATCAGCAAAAGAAGATATGCCATTTGACAAGATGATCTCTTTTTAAGAATGTAGCTTATGAAGCAAGTTGCATGGACATTAGACTGAAAATGAACAAAACAACAGAACTAACAAGAACAGCAATTGCATAGATCCAATAGTGAACAAAAATCATACCATCCTAGAAAGTTACGAAGAAATATTCAAAAGCATAACTATAGCAAATCCATATGGCCCTAACCAAAACTTCAGTAGTTGTGTTATATCTTACATCTAACCATAGTCTTAGTTTTCCTAGAAGGTGATTGCTATATACATAATTTATTTTTTTTAAATTAGCTTAAAATAAATTAAAACATAGACGAAGCGTGTCCAAGAAATCATAGACCAGCTAATTGTCACGTATATCATCGAACACTCAATAATAACCAGAACGAAAAAAAATATGGAAAGGACAACTGCTAATCAAGTACATGTAAATCATGCATGCTATTTTCAAGGAATATTCTGTGAACAGAGAAATTCATATTTATTGAAGATGTTACTGGTATCAGTTTTTTATACTGCATAATAGTCGGCTCTTTACACCTTTCATTCTCATTGGAAAACTAGAAAAACAAAGGAACAGAAATTAGTGTAAACCAAGGACTACCCCTGTGTAATACAAGTAATAGTTTTGATACATTACCAGTGGTGCACTAGGAGCCTCTGATGGTGCCTGAGCCAATATCTCAGCCATGCCTAATCCGCACGAAGCGCTGGAGCCAGTGGATGCCATACTCGCAGGCTGCAGTCTGCAGTCCGTTGAAAGCTGTTAATTGCAGAGTTGATGCCAGGAGAATGCATCTGCACAAATTCATGCTTCTTCAGCTCCAAGTGATGGAAAGTCTCTAAACCTTACTAAAAGCATCACTTAAACTACCAGCAGAAAGAGCAACAATTGAATCACTCTCGATCTTCTGGACATCGACTCAAATTTCCAGCCAGAAACCACGGACTTAGAACCCCGAAATAATTTTCATTTTCGAATATTTTTCTCTTAGAGAAAGAAAAAGTTGTTTTTGACAAATAGACCTCCTGATTAAGGGTAAAAGTGTTAACAAAACACTCAAGGGTACATCTGCAACAATAGAACTTCTAGAGAGTCCATTCACAATTAATCCTAATGCTAATAAGGAGGACATACCAGATATCTTGTCATCTTCTTTTATGTCCGTGTCCACAAGGGCTCTATGCTGGCTGGTATACTTTCTGCTCTCAAGGATGACCGATTTTGGTTAAGCAAAGACTTGATCAAACGGTTATCTGACTTTTTTTTTGGGCCCATTGATCAAACGGTTACCTGATAAATTTATTGGTTTCTGGCAGCAAGCAAGTAACCAGATCAAATTTCATAAACAAAAAGAGCATCTCATATTATTATAATTATGTGTTTGACATGATAACTAGATTATACCTTCTCTGGTCTGAGCACATATGGAACTTGTAATCTTCACCAGATTTGAAAATTCTGAAAGAAATAGCTTTATATTCCTTTAGATTATGTGAAGCCAACATGAGTAAACTGAAAGGGCTAATCTTTCCATGAACCTAAGAACCTATATCATGACGAAGCACTGCTGGGTCTAAAATCCAATTATCATCGAAAACCTCAACCGTCTTCAAGTTTTGCAATTCAAATTCTATAATAACATCTACCTGTTAATTTGTAGCATTATCAATAAAATCATGACGAGATTCATAATATTAACTTAAAAGTTGAAGTTAGCAAATCTTCATAAGCTTTTAGGCCTCTGACCTCAACTAGATCCCCTGTCATGAGCTCAATTTCTTGGAAATATGTTTGTTTTCCTCTAAATGATCAAGCTTTTGAATAGGCCAATGCACAAGCTGTTTCCTGTTGGTATCTAAGTAACAACTCTTGGGACAATCTGCTTCAAACACAACGAAAATTATGAAAATGAGTTAAAAAGTCCCTCATGCAAATTCACATTATAGAGACAGTGGACATCACTATAAATCAAGTATGATAGCAAACTTTACCAAACATGGGCTTTGCTTATTCGCACTTACTCTATTTCTGTAATGCAGAAAACAACATTTTGAATCAATTCTGAAGTTACATACATGTTTATGTACCTGAATACCAGACCACTCTTTTGCCACATTGTCTGCCACGCTATAAGATTCATTCAGTCATCCCCTCAAGATCCTTCTCTGCTTATTCTCATTGGAGAACGTCTTTGATGAATGAAACTGCCCATAATCGTACCTCCGCCACATTCTGTAGTCATCCGCCGTGTCATCAGGCACAAATAAATATTTCTCCTCATCACACCAGCATATAATGAAACTGACTAAGTCTCATCATATGGTGGCAGACACTGTGCAGCACCCTAATATCGAATGGATTGGTAGGGGAGAGTGCATATTCAACCACAGTCCAATGGATAAGGTATGATGAGAGAAGGAGATTAAAGTAACACAGATAGGCCAAAGAAGGGAGCATATTGAATTAGGTAGCCACAAACATGGACAACCTGCTAACAAGAGAAATGGTAGGTAGTTCCATACTGAGAAACTAACAACAAAAGTTGTATCTGCCGACTCTGGCTTTAGTGAGCTCTGACTAGAAGCTTCAATGCAATTCCTCCTATCAGCCAAAGACAAAAGAAAGGACATAATATCCAACCAAAACCAGGCATCAGTGAGCAGCCATTTGAAGAAGAGACAAAGGTCAACTAGATGGTAAAGAGTTATTAAAAAGCAGCAAAGACTGGATAAATTTTTGTTAACATGTGCTCAGACAATGAGTATGACATGCATCACAGTAAATAAAATAGTTAAATAAAGTTTTCACTAGTAGTGGGAGACTTCTTCACATGGAATCTCCAATTGGATACTCTAGCTGAAAATTAGCAACAACATCTTAATGTTAGTTAGAGATTAGAGTTGAATATCAGGGAGGAAAAAGACTTTATTATAAATACGCACATACCTGTGTCTTCATGTGTCTAGCCGAATATCAGGAAAAAAGACTGTTTTATATATAAATATAAACACACCTGTGTCTTTATGTGAGTGCGCGCGCTTGAGTGCATGTGTTCATGTGCATGTGTCTGTGCAGTTATGTGTGCCTCTTTGATTGAGACTAGGCAGATTTGCAAAGTGAGCCTGAGAATTTTGCTTGGCCCATTCGCATCCTTACCCGCTTCCTTTGTCAAAATTCTATCTATGTACTCTTAGGCAAGAGAAAACCTGGATCGTGGAATTTTTAACTTGCCCATGTTATCACCTTTCTTTGGCTTGCCTGTGTTGTCATCATCCTATCTTTCTGATCCTTGCACATAAAAATTCCATGTTTTGATAGTTGTAACATAATGAACTTTGGAACCAATGAGGACCTTTTGTTTTCTTGTCACCATCTGCTTGGATATCGCATCCCAGTTTTTAATCATTATATTGTGTAACTCCTTTATCTTAAACCTTGACTGAAACGATTCTATGATATTATTAAAAGACCAACTTGAATCAAATTGATTCCGCCAACATTACAACTATAGTAATAAGGATCTTGGCTATGGCCTTCATATCATTCTCACTGAACTGAAGAGGATAGAGGGTACATTTCAGTTTCATGCTACCCACCTCCAACCCATATAAAGCCTATGGGATATTTTTTTTAAAATCAATATAAGATCCAAAGAATCTAAGAAATGTAGAATTTGAAATGTAATGAGCATTCTCCCCATTTTGTAGCCCAACCCAGATGGGTTTTCCTTTCTCCTTTCTCAGAGTTGAATAGCGATGTCATTTTTCTGAAATCTAAAGAAAGTTTCCATCTTTTTATCCATAAGGAACATCAAATCGATGTAAGCCCCCATTCATCGGTTAAAATTGAAACCCTGAGGTTCTTATTGCTCTCAGTGGGATTCAGATGGTGCTTACTAAGATTTTCGCTCATAGATGAGATTAAATGACCAAAATCGTCAGTTTGGAGACTATCTGTAGACGCCATTCAATACGGAGAGAATGCACAGTAGAAACGGAAGAGATGGAGATTGCCATCGATAAGCGCAGCAGAAACGATAGAGATCGAGAAAAGAATTCTCTCTTAATTGCAACCGATAAGCGCAGCAGAAACGGTAGAGATTGAGAAGAGAATTTTCTCTCAATCGCAATCGATAAGCGCAGCAAAAACAACAGAGATTGAGAAGAGAATTCTCTCTCAATCGCAATCAATCTAGTTAAAGTTAAAATCTCTGTATCTTGATTTAGGAATGATTACGAATCAAGAACTTAACAGTCATATTTTGAACAATGACAGTCATATTTTAAGTAATATAAATAATCGACATAAACCCTTAATATTGTAAATGACTGGAAAGCCCTTCAACTAGTAAATATGTTCAAGGCAAATTAATGCTCGTACTTCATGCACCGGAGAAAGGTGGTGCCCATTACAAATTTTTTTGCAAAAGATTTTGGTCTTAATTGAACTGTTATGTACACACTTAGATATTTCTTTTGATTTTCTAAATTTAAATTGAACCATGAATCCAAACCAATTTTATAAAATAAATTTAAAAAATAAATTAAAAAATTAAAAGCCCAAACCCACATTGCAACATTGGGATCACTTATTGCAACACTAGGACCACAGTTTACAACTTGAAATATCACATGATATAATGAAAAAGTACTGATACATCGCCAAAAAAATTACCAAAGCATTAAAATATATTAAGATATGTCTAGCAACTGCTTATTGTTGTATATCATTATGTGACTAATTTTTAGTTATTAATTAAATAATCACTATTATTTTATAATAATAAAATAATATTTAAAATATATTTTTGGGAAAATTATGTCAAAACGCCAAAAGCAACATCTTCATGTACTGCAGCCCCTTCACTTTTCTCCCATGTGATTCAGCCCCAAAAAGTATAACAGCTTGTGCTGCAGCCCTCTTTAGCAATTATTATAAAATCCTAAAATGACCTTATCTCCTCTATTCTAATTCATGTTAGGTCTAATTAGTGTTCATGTTAGTTTTATTTCGTGTTCGTGTTAGTTCTAACTCCGGTTCATGTTAGTTCTAAATTATGTTAGGTCTAATGGGTGTTCATGTTAGTTTTATTTTGTGTTCATGTTCGTGTTAGTTCTAACTCTGATTCGTGTTATTCTAATTCATGTTAGGTCTAATTAGTGTTCATGTTAGTTTTATTTCGTATTTGTGTTAGTTCTAACTCATGATAGGTCTAATTAGTGTTCATGTTAGTTCTATTTCGTGTTCGTGTTAGTTCTAATTCAACTTGTTTTTAAGTCTAATTTCATGTTAAGTCCAATTTAATTTATATTAAGTCTAATTTAATTCATTTTAAATTTAATTTAAATAATGTTATGTCTAATTTAACTTATTTTAAGTCTAATTTAATTGAACTTAACATAAAATTAGACTTAAAAAAGTTGAATTAGACCTAACATGATTTAAATTGGACTTAAAAGGAATTTAACATGCTTAAAATTAGACTTAAAATTTTGTATTAGGTCAAATAAAAGTTCGTATTAAGTCTAATTTCATGTTAGGTCTAATAAAATTTTGTGTTAGGTCTAATAAAAATTTGTATTAAGTCTAATTTCATGTTAGGTCTAATAAAACTTCGTGTTAGGTCTAATTGGAGTTCATGTTAGTTCTATTTCCTGTTAGTTCCAATTTATGTTAGGTCTAATTGGTGTTCATGTTAGTTTATTTTGTGTTCGCGTTAGTTCTAACTTCAGTCGTATTAGTTCTAATACATGTGGCAAATAATGAAAGAATAGAATAGATAAGGGTATTTTAGAATTTTGTACTTTTTATCCTCTCTCTATGCTTAGTTAGCATGTAATAATTGCTAAAACAGGGTTGCAGCACAAGATGTCATACTTCTTGAGGCTGAAGCACATGGGGGGAAAGTGAAGAAGCTGCAGCACATAAAGATTATTGCTTTTGAAGCCGTGATACAATTTTCCCTATATTTTTATATATTATGTATATTTTTATATATCACATTATTTATTTATTATTAACTACTAATAATGTCACTATTTAATTAATAATTGTATTATTTTTATTAATTACTATTTTTATAATTATTATAAAAAAATATCTAAGTGTGTACATAACAGCTCAAATAAGACCAAAATCTTCATGCACCACCATTCTCTGGTTCATGAAATACGAGCATTAATTTGCCTTGAATATATGTTTACTAGTTGAAGGGTTTTCCAGTTATTTACAATATTATGGGTTTATGTCGATTATTGATATTACTTAAAATATGACCGTCATTGCTCAAAATATGACCATTAAGTTCTTGATTAGTAATCATCCCTAAATCAAGATACAGAGATTTCAACTTCAACTATATTGATTGCGATTGAGAGAGAATTCTCTTCTCGATCTCTTCCGTTTTTGTTGCGCTTATCGATTGCGATTGAGAGAGAATTCTCTTCTCAATCTCTGTCGTTTCTACTACGCTTATCGATTGCGATCTCCATCTCTTTCGTTTCTGCTGCGTATTCTCTCCGCATTGAATGACGTCTACAGATAGATATCCACCCTCCTCCAGATTTTAACTTGAATATTGGAGATAGCCTCCAAGTTGACGATTTTGGTCATTTAATCTCATCTATGTGCAAAAATCTTAGTAAGCACCCTCTGGATCCCACTAAGAGCAATAAGAACCTCAGGATTTCAATTTTGACCGATGAAGAGGGGGCTTACATCGATTTGATACTCCATATGGATAAAAAGATAGAAACCTTGTTTAGATTTCGGCAAAAACGACATCTATCTCATTGGCTATTCATCTCTAAGAAAGGAGAAAGGAAACCCATCTGGTTTGAGCTACAAATTGGGGAGAATGTTCATTACATTTCAAATTCTACATTTCTTTGATTCTCTAGATCTTATAATTATTTAGAAAGAATGTCCCATAGTGTTTTATATAGGTTGGAGGTGGGTAGCATGAAACTGAAACATGCCCTCTATCCTATTCAGTTCAGTGAGCATGATATGAAGGTCATAGCCAAGGGCCTTATTACTATAGTCGTAATGGTGGCAGAATCTATAAGATTCACGTTGGTCTTTGATGATATCATGGAATCGTTTCAGTTAGGTTTTAAGATCAAGGAGTTACACAATATAATGATAAAAAACTGGGATACGATATCTAAGAAGATGGTGGCAAGAAAGCAAAATGTCCTCCTTAGTTCCATGATGGCAGGTAGTTACACATCATGGAACTATCTACTATCACGGAACCAATGAGGACCTTTTGTTTTCTTGCCACCATCTGCTTGGATATCGCATCCCAGTTTTTGATCATTATATTGTGTAACTCCTAGATCTTAAATCCTAACTGAAATGATTTCATGATATCATCAAAGACCAACTTGAATCTAATTGATTCTGCCACCATTACAACTATAGTAATAAGGCTCTTGGCGATGACCTTCAAATCATGCTCACTGGACTGAAGAGGATAGAGGGTACATTTTAGTTTCATGCTACCCACCTCCAACCCATATAAAACACTATGGGACATTCTTTCTAAATCAATATAAGATCCAGAGAATCTAAGAAATGTAGAATTTGAAATGTAATGAACATTCTCCCCATTTTGTAGCTCAAACCAGATAGGTTTTCCTTTCTCCTTTCTCAGAGTTGAATAGCCAATGAGATAGACGTTATTTTTTTAAAATCTAAACAAAGTTTCCATCTTTTTACCTATATGGAGCATCAAATCGATGCAAGCCCCCTCTTCATCGGTCAAAATTAAAACCCTGAGGTTCTTATTGTTCTTAGTGGGATCCAGATGGTGCTTACTAAGATTTCGCGTATAGATGAGATTAAATGACCAAAATCGTCAGCTTTGAGGCTATCTCCAATGTTCAAGTCAAAATCTGGAGGAGGGTGGATATCTATCTACAAGAGATGGAGATCGCAATCGATAAGCGCAACAAAAACGGTAGAGATCGAGAAGAGAATTCTCTCTCAATCGTAATCGATAAGCGCAAGAAAAACGACAGAGATCGAGAAGAGAATTCTCTCTTAATCGTAATCGATAAGCGCAAGAAAAACGACAGAGAATTCTTTCTCAATCGCAATCGATAAACGTAACAAAAACGGTAGAGATCGAAAAGATAATTCTCTCTCAATCGCAATCAATCTAGTTAAAAGTTGAAATCTCTATATCTTGATTTAGGAATAATCGACATAAACTCTTAATACAATGACAGTCATATTTTAAGTAACATAAATAATCGACATAAACTCTTAATATTGTAAATGACTGGAAAGTCCTTCAACTAGTAAACATATATTTAAGGCAAATTAATGCCCGTACTTCATGCATAAGAGAAAGGTGGTGCCCTTTGAAAAATTTTCTGCAAAAGATTTTGGTCTTAACTGAGCTGTTATGTACACACTTAGATTTTTCTTTTGGTTTTATAAATTTAAACTAAACTATAAATCCAAACCAATTTTATAAAATAAATTAAAAAAATAAAAGCCAAACCTACATTGCAACATTGGGATCACTTTAAGAACCATTAATGGAGAATTAAAGGGACTATGAGCATATTTATGTCTTTTGGACAAAATAATCATTATTTTTATTAATAATCATTATAAAAATAATACAATTATTAATTAAATAGTGAGATTATTAGTAATTATTAATAATAAATAATGTGTTATATAAAAATATATTTCAAATATTATTTTATTATTATAAAATAATAGTAATTATTTAATTAATAACTAAAATTAGTCACATAATGATATACAACAATAAGTAGTAGCTAGACATGTCTTAATATCTTTTAATGCTTTGGTAATTTTTTTGGCGATTTATCATTATTTTTTCATTATAACATAAATAATCGACATAAACTCTTAATATTGTAAATGACTGGAAAGTCCTTCAACTAGTAAACATATATTTAAGGCAAATTAATGCCCGTACTTCATGCATAAGAGAAAGGTGGTGCCCTTTGAAAAATTTTCTGCAAAAGATTTTGGTCTTAACTGAGCTGTTATGTACACACTTAGATTTTTCTTTTGGTTTTATAAATTTAAACTAAACTATAAATCCAAACCAATTTTATAAAATAAATTAAAAAAATAAAAGCCAAACCTACATTGCAACATTGGGATCACTTTAAGAACCATTAATGGAGAATTAAAGGGACTATGAGCATATTTATGTCTTTTGGACAAAATAATCATTATTTTTATTAATAATCATTATAAAAATAATACAATTATTAATTAAATAGTGAGATTATTAGTAATTATTAATAATAAATAATGTGTTATATAAAAATATATTTCAAATATTATTTTATTATTATAAAATAATAGTAATTATTTAATTAATAACTAAAATTAGTCACATAATGATATACAACAATAAGTAGTAGCTAGACATGTCTTAATATCTTTTAATGCTTTGGTAATTTTTTTGGCGATTTATCATTATTTTTTCATTATAACATAAATAATCGACATAAACTCTTAATATTGTAAATGACTGGAAAGTCCTTCAACTAGTAAACATATATTTAAGGCAAATTAATGCCCGTACTTCATGCATAAGAGAAAGGTGGTGCCCTTTGAAAAATTTTCTGCAAAAGATTTTGGTCTTAACTGAGCTGTTATGTACACACTTAGATTTTTCTTTTGGTTTTATAAATTTAAACTAAACTATAAATCCAAACCAATTTTATAAAATAAATTAAAAAAATAAAAGCCAAACCTACATTGCAACATTGGGATCACTTTAAGAACCATTAATGGAGAATTAAAGGGACTATGAGCATATTTATGTCTTTTGGACAAAATAATCATTATTTTTATTAATAATCATTATAAAAATAATACAATTATTAATTAAATAGTGAGATTATTAGTAATTATTAATAATAAATAATGTGTTATATAAAAATATATTTCAAATATTATTTTATTATTATAAAATAATAGTAATTATTTAATTAATAACTAAAATTAGTCACATAATGATATACAACAATAAGTAGTAGCTAGACATGTCTTAATATCTTTTAATGCTTTGGTAATTTTTTTGGCGATTTATCATTATTTTTTCATTATATCATGTGATATTTTGAGCTGTAAAATGTGGTCCCATTGTTACAATAAGTGATCTCAATGTTGCAATGTGGATTTGGGCTTTTAATTTTTTTAATTTATTTTTTTAATTCATTTTAAAAAATTGGTTGATTCATGGTTCAATTTAAATTTAGAAAACCAAACGAAATATCTAAGTGTGTACACTTAACAGCTCAATTAAGACCAAAATATTTTGCAAAAAAAATTGCAATGGGCACTACCTTTCTCCGGTGCATGAAGTGCAAGCATTAATTTGCTTTGAATATATGTTTACTAGTTGAAGGGCTTTCCAGTCATTTACAATATTAAAGATGTATGTCGATTATTTATATTACTTAAAATATGACTGTTATTGCTCAAAATATGACCGTTAAGTTCTTGATTCGTAATCATCCCTAAATCAACATACAAAGATTTCAACTTCAACTATATTGATTGCGATTGAGAGAGAATCCTCTTCTTGATCTCTATCGTTTCTGCTACACTTATCGATTGCAATTGAGAGAGAATTCTCTTCTCGACCTCTGTCGTTTCTGCTACGCTTATCGATTACGATTAAGAGAGAATTCTCTTCTCGATCTCTGTCGTTTTTGTTGCGCTTGTCGATTGTAATCTATACCTCTTCCGTTTTTACTGTGCATTCTCTCCGTATTGAATGGCGTCTACAGATATCCCCCCTCCTCCAGATTTTGACATGAACATTGGAGATAGCCTCCAAGCTGACAATTTTGGTCATTTAATCTCATCTATGCGCGAAAATCATAGTAAGCACCCTCTGGATCCACTGAGAGAAATAAGAACCTCAGGGTTTCAATTTTGACCAATGAAGAGAAGGCTTACATCGATTTGATGCTTCATATGGGTAAAAAGATAGAAACTTTGTTTAGATTTCCAAAAAAAGACGTCTATCTCATTAGCTATTCAACTCTGAGAAAGGAGAAAGGAAAACTCATCTGGTTTGAGCTACAAAATAGAGAGAATGTTCATTACATTTCAAATTCTACATTTTTTAGATTCTCTGAATTTTATATTGATTTAGAAAGAATGTCCCAAAGTGCTTTATATGGGTTATAGGTGGGTAGCATGAAACTGAAACGTACCTGTTGATGACTAAGATCACACAGTCAGTTGGATCCAGAAAAGGATCGGTTTTGTTTTGTATTAAAGAGAGGGCTGCTTTCTTCTCTGACTTTGTGCAGTTGTTCAACACCCCAACTCAAGAACGAGTCATAAAGTCAGAGAAGAAAGCGACCCCCTTTTCAATACAAAACAAAACCGATCTTTTTCTGGATCCAACTGACTGTGTGATCTTAGTCATCAACAGGTATGTTTCAGTTTCATGCTACCCACCTATAACCCATATAAAGCACTATAGGACATTCTTTCTAAATCAATATAAGATCCAGAGAATCTAAGAATTGTAGAATTTGAAATGTAATGAACATTCTCCCCATTTTATAGCTCAAACCAGATGGGTTTTCCTTTCTCCTTTCTCAGAGTTGAATAGCCAATGAGATAGATGTTATTTTTTTGAAATCTAAACAAAGTTTCCATCTTTTTACCCATATGGAGCATCAAATCGATGTAAGCCCCCTCTTCATCGGTCAAAATTAAAACCATGAGGTTCTTATTGCTCTTTGTGGGATTCAGATGGTGCTTACTAAGATTTCGCGTATAGATGAGATTAAATGACCAAAATCGTCAGCTTTGAGGCTATCTCCAATGTTCAAGTCAAAATCTGGAGGAGGGTGGATATCTATCTGTAGACGCCATTCAATGCGAACAGAATGCGCAACAAAAACGAAAGAGATGGAGATCGCAATCGATAAGCGTAACAAAAATGGTAGAGATCGAGAAGAGAATTCTCTCTCAATCGTAATCGATAAGTGCAGGAAAAACGACAAAGATCGAGAAGAGAATTCTCTCTTAATCGTAATCGATAAGCGTAAGAAAAATGGCAGAGATCAAGAAGAGAATTCTCTCTCAATCACGATCGATAAGCACAACAGAAACGACAGAGATCGAGAAGATAACTCTCTCTCAATCGCAATCAATCTAGTTAAAGTTGAAATCTCTATATCTTGATTTAGGAATGATTATGAATCAAGAACTCAACGATCATATTTTGAGCATGACGGTCATATTTTTAAGTAACATAAATAATCGACATAAACTCTTAATATTGTAAATGACTGGAAAGTCCTTCAACTAGTAAACATATATTTAAGGCAAATTAATGCTCGTACTTCATGCATAAGAGAAAGGTGGTGCCCTTTGCAAATTTTTCTGCAAAAGATTTCGTCTTAACTGAGCTATTATGTATACACACTTAGATATTTCTTTTTGTTTTCTAAATTTAAACATTGGGATCACTTTAAGAACCATTAATGGAGAATTAAAGCGACTATGAGCATATTTATGTCTTTTGGACAAAATAATCATTATTTTTATTAATAATCATTATAAAAATAATACAATTATTAATCAAATAGTAACATTATTAGTAATTATTAATAATAAATAATGTGTTATATAAATATATATTTCAAATATTATTTTATTATTATAAAATAATAGTAATTATTTAAGTAATAACTAAAATTAGTCACATAATGATATACAACAATAAGTAGTAGCTAAACATGTCTTAATATCTTTTAATGCTTTGGTAATTTTTTTGGCGATTTATCATTATTTTTTTATTATATCATGTGATATTTTGCTGTAAAATGTGGTCCTAGTGTTGCAATAAGTGATCCTAATGTTGCAATGTGGGTTTGGGCTTTTATTTTTTTTTAATTTATTTTTTTAATTCATTTTAAAAAATTGGTTGATTCATGGTTCAATTTAAATTTAGAAAACCAAAAGAAATATTTAAGGGTGTACTTAACAGCTCAATTAAGACCAAAATATTTTGTAAAAATTTTTGCAATGGGCACTACCTTTCTCCGGTGCATGAAGTGCGAGCATTAATTTGCCTTGAATATATGTTTACTAGTTGAAGGGCTTTCCAGTCATTTACAATATTAAAGATTTATGTTGATTATTTATATTACTTAAAATATGACTGTCATTGCTAAAAATATGACCGTTAAGTGCTTGATTCATAATCATCCCTAAATTAAGATACAGAGATTTCAACTTCAACTAGATTGATTGCGATTGAGAGAGAATTCTCTTCTTGATCTCTGTCGTTTCTGCTGCGCTTATCGATTGCAATTGAGAATTCTCTTCTCGATCTCTGCGTTTTTGCTGCGCTTATCGATTGCAATCTCCACCTCTTTCGTTTCTACTGTGCATTCTCTCCGCATTGAATGGCGTCTACAGATATCCTTCTCCTCCAGATTTTGACTTGAACATTGGAGATAGCCTCCAAGCTGACGATTTTGGTCATTTAATCTCATATATGAGCGAAAATCTTAGTAAGCACCCTCTGGATCCCACTGAGAGCAATAAGAACCTCATGGTTTCAATTTTGACCAATGAAGAGAAGGCTTACATCGATTTGATGCTCCATATGGATAAAAAGATAAAAACTTTGTTTAGATTTTGAAAAAACGACATCTATCTTATTGGCTATTCAACTCTGAGAAAGGAGAAAGGAAAACCCATCTGGTTTGAGCTACAAAATGGGGAGAATATTCATTACATTTCAAATTCTACGTTTCTTAGATTTTCTGGATATTATATTGATTTAGAAAGAATGTCTCATAATGCTTTATATGGGTTGGAGGTGGGTAGCATGAAACTGAAACGTACCTGTTTGTGACTAAGATCGCACAGTCAGTTGGATCCAGAAAAGAATCGATTTTATTTTGTATTGAAGAGAATCCGCTTTCTTCTCTGACTTTGTGCAGGTTGTTCAACACCCCAACTCAAGAACGAGTCATAAAGTCAGAAAAGAAAGCGGCCCTCTTCAATACAAAACAAAGTGATCCTTTTCTGGATCTAACTGACTGTGTGATTGTTGACATATTAGTATTATTAGGGACTTATTTGTAAGATTTGTAGGGGCCTATATAAAGCCCAAGAGATATCATAATGAATTAGGGTTTCTATTTCAACTTGGTATCAGAGCATTCTCCAAACCCTATGCCGCACAGCCACCCACCCCTCCACACCGGCTGCCACCTCCCCCCCCCTTTTCTCCGACCTGCCTGCAACATCCTTCCCCTCCCTTATCTCGATCTACTGCAGAACCCCGCCGATCAATCTCTCGACCTGCACGACCCACTCCTATCTCCGCATCTACACCAGGAACCCCCCCCCAAACTCCAGCACGATGATCCCCCCCAAGCTCTCAGCACGATCCCCACTGTCAGTCCCCAGCCCACCCCCCCTCACTTCGTCGGCAGCCCAGCCCCCCCCCTTGCACCGACTCCCCCCCTTGCCCTGTTTTTTTGTTTTTTTGTTTTCTGCCAGACGCCACCCCACCCTCAATCCAAAACCTCCCCCCCTTTAGCCCCTCAGATCCAAACTCCCCCCCCCTTAGCGCTGTTACCTCAAACCCCCCGCTTAACCATGCGGCCTCGATTTGGCATTGGTTCCTCGACTCAGTCCTCGAACTGATGACAGGGAAGGTATATTATCTCACCATCGATGAGAGGGTATATAAACTATTTTGATTCTTAGTTCATCTCTGAGAAACACGAGAATTTGTTGTGAATATCTTACTTTGTGTGCGAGCAGAAGTGCTGCCGAAATTTTACATGCGCACAACAAGGGTCTGAAGAACAGGCGTTGCATCTGAAAGCTTGATCGAGGGGAGAATCATGCAAGAAGTTGATCCCTGCCGGAGGTGTCAACCTTGAATGAAAGCTAATGAAAGTTGCTGGTTGGGAGAGTGCGATCAAAACATCGAAGAGTTCGGAGCTTGCCGACCAGTGCCGATTGAGCTGAAACTGGAGCCGAGTACTTACCTGAGCGCTGGCCGCGGCGTGCCGATATCACCCTTGCCGAGGAACCTGGAGGGTTTACTTGACAGCGAGAGCGACAGAACCGTGAGGAGTGACTCGGAGGGGAAAGAGTTGCGTGGAAGACCACTCATTAGGTTGTTGGTACATCCTGGGCTTCTCAACTCGTTCTGGTTTCCCGACGAATCGCCGCAAGGTATATGGCCATTGAGAAGAGTGAAGTGGACGTCTGGGAGAGTTTAGAAGGACGTTGATAGTGTGGAGATAACCTGCTGGGTATTTCCAGATTAAAGGATGAGAATCGCGACGCCACAGTCCAGGGTGAAAGGACTGTAACAGGATATGTACAGAGTTGGAATGCTGTGCTTGATTATGATCATTTCTCTCCCCGGGCTAGCTACAAGGACCCGGATGTAAAGAGCGGGAGGCCTTTCTACAGGAGAGGACTATGGTGTTTCTTAAGGGATTGACATCAGAGTTCGCTCAGCGAATTGCATTGCTCCTAGCTCAGCCGAAGATTCCCACGCTTGAGGAGGCTATCTCTGCTATGATCCAGGAGGAGACTCGCATTCGGCTGCAGGCGGGGACAGGTGGACTTCCTGTGGTGAAGTCAGCACTGACAGCCTCTAGCAACACTGGATCTAGGAGAGAGACTCGACAGTGCTATAACTGCGGTGCGGTGGGTCATCTACGGCATGCTTGCACCAAGCCATCCAAGGATGGAGATTCGGGTGGACGTGGACAGTTCGGAGGTCGTGGTCGTGGCCGTGGGGGTCGACGAGGTGGAAGAGGAGCAGGGAATCGGGCGAATCTGACGGTAGCAGAAGAAGAAGAAGCTGAGGTGGTCTTTACAGAGGAGGATCGTGCTCTCCTCACGATACTCAGGAAAAAACAGCAAGTAGCAGGGGATGGAGATTTGAGGAATGGGACTGCGGAGGCATCTACTTCGTTCTTCGTCAGAGGCAACACTGCTACCTATGCTCATCCGAACAAAGGTACTGATGACATACATGCTCTTGCTTCTATGTCTCCTGACAGATCATCAGCATGGATAGTCGACTCCGGTGCGTCTTGTCATGTGACAGGTAATGCTAGTGAGTTCTCATCATATACTCACTTAGCATCGCCTGATAGTATTCAAACAGCTGATGGTACATTTCAGCCGGTGGTTGGTAAGGGTACAGTTGATTGTACTGGTTCTGTAACTTTGTCCAATGTTTTGCATGCTCCTTCTTTTCCAGTCAATCTTTTATCTATTAGTTCTATCATCCTCCAACTAAAATGCATCGTCTCTTTTGATATTCCCAAGGTAATCTTCCAGGAGAAGGGGACAGGGCGGAGACTTGGGACTGGCACATGGCGTAGTGGACTGTGGTATCTGGATCGTGAAGGGCTGGATTCAGCATTGGTGTCAGTCATAGAGGAAGCAGGAGTAGGATCTAAAATGAGTGCTGAAAATGAGTTAATGCTCCATCACCAGCGTTTGGGACACTCATCCTTTAGTGTTTTAGGTAGATTGTATCCTTCTTTATTTGAGAAAGCAAATAAACAGAAACTTGTGTGTGATGCATGTGAGTTGGGAAAGCTTACTAGAAGCTCTTATGTTAGTTCTGGTCATAGAAGTTCTCATGCATTTGACCTGGTACATTCAGATGTTTGGGGGCCTTGTTCCACAAGTTCTATGAATGGATACAAATATTTTGTTACATTTATTGATTGCTTCTCTCGTGTTACTTGGTTATACCTGATGAAGAATAAGAGTGATGTGTTTGGGTGCTTCCAAAATTTTCATAAGACTGTTCAGACTCAATACGGAGCAGTGGTGAAAGTATTGAGGTCAGATAATGGGACAGAGTATACCAACAGAGCCCTTGAAGAATATTTGTCAGCTCAAGGAATACATCACCAGACAACCTGTCCATACACTCCAGCACAGAATGGGGTAGCGGAAAGGAAGAACAGACATCTTTTAGAGGTTGCTAGAAGCATGATGATCTCTATGAATGTCCCAGAGACATTATGGGGACAAGCAGTATTGACCGCAGCAGCGTTGATCAACAGAATGCCCTCGAGAGTGCTGGATTGGAAGTCTCCGTGTGAGATATTGAAAGGAGATAATGGTGGGATCCTTCCACTCAAAGTGTTTGGCTGTGTGTGTTTTGTGAAGGACAACAGGCCGTCTGTCGGGAAGCTTGCCCCTAGAGCTGTGAAGTGTATCTTTGTGGGATATTCTGCTACTCAGAAGGGATATGTTTGCTGGAGCCCGGTGGAAAAAAGGTTGTTTGTGAGCATGGATGTGCACTTTCGAGAACTCGAGCCATATTACACTCAGAAGGTAACTTCATCTGCTGGTAACTCGTCCAATACTAGAAGTATGGGGCGAGAGGAGGAGAATGGTGAGAGACCGGAGAACAATGTGGAGAAATCCATTTCTGTATCGATTCCTTGGGAGGGCGAATTGGTTGAGGAGGAGTTGGTTGAGGAGGAGCCGGAGAATCACGAAGAAAAGGAACAAGAGACAAGAGGTGTTAGGCCCACTGTTCAGGGGGAGCTACTAACCTATAGTAGGAAGGGCAAACAAATTGGAGAAACAGTACCTACAGTGCCACTAGTGCTGCCAAGTCTCTTGCCAAAGCCCACCCCGACTCCTGAAATACCTACACCACCACCAATTTCATCCCAAGGTGATAACATTCCTACTGATAACATTCCTCTCCCTACTCCTCCCACACCAATATCAGTACGGAGGACTACTCGCAGTAATGCGGGACATCCTCCCGATAGATATGGTTGGGATCTTGCCCAGTATGTATCATATTCTAGTATCCACCCTGCATATGGAGCATTCATTGCATCATTGGACTCTGTTACTGTACCTAACAATTGGCAGGTTGCTAAGAAGGACCCAAAATGGAAAGCGGCTATGCACGAGGAGCTAGGAGCTCTAGAGAAGAACCGCACTTGGGAGCTAGTAAAGTTACCAGAAGGAAAGAGAGCAGTTGGATGCAAGTGGGTCTTCACTGTGAAGCAGAATCCAGATGGACAAGTTGAGCGCTACAAGGCTCGCCTGGTGGCAAAAGGGTATAGTCAGACATATGGCATCGATTATGATGAGACTTTTGCACCGGTGGCGAAGATGAGCACTGTTCGGACCTTAATCTCTCTGGCAGTAAATGGTGGATGGAAGCTACACCAACTAGATGTGAAGAATGCATTTCTTCATGGAGATCTAGTGGAGGAGGTATACATGGAGATACCACCAGGATTTGGTACAGATCAGACAGTGGGAAAGGTCTGCAGATTGAAGAAGTCTCTCTATGGTCTGAAGCAATCTCCCCGTGCTTGGTTCGACAGATTCAGAAGGGCTATGATTGGTATGGGATACCAACAGATCAACGCCGACCATACAGTGTTCTTTCGACGGAGTGGAGGCCACATTACTATGCTTGCGGTATATGTGGATGATATGATTATTACAGGGGATGATGAGAAGGAGATTGCCCAACTCAAAGTGAGACTGGGTAAGGAATTTGAGGTGAAAGATCTTGGCTTGCTTAGATACTTTCTTGGAATAGAGATAGCTCGAGGAGCGGAAGGGATCATCCTATCCCAGAGAAAGTATGCACTGGATCTTCTCAAAGAGACAGGAATGTTAGGGTGCAAACCTGCAACTACACCGATCGACCAGAGGTTCAAGCTAGGTGCTGAGGCTGGAGAACCAGTTGATCGTGACAGATATCAGAGGTTGGTGGGAAGGCTGATCTATTTGAGTCACACACGTCCTGATATCTCCTTTGCAGTAAGCGTGGTGAGTCGCTACATGCACGATCCGAGGAAGGGTCATATGGACGCTGTGTACCAGATTCTGAGATATTTAAAGAGTGCCCCCGGAAAGGGGCTGATATTCAGAAAGAATGGACATGTGAACATCGAGGGTTATTGCGACTCTGACTGGGCTAGCTGTGCTGATGACAGGAGGTCCACCTCAGGATACTGCATCTTTATAGGAGGTAACTTAGTCTCGTGGAAGAGCAAGAAGCAGTCAGTGGTGGCGAGATCGACAGCCGAGGCAGAGTATAGAGCTATGGCCTTAGGAGTTGCTGAGTTGCTATGGTTGAAGAGTATGCTGGTGGAGCTGAAGCTGGATCAAGGAGATAAGATGAAGTTATGGTGTGACAACAAGTCAGCTATAAGTATTGCCAACAACCCAGTGCAGCATGATAGAACCAAACACATCGAGATCGATAGGTTCTTCATCAAAGAGAAGTTGGATAGTGGACTACTGGAGCTAAGTCATGTTTCGACTAAGGACCAGGCAGCAGATTGTCTGACTAAAGGACTCAACTCAGTAGATATGATTAGAGGATGTGACAAGATGGGCTTAATAGATATCTTTCGCCCATCTTGAGGAGGAGTGTTGACATATTAGTATTATTAGGGACTTATTTGTAAGATTTGTAGGGGCCTATATAAAGCCCAAGAGATATCATAATGAATTAGGGTTTCTATTTCAACTGTGATCTTAGTCATCAACAGGTACGTTTCGGTTTCATGCTACCCACCTATAACCCATATAAAGCACTATGGAACATTCTTTCTAAATCAATATAAGATCCAGAGAATCTAAGAAATGTAGAATTTGAAATGTAATAAACATTCTCCCCATTTTGTAGCTCAAATCAGATGGGTTTTCCTTTCTCCTTTCTCAGAGTTGAATAACCAATGAGATAGACGTTATTTTTTTTTGAAATCTAAACAAAGTTTCCATCTTGTTACCCATATAAAGCACTATGGAACATTCTTTCTAAATCAATATAAGATCCAGAGAATCTAAGAAATGTAGAATTTGAAATGTAATAAACATTCTCCCCATTTTGTAGCTCAAATCAGATGGGTTTTCCTTTCTCCTTTCTCAGAGTTGAATAACCAATGAGATAGACGTTATTTTTTTTGAAATCTAAACAAAGTTTCCATCTTGTTACCCATATGGAGCATCAAATTGATGTAAGCCCCCTCTTCATCGGTCAAAATTAAAACCCTGAGGTTTTTATTGCTCTTAGTGGGATCCAGAGGGTGCTTACTAAGATTTCGCGCATAGATGAGATTAAATGATCAAAATCGTCAGCTTTGAGGCTATCTCCAATGTTCAAGTCAAAATCTGGAGGAGGGTAGATATCTATCTGTAGACGCCATTTAATGCGAAGAGAATGTGCAGCAAAAACGGAAGAGATGGAGATCGCAATCGATAAGCGCAACAAAAACGCAGAGATCGAGAAGAGAATTCTCTCTCAATCGTAATCGACAAGCGTAGCAGAAACGATAGAGATCGAGAAGAGAATTCTCTCTCAATCGCAATCCCGAGGGTGCTTACTAAGATTTTCTTTCTTTCTAGGTTTGGTCTTGTTCCTGGTTAGAATAATGACACGTGTAAAACAGCACAGATCATAT
>NC_033800.1:137564811-137637264 GCF_001876935.1 Asparagus officinalis | reverse complement strand
CAACACAAGAGAAAGATGTCAAAGACAGACTGAAAATGATGCAGTAGATTGATGTCAAAGACAGACCATTAATGATACAGTATGCACTAATAGTTACACAGACATGAGAGGGATGACCTACGATATACTAGATATAAGTAACTTGCGTGTATCACAAACTAGCATGAAACTCAACGCAAAATCAATGAATAAAAAAAAAAGTTCAATGCACGATAGCTATTGTCCACTTAAGTGGATTTTAGCCCATTTCATTCATATTATATATACCGAGAGTTGAGCTGCAAACCACTTTGGTTTGGTAGAGGAGGAAGTAAAGTAAAGGAAAGGATGAAAATCTAAAGTGATTTGCTAGTTTTTAGGGGCAAAGGTAAGGTAAAGGGAAGTGAGGTCTGTAGGAGATAGCTCAAAACAAAATCAATATGGAGAGAGAGGAAATAAACTACAAATTGAAGTGTTTTTTCTGTCGTCCCCTGCTACAAAACAAGAAGCACACGATGTTAATTAGATCTTGAGAAGCGGACAAGAAAGATAAACAAGATAAAAAATCAAAAATACCCATTAAATTACGGCATCCATATAACATGCATTCAATTAGCTTTCACATTATGACTTAACTAATACTTGACATCAGTACCTGGTAAGTATCTTCATACTTCGGGGCAACAAGGTGGAGGTTCATCACCAAATCCTTTGTTTCAAACTCCAGACTTTCCTAACTTCAATTGAGTGACCGATCACCTTGTAGTGAAAAGAAAATTGTTAGTATGGATCGAATGGACAAGAATCATGCTAGGATGAACAGCAGAACACTCATCTTTAGAGGAGTTTGACAAGTGCAAGTAAGCTTGAAGGTAAACTTTCAAGTTTTTTTCATACTATTAAATACACGCACGTTATATCATACTGCTCAAATTTTTCTTTTATTCTTATTGTTGTATGTTATAGAGAATCCACCCCTTTCCAGATCAATCTGTGAATATTTCTTAAGCAATGATGTGCTTTCAGTGAAAAGAAAAGGTTGAAATGTAGGCAAAGGGCGAAAATGCAGTGACATTTCAGATTATTTTAGTAACGAGCTGTTGTTAAAATATGAAGTTTGGCTAAAGATAGCGACAATGAAAGTGTTTTAGAAGTTAAATGCATTAACTTTATATCTGCTTCGCTATTTATCTGTATCTAATTGTATCTATATCTAATTGGGATGCAATCCTGTAAAAACATCACCTTTTGATGCGCGAGCACCCCCTGAGATCGATCTCTTCTCCTATCCTCCATCTACTCAGCGGAAAAGATAGATCGGATAGAGGAAGGCTTGGAGGAAGGAAGGAGTTTTTATGGTGTAGAGTAGGAGGAAGGAGCATATTTCGGTAGTACATTTGACCGTTTGCTTTCCGTTTATGGATAATTATATAGTTTTTTTGCCAGCTGTCTCCAAACGCGTGTTCTTTCTTTTTTTGGCAAACTGCCACCCCCCATAGAACGGCTTTTTTCCGCGCAAATTCGCATCCCGCTCAACGGGTATTCAAAATTCAAAATATCTCCTTGCCTTTTGGGCTTCTGGGGACGGGCTGGTTGGGCCTCAAGGCCCTCAACCCTACAATAATTTATCCATGATCTCAAATATTTTCTTATTTCCACAACTAAGTATCTGGACCCGTGCAAAGCACGGTTTCTAAAAGGTTTTCTGTAAATATTGAAGATGCTACCAAAATAAAGTATTGTGCTTTAGATATGAAGTATAGTGGTGGAAGTGAACCGAATAATTAATAAGCAGTTCGGTTATTATTCTTACAGATATTCGAATAAGTTCGATTCGATAGTTCATTTAGTACTAAACAAATAATTTTTAGTGTTTGGCTTATTGGATTAATCTGAAAACGTGGGAAGTTTTCCATTATGTACAGTTTTTCATGGGAAGATTTTCATCTGAAACGTGGATTGTGAAACATGGGAATTTTGGAAAAAAAAAATCAGTTTTTCAAAAAGTACAAACCCTAATCTAGGTGAAGTCAAAGAGGATCCAATAATTAACTATGAGATTAGATTCTTTTCTCACCTAAGGATCATGAATCACATCGGTTACAAGATCCAAATCCATGGAAGGAAGGTTGCGCTAACAAATATCGGTTACAAGTTCACTGATATTTTATAGAGCACTAATAAGAAACCTATTAGTATCTAAAAATATTATTATGACCGGACCCGTGCACCAAATGCGCCCAAAAGGGATCATTACCTTAGGGCATTAAGCTTTCATAATAGGGGTCATGTCCCTAAATCCTTTGGTACCAAGAATACTTGGGTATCAAAACAAATTTAATTTTTAAACTAAGAATTTTAGTGTTTTTCTTTTTCCTTTTCTTGGTTTTGAAAAATATGCTTTAAATTTTTTGAAAAATAAAACATGTTTTTCTTAAGTCAATTCTTTTGTTTTCATTTTATTGACTTTGATTTTGGTGAGAGGTTTGTATTTGAGCAACTCACGATTTATTGGGAGTTTATTTCCCAAATAGTGTTTACCGGGTACTAAAAGTCTTTATATGGGCTGGAACTAGCTCAAGAGTTAGATATTGTTACCTCTCTTGTTCTTTTGTTGAATATGACAAAAATTGATATTAATTTCATTTGATTTATGAATTCATTTGTTTGATTTGTTTTCATTTGAAAACTTTTTTCGTGATTCTTATGTTTTTCATTCTTTGTTTTCATAAATCTATTCATATATGGTTTTTATGTTTATGCCTTGAGACACTATTTTATAATGACATATCATTATGTGTCCTCATTGTATTTTTGTATGTGAATGGTGTTTAGCATATTTTTTATTCATGCTTGCTCACATATATTTGTCTTGGTCACCATTGCATATATTCCTTAAGGTATTTTGATAGGGGGAGCAATCCCTATTTTTTGTGTTTGGATGTAAGTGATTTTGCCTTAATATCATGTGCAAGCCTCTGAAAAAAAGCAAGCAATCCCGGAGCATAAACAACTCGTTCACCCTCACCACACGTCGATGATCTCGCCCTCGTGTCGGTGTTTTGCTTCACAAAGCTCTCCAAACTCATAAGAAAAAGATCTAGGGTTTTTGAGGGGAAAGGGTGGCTGCTAGAGTTCATATATATGATAAAAGAAAGGAATTTTTATGAAAAACATAGGTATTTATAGAGGCAAATCCGAAACAAACCTGTTTGACCCGAACGAGGAAACCTAGTCTGACTAGGAAAATAACCTTCAGTATTTTGGCTGTAACTTTCTCATTCGATCTCGGAATGAGGTGATCTAAGATTTGTTAGAAATATGTTGAAGAGATCTACAACTTTGATCTTTTATACTTTTCCAGATTCTGACTGAATCAGTATACAAAACATAGAAACTCATACCTGGTGAAACTCATACCTGGTGAAACTCATACCTGGTCATTATTCCCAGATTTTCACTCTTTTATCCTTTGTGCATGTTTTGTGCATTTGCACTCATATTTTCACAAATATACATTGAATTGATCTCAAATCAATTCTTATCATACTCAAACATCAAAATATGTTATTTTTCACTATATAACATATTTATTGATCTCAAATCAATTCTTATCATACTCAAACATCAAAATATGTTATTTTTCACTATATAACATATTTATTATTATTTATCATAAAATATTCAAATTTACGGGATTTTACAGCTACACTCTAATAATACTGTCCTAATAAGCTTGGTACACGGATAGTGAGAATCCATTTCCCCGGTACTTCTCTTTTGAGATTCGTTCGTACCCCCAGCCCGATAGTACAACTCATCGGCATGATTACCGGAGCAACCTATCATGTGCTGGCATGATTTCCCAGGTCTAACGTCATCATCTTCTGACGAACACGCTTCTCTTTGGGGATATAACGCATCGTTGGAGTTCTCAAGAGTCACTCGTTTTGAGCCACGCCTTCGTGAGCGCGAGGCCTCAACGGGCTTTTGGACTTCAACTCGCAATCCGAGGCGAGTGGTTATATGTACTTTCTCAACATGAGAGGTCCTTGACTTGTTGGGAGGATGCGTACAACCCCCAGTCTGACGAATCACTCGGGGTTAATTCATCGGACCTAAACGCTATTTAACCGAGGGTTTGCCTCGAATCTCGTGCAAAGGACCGAGATGATCTATGATCGAGACAGGAACAGGGGCTGTCGGAAACTCAAAAATAGGCGCGGGAGGTGAACCAGGTGCAAGGCGAGCTTTGGTGGCTCGGACTTAGCGCGGCCAGCATTTGGTGGCTCGGCCTTTGCTAAGCTAGCATTTGGTGGCTCAGTTTTGGCCGAGCCAACAGCTGGTAGTTCGCGTTTTTCAAAAATTTCGGACGCTATTTTTACCTTTGCCCTCCATACTTTGCGTAGTTTTGGTGGTTTTTGGGTCACCTCTTCCTTCTGCAATTTCTTAGCTTCATGTAAATGCTGATATTATGGTCATTGTTGATCCTACAAAAGCTGAGGAAGATGATCAGTTACCAGTCTGGGAATATCCTTAGATCAATCACTTAAACATCCAGTATGGTAATAGATTCGAGCAAAGGGAACATCCTATTGAGGATAAGGTGGCTCAAATAAATATGGGCGACGAAGCAAATCCGAAACCCATATTCATCAGCGATAGTCTTCCACCATAAGAAAAAGAGGAATTGATTACCCTCATTAGAGAATATATCGATGTCTTTGCATGGAATTATGAGGACATGCCATGACTCGATCTAAATATGGCTATGCATTGACTCAACATTAAGCCAGATGTCAAACCTGTTAAGCAACAACAAAGACGGTTTCATTCGTAAATCATGGAGTCGATTGAAGCTGAGGTTAAAAAATTGATTGACTCAGGCTTCCTTAAAGAAGAGCAACATCCGGATTAGGTGGCAAATATTGTTTTGGTTCTTAAAAAGAATAGGAAAAATCAGAATGTGCATTGATTTCAGAGATTTGAATACCGCCTGCTCGAAATATGACTTTCCTCTTCCCATCACAGACTTCGTCAGAGACAACACATGTGGGTTTGAGAGAATGTCATTCATTGATGGATTCTTGGGGTACAATCAAATTAAAATGTATCCAGATGATGAAAAACACACCTCATTCAGAACACCGCTTGGTATCTTCTGCTACACAGTTATGCCCTTTGGTTTAAAGAATGCGGGTGCTACATATCAACGAGCCATGACAAAGATTTTTCAAGGACATCTTCAGAAAACCGTCGAATGCTATGTTGATGATTTGGTCGTTAAAAACCACAACAAAAATGACCACATTAAAGATTTGAGGACAATGTTTGATCTCATGTGAAGTCACCAATTGAAGATGAATCGTACCAAGTCTTTCCTGGAAATGTCCAGTGGCAAATTCATCGGGTTCGTCGTCACAACAAAAGGTATCCACATTGATCCTAATAAAGTGAAAGCGATCCATGAATTGCAGCCTCCGAGAACTCTTAAGGAACTCAGAGGGTTACAAGGACGACAAGCGTATATTCGCCGATTCATTACGAACCTTACAGGAAAATGTCAATTATTCTCCAAGCTCACAAAGAAAGGTGTGTCATTTGTTTGGGACGATGCTTGTCAGAAAGCATTTGAAGACATTAAGGCATACCTATCAAATACTCTTGTCCTCGACGCACCGAAGTCAGGGAAACCGTTCCTAATTTATGTCAAGGTGATGAACCACTCGTTGAGTGCTCTACTAGCACAAGACGATGACAACGGTTACGAGCATGAAATTTATTATTTGAGCAGAACATTGTTAGGTGCTGAATCTCAATATCCAATGATTTAGAAGGAGTGCCTAGCTATGGTGTTTACAATTTAAAAAATACAACACTATTTGGTTGGACAGAAAATTTACGTTATTTCCAACGTCAACAATCGGCTTCTATGATTTGACGGTTAGCAAGATAGACTTTGCTTCTATCACAGTACGATAATCACTTTAAACAACAGAAGTCGGTCAAAGGGTAGGCAATTTGTAATCTTTTAGTGGTTTACCCTAGGAAAGATAAAGGTGAACTATATGAAGATTTGCCGGATGAAACCCACGAAGTCAATACTACCTCTCATCAGCAGGTATGATAGTTGTATTTTGACGGTGCCTCCCGAGCTGCTCATATGGCAAGCACTCCTGAACGTTCAAAGATTTCTTCAGGCGTCGGAGCTGTCCTAGTTTCCACAGAGAAACATGTGATACCTCGAGCCTATTCACTGATCGGACCATGCTCCAACAACGTGGCTGAATATAATGTGCTTCTCATTGGACTCAGTTTCGCCAAAAAGCTAGAGGTGGAGTACCTTGAAGCCTTTGGTGATTCCCAGCTAATAATCAACCAAGTTCGGGATGAATACGAAGTCAGGAATCAAAACTTGATCTCATACCATAAAGCGGTTATTGAAATGGCGAAATCATTTGAGGACTTCTTCATCGAGTACATCCCGCGCCTCCAGGATACTTACACAGATGCACTGCGGCATTGATAGTCTCTTTAGCACAGTCTCCTGAGACAGAACAACTGGTTACTGTGAGAACTCATTAGCTTTTCATACCAGACTGTGCCCTAGACATCAAGGAGGTGCACACAACTAGAATCAAACTAGACCTCGAGACGGGCATTTCCCTATTATCGATTATGACTTACACGGCATTTTGACGAAAGACATAAAAGAAAGAGACTCAATCCGACGAAGAGCATCAATATTTTATTACAATACATCAACTCAAACGTTCTATCATCATACATATGATGGTTTGTTGCTCTGATGTCTTTTAACCAATGAGGCAGAAGAAACCCTCAAGAAAGCGCATGACGGAACTTGTGATGTACACCAACCGAGTCCCAAACTATGTGATCACCTCAGAAGACTGGGTTATTATTGGCCAACTATGGTCAAGGACGCAATCGCTTATGCACGACGATGCCACGCATGCTAGATACATGCAAACTACATGCATCAACCATCGGAGCACCTGCACCCTTCAACGACATACTGGTCATTTGAGACCTGGGGAATGGACGTTGTTGGTCATATTTTTCCTCCATCAAAGGCGACTGTTTTATTTTGGTTATCACTGACTAATTTTCTAAGTAGGCTGAAGCAATTCCACTCAGAGAAGTAAAGACAAGTGACGTCATTAAGTTCATTAAACACCATATCATCTACCGATACGGTGTTCCAATACAAATCGTGCATGACAACGGCTCTTAGTTTGTCAGTAACGCATTCATCAAATTCTGTGGAAAGTTCAGAATTCAAGACGTCTCAACATATTACAATCCCACTATAAATGGTTTAGCTGAAGCCTTCAACAAGACCATCATCAAGATCTTGACGAAGCTAATAAAAACCAATAAGCGAGATTGGGATAACAAACTTGGTAAGGCTCTTTGGGCTATCGTACCACAGTCCGCACATCTACCGGAACAACTTCATATTCTTTAGTGTATGAGTGCAAGGCTGTCCTTTTATTGGAGATTCAAATTTCATCCCTTCGCATCGCTCTTGCAACAGGGATGACGAAGGAAGAGCAACATCAAAAACGTCTCGAAGAAATCGAGATGTTAGATGAGAAAATCTTGGAAGCTCAACAACAAATTGAGTTATACCAAGCTAGAATCTCCAAAGCCTTTGACAAAAAGGTCCGACAAATGGTCTTTAAAGAGGGAGACTTGGTACTTACCGTTTGTTGACTAATGATTCTCAACTCAAAAAAGAAAGGCAAGTTCTAACCCAAATGGGAAGGACCGTTTGTAGTAGATACAGTCTACTCGAACGGAACATATTACTTGATCACCCAAGACGGTGACAAGATAATGATGCCAATTAATAGGAAGTTCCTGAAAAAGTATTACCCTTAGTACATTCAAGATAACCAATTAAAAATAAATTTGATGCATACAACTTGAATTATTGTACATATTGTATATATAATTCTGTATTAATGATAGCAGCAATACCCACCGACGGGAATGTTTGTGGAAAATTTACAGTAAAAAGAAATGAAGGAAAATTGATTTGTATTCCTTTAATCTCAATTACAATTGGATTTCCTGATTACAAAAGAGAAGAGAATGATCTGGATTCTCCCCTTTGTTTAATTCTGGGTTCTTCACGGGGGCGATGAGATGCCTCCCTCGAATGCTCGCGTCGAGTTTGCTTCTCGTTGACGATCCGACGTCTTGTTTCACTGGAACATGATCTTCTCCTCACGATTTGACGTTATGGAGAACTTGCGTGGCAAGTTTTAAAACTCTTGATGAGTTGATTGATATTAACTGTAATTGGTTAGACAAGCCGAAGATCTCTTCTTTGCTGCCAAGGAGAAGGATCCAAAAGCCAGCCCAAGGATCTCTTCTGTTGCTGCCAAGAAGTTCCAACTGACCGAACCCCTGAACTGAATTGATTTTTAGTTATTTATAGGGGATTAAGGGGTGTAACCACCTCCTTAATTTGCTCCTAAGTGGGGCTAATGGGATGTAACCGCCCCTTAAATCACTCCTGAGTGGAGTTGTGATCCCCTCAGATCATGGGAAACGGTTTTGAAACCGTTCAGCTGATGTTTGAACGAGTCAAACGCAAATCCTGCATTCTGGAATGAAATCTGCGTTTGAACGTAGTGTTTGCGAGCTGCGTTGGGCAGCAGATGGAACCTGCGTTGGTAGCTGTTAAAAGCTGCGTTGGCAGCAGTTAGATGCTGCGTTTGCGGCCGAACATGAGCTGCGTTTGCGGCCGAACATGAGCTGGGTTGGCAGCGATTTGGAAGCTGCGTTGGCAGCGTTGGAAGCTGCGTCTGAGCTGCGTTTGCAGCGATATGGAAGCTGCGTTGGCAGCGTTGGAAGCTGCGTCTGAGCTGTGTTTGCAGCGATTTGGAAGCTGCGTTGGAAGCATTAGAAGCTGCGTCTGAGCTGCGTTCGTGGCTATGAATGCGGTGCGTCTTGATGCTGGTACGCGGGGAGGACTTCCACGTCTTGGTTTGAAGAGACCGTCGATTTGTAGTCTCTTTCTGTCAAAATATTATAAAGATCGTCGTTTTGTAATCTTTGCTTTAGCTCTTTGATATGTGAGAGTCGTCAGATTGTAACTCCCGATGTTGATTGTGGAGGCTGTTGATTAGAGCTTTTATCAGTTGTTGCAAAGGTCGTCAGATTATAACATTCATCAGTCTATGTAAAAGTCTTCAAATTATAACCTTCTGGAAGTCGTCAGTGTGTAACTTCCATCATCGGTGTTTTGATGGGGATCAGCTATCTATTGTGATTTTTTGACAGCCTACAGGGAAGTTCCTGGAGAATACTATACATAGTATTCTTAAGGGTAACCAGGCATCAATTAACTATTTAAAATAGAATCCAACCATCTAAATAGTTTTTCTTAATCATTATTGAGATGATAACTAGAATCCCCTCGTGAAGCGAAAGATTAGAAAATACCTACCTTTCTTCATCCACTGTCCTTGGTTATTTCCAATGGCTAGGATTACTTTATCAACATTCCCACTTTGGTTCTCTGATAACTCCTTCATTAGGACTGAAATTTGATGATTCCATCTAATTGGATTTCCCCAATAAAACTCTTACTGTAAAATTGTTGAGCGTTCGACAATTTATAGTCTTCCATTACAAAATCCCTCACTGATCAATCAATTGATAGTGGGACCATCAAATCAAATTCATTAGTTATCAAAAAAGTAAAAGATAATAAAATATATTCTTTCCTTCTTTCTTGGTTAAACCCATACATCTTCCCACATTGTCCTTATTAAGGAAACATTGGCGATCAGAACCATTCTTATTGTTTCTACTACCTTCAAACTTGAACGATCAAACCATCATAAAGTTAGGGTCGTTTCAAACTCCCACTCGGTCAAACCTTCAGACAGTCAGGGCCAATACTAAAATCCTTTCTCAATTCTTCCCAGGAACGAGAGTGTAGGCGTCAAAAATTGTCTATAGTCCCCCGTACGCGACTCGAGATAGAGAGAAGACGATGAACATCGTTATTCGAGTCACAGAAGCTCATTTGACGATGACAAATGTATGAAGTGAGTCGACGGACCATGCGAAGCAACGAAATTTCGGAATAACGGAAACACGAATGAACCGAGAGCTGCACGTCGCTTACGAAAGACGAAGCGCCCCCCGTGTCCCATTTACTCCACATATGATTCAATCATGGGAGCTTGTAGATATCCTCGTCGGCTTTCTGACGCATTCTATATCGCGCGATTCTGACTTCGGATGATGAAAATACGATAAAAACGGACGGAACGCGCAGACCGAGTCCTAAGCCAAAGTCAAGACACATCTTTGATGTCTCGGCCAACCCGAGACACCCAAAGGTGTCTCGGCTTGGCCGAGACACTCCAAGGTGTCTCGACCAACCTGAGACACCCTAAGGTGTCTTATCTTGGCCGAGACACCCACGGGTGTCTACAGACCCGAAAATCAGATTTGGCTGTTTTTGGCGGTTTTTCGACCGTTAACCTCCTGGATTTGCTCTAACTGATAAAATATCATCTATGAACATGATTAAGTGGTTACAACTGAGGATAAGAGGGAATTGGCCGTTCTTATCCGAAAACAGGGCTCCCGAAGCCTATAAATACAGCCCCAGGGCCTTTATTTTTTCAGATCTGGAATTCTCGAGCGTTGGCGAAGCCCTGCTAAATTGGAGACTGAAGATCCACGAATTTCAAAGAGGAGGAGGAGACTTCAGTGAATTCTTGGGCATAAAGAATGAGAGTTCGATAGATCTGCAACCCGGTTCTTTTCCTTGAGATTGCCCCGTTGCGGTGATCTCGAGAAGAGTGGTTATCTCGCTGTTGCCAAGATAATTGCTTCGGTTTCTTGATTCCTTCGCGAATCAACGAAGCTCCGGATCTAATCTGATCGTTTGGTGGTCCACGGATATCAACGTCCCCGTCACATGTCAAGATCTCACGCAAGCAGAAGACCGATAAAACGATCTCTGCGTTTATTTTGACGAGAATTGTATTTTCATTGTGTAAGAGTCTTATAAAAAGACTATCTTTTTGTATTTTCATTGTAACGTTTGAAGTTGTAATGAACACAGCAATAAAATCATTAACTTTCTCCCCAAACAAGCTGGCGACCACAGTAGGAGCCAACAGTCTCTTCAACGAGGCTATCGTGCCGCAGCCGATGATCAAGATCCTCGTGACTGAAGAGGTCGAATACGAGTTCGACCAACAGAAGTTCGAGGAGTACGTCTCCTCCTCCTCCCCCTCCAGGTCCGCCTCTTCTTGCAAGCGCAGGAAGGTCTCCTCCTCCCGGAAGATCCGTTGGTCTTCAGATCTGAGGACTCAAGAAGGTGATCTTCCTACTACCGCTGCTACAGATGCACCTCATAACGATCCGTCGGCGTCCAATGAGACCAGATCTGCAGATCTGAACTCCTTCGCGATCAAGAAGTTAACTACTGAAAGCGCGTCAACTCTATCAAGGAGAGCACGTCAAAAGCAACGCTAACGCCTCGTGCGCCAAATCGCCAAGGCTTTGGATCAGGTGGACGGACTCCGTTACCAAGCAGATTTGGAGTTCAGAAAGCGCCAAGTGGCTAAGCCATCTCCACAGCAAGCTTCGGGAACCTCCTCCCAACCACCTACTAACAAATGAGTTCGTGTCAAATGGAACCGTTCCACTCTTGAGGAGCGCATTCAGAAGCGTCGCGCACTTCTTGCGCATGCCCAGATCCTTATACGAAAAGCACAAGAAATGCAAAAGGAAAAGACGGTTAAGAGATCGTCGAGATCCAAATAAATTTGGATGCCAAAGGCCAAATCAACGCCTAAGGCAAAAGCAAGCGACGTTGCTCCCCAGCCTTCGTCAACTTTGGATCCCGCCCCTTCTGTTACCACACCTTCGGTGAAACCCTACGGCGACATGGACCTCTCCAAATTTAGAATTTCGTTGAAGGATCGCCTGGGTCCTTTACACGAAGATCAAGGCAAAGCGCCTGTTAAGAAACGCTTGGGACCGTTGAAGGAACCCCGAGCAACCATCCAGATTGGGGGTCGTACACGACCTCCTAACAAGTTAATTCTCATAACTACCCGCGTGGGGGTGCCTGCACAAAACCAGGAGCCCGTTAAAATTTTACCCTCACGATCGGGTATGATTCCAAACATGTGACTCCTGCTAAAGCCAATAAAGCACTACCTATTCAGAAGAAGACGCGCCGAACAAACAACAGCGGTACACCTGACAAATCAAACCAACAGCCGATAGGTTGCTCTGATCGTAACGTCGATGAGTTGTACTATCGGGCTGGGGGTACGAATAAATCTCGAAAGAGAAGTACCCGGGAAGCGGACTTTCATTGTCCGTGTACTGAACTTATCAGGGTAGTATTATCAGCGTGTAGCTACCCCGAGACCGCTCCACAGAGGGTCTCAGTATTTGAAATGATCTCCACCAGAACGTCCAAGTCATAACTAAGGCGTTTCTATAGAAAAAGATCAGTTACGCAAGATGACGAACTCCCAAAGGTCACCATCAATATGGTCGATAAGGAGAAGTCAACACGAAGTTTCAATCCCCGACATTCTTCGGACATATCCCAACGTATAACTCGGCTACGCGTGGGAACTATTAGGCGTAGGGACTATCAGAGGATGAATAGCAGATTATCCTCGGATGATGAAGCATCAGATGCGAACTCTGCCATCGCTTCTGACAATACGGTGTCCAGCATAGGACAATCCTGCGAGGAGTTTATGGTTAATACCGAGCAAATGACCAAAATCATCGAGGACGCTTTGGCTAAGCAAAAAGAGAACTTTAAGTTCGAATTGGAAATGACCATGATACGGATGATGGAAGAGCATGACCAACAAATTCGGGCTCTGTCCAATCAATTCGGTGAATCCAGTCGTCGCAATGATGTTAATCGAGCAGGTAGCGATTCGGATGCGGATGAACATATCAATGCTGATAACTCTCCCATTGACCAGAACGCTGGGGGTGGCCCCACTGAAGACAATAACACTAGGGGTGGTCCCACCGAAGATGATAATGTCGGGGGTGGCCGCATTGTTCCTCTCATAAATCGTCCAAAGCATGATACAAACGAGGACGAAAAGATGAAAGACCTTGAGAGCAAAATTAGCGCTCTAATGTCTGCTCGAGAGGTGAAAAGGACCGACATTCAGTGTCCTTACCCGAGAGAGTGGGAGTCGATCCTGTATCCGACCAAGTTTAACTTGATCAACTTCACGCCGTTTCATGGGAAGGTCTCTCCTACTCAACATCTGATCTACTTTAAGTCCCACTTGGGCATGATCTCCGGTAATGAAGCCTTGATGGTTCGGTCATTCGTCGGTACCCTTCGTGGGCCTACCTTCGATTGGTACCGCCATCTCAAGACTGGAAGTATCAACAGCTGGGACGATATGGAGAGCTCATTCCTCGGCTATTTCTTTGACGACGATGCCGAGATATCCATCAGGACACTTATTGAGGAGAAACAGGAAGACGAAGAGACGGTCGACGACTTCATCAAACGTTTCCGGAATAAGGTGATGAACTGTCGAGATCCGATCACGGAGGACTTCATCCTCCAAACATGTCATAACAACCTATCTATTGAGATATTAGAAGTTATGGGAGTCGCACCGTCCAACACATGGAAAGAGTTGAAGACACGCGTAGAGAAGGCAGAACGCTTCCTCAGAAGGAAGAAAGCCGAGAGAAGCCAACCAACGGCTAACTCTCCGAGCTCAAGCTTCGTCTCCCGTGGTAAAGGGAAGACACCTGCAGTAGTCGTTGACGTTAATCAGACGTTGCAATAGCAATCCCGAAGACAGCAGAAGACTTCGAGTCCGAGACTCCAAAAAGAGTACTCCTTCAAGGACGAAGATGTTCCAGCCATTTTCGAATATCTCATAGAAAATAACAAGATCAAGCTACCACCTATCATAAATCAGGAGGAAGATGACAATACTGTGGATCCAAAGTATTGTGCGTACCACAGGAGGATCATTCATCCCACCAAGGCTTTCTTCGCTCTCAAGAATAGCATCCAAACCTTGGTTGGAGCCGGCGTCATAACGCTCAACTAAGTCGAATGAACACTCCGACAGGTATAAGAGTATAAACTGCTCCTTCCGACACTCCGACAAGTATAAGAGTATAAATTGCTCCTTCCGACACTCCGAAGAGTATACGAGTATAAACTGCTTCTTAATCCTCTAACCGGTATATGAGGTTAAACTGCTCCCCGATACTCCAATAGGTATATGAGTCTAAACTATTTCCTACATTCGACGGGAAGTTCCTGAAGAATTTTATACATAATATTCTTAAGGATAACACGGTCATCCAACTGAGTTTAATATTAGACCCAGTTTTGCAAAAAAGCTGGGGGTGGGTAATTCATGTAACAGGAAGTTCCCGAAAGAATTCTACATAGTGTATTTTTTAGGGATAACCCGGTCACTACAAGAAGGTGATGAATAAGAAACTTCCACACAAACTCCCGCTACGTCTGTGCACTCAACTGTTAGGAATCTTGACCCCAAGATTAGTTTGTTTTGATGATAACAAATATTATATGTTGTGTGTATTATGTGCTAACATTTGTTTTGCAGTATCAGAGCTATATCAATAATTATATTCAAAGAGATACTCAAGACATAGATGAGTTCAAGGCAAAATGAAGCAAAGAAGAAGATATACTTTATTGTCAAAATATAATTTTATATTTTCTTTACTTAGAAATTTGTACAAGCCTTGATCACTCACACACATGTACACACATAGTGTTAGAACACACTAACACATGCTTAGTGTGTTGGTTAACAATAGAAATCTCCTATGTTAGCCATTAGAGTTTATAGATATTGAGTGAGTCTTAAAAAATTTCATTTACACCCCTTAACAATTAGAATCTGGAAAAACTCAAAAGACCAAAGTTGTAGGTCTCTTCAACGGCTTTCCAACAAATCTTAAATCACCTCATTCCGATGTCTTATGAGAAAGTTATAGCCAAAGCAGTGAAAAGAAAATTCCAGAATCTGTGAGTTTACAGTGTAGTCGACTACTATGCCTTGTAGTCGACTACTAAGCAATTTTCTGACTTCATAGAGTCTATTTAGACTCAGTGTAGTCGACTACTATGACTTGTAGTCGACTACAGATGCAGTTTTTCTAGATTTTAGGTTTTGAATAAGTGACTGTTTATAGCCGTTTTGTGGACGTTAATTGGGTTTAAAATTATGTCATTTCAGAGGCTATAAATAGGTTTAAACATCAGAAAATAAGCACCAAGTTTTGCACTTGTAAGATCAAACATTTTGTGCATATTCACTCTCTAATTTTCCAAATTTTCATGCTAAGTGTTTAGAAAAGAGAGTTTTTGATATTGCCTTGGTTTCAATCATTCTCAGAGATTGTATAGGCAATATTCAGAGAGTTAAAAGAATCCTAAGCCACTGCAGCACTTCACTACACATTCAAGGCTTATAGGATCAATTGTGTTCTTGCTTCAAAAAGGATTTCTCTCGGGTTTGAGAGGGTTGATCTCTTGGTTTAGAGATTGGGTGGCAATTGGCATGGTCTTGTCAATTGGTGTTGCAATTTGCATGGTCTTGCAAATTGGTCAGGTTTGCTTTTGATTTTGTAAGGTTTCAAAATCATAGTGGAAATCTCAAGCGGGATTTGCTTGGGGACTGGATGTACACCGGGGAGGTGGAACCAGTATACATGCTTGTGTTTGTGATGTTCATTTTCTGAGATTGCCATTCTTTCTTTGCAATTTATAATCTACTTTGCAAACTCACCCTCTAGTGTTTAAGTGTCAAGCTTCCGCAGATTTTTATAAGAGCGCACTCTATTCTTAAGGGTCACGATCCTACACTTGGTATACATAAGCAAAACAAGACCCTACATCAACATTCTCATTGTTAGAGTCCAGACATAGTATTCAAAATTTTAATCTCCTGGTCATTGATGATTATCAAACACCTCCGTGTTATGTATTTGTCACTTAACACCAGGAACCCCCTTTGAGTGATTTGTACGAATCAACACTCCTACTGTAATTTGTACTCCCACTCTTACTGTTTACTTGGTCAAACCTTCCTATAGTTAGGGCCACAACCAAAATCCCCTCTCGATTCCTCCAATGAACGAGAGGTCCACGAATCGAGCGATCAAACCTTCCTACAGTTATGATCATCTTAAACCTCCCACTCGGTCAAACCTTCCTATAGTTAGGGCCAAAACTAAAATCCCCTCTCGATTCCTTCCATGAATAAGAGGTCCACTTTTAAATCAAGTGATCAAACCTTCCTACAGTTAGGGTCACCTCAAACTCCCGCGTGGTCAAACCTTTCTACAGTTAGGGCCATAATCACAATTTACTCTCAATAAACGAGAAATTTACCTTTAGTTCGGTAATCAAACCTTCCGACAGTTAGTATTATCCGAATCTTTTCGATTCTCGGAGTGGAGATCTCACTCTTAGTTTCACTCTTCAGATTCTCGAGGTAGAAATCCCACTTCGAGTCTCCTTTGCAATTGGAAATAGAATATAAAATTCTTCCTTTCCAGTATCGGGTTTGTCTTTGCCCCAAGAGAAGACACCACCTTTTTAACTCTCATAATCCGTGCTTAACACGCACGAGGAATTTTATCCCGAAGCCTAAGTAGGGATAAGTCAGCGCCTAACACGCGTTACCGGTTAGTTCTTGACCGTAAAAAGAACAAAAGCCCACATATTCAACATTGTGATAGGTTGTTATTCATAACACCATAATCCGTACCTCACACGTACGGAGAATTTTATCCCGAATCCTAAGTAGGGATAAGTCAGCGCCTAACACGCGTTGCCGGTTTAGTCTTTTACCAAATGAAAAAGACACAAGAATACAAGTCTGGGGACCTTTATCCCGAAGCCTAAGTAGGGATAAGTCAGCGCCTAACACGCGTTGCCGGTTAGTTCTTGACCGTAAAAAGAATAAAAACTCACAAATTCAATATTATGGCAGGTTGTTATTCATAACACCATAATCCGTGCCCCACACGTACGAGGAATTTTATCCCGAATCCTAAGTAAGGATAAAACGCCTAACACGAGTTGCCGGTTTAGTCTTTCACCGATTGAAGAACACACCAGAATCTAAGTCTGGGGACTTTTATCCCGAATCCTAAGAAGGGATAAGTCAACGCCTAACACGCGTTGTCGGGTAGTCTATTCCCTAAAAAAGACGAAGTCTACGTATTCAATATCATAGCACTAAGAGAGTTAACTCTCTTAGCATAACGTTACATGTGAAAACGGGTTTAAACAATTCACATGCTAGCCCGATTCAAACGGTAATCGGTAAAAGCACATCAAACCCGTTGAAGGCTGAGGGTTTGCCAAAAATCCTAGAGTCTACGCCTAACACGCGTCGCCGTTTAGTCTTTTCACGTGAGAAAGACGAAGTCTACGTATTCAATAACACGCGTCGCCGTTTAGTCTTTTCACGTGAGAAAGACGAAGTCTACGTATTCAATATCATAGCACTAAGAGAGTTAACTCTCTTAGCACAACGTTAGAAGTCTACGTATTCAATATCATAGCACTAAGAGAGTTAACTCTCTTAGCACAACGTTACGTGCAGAACAGACTTAAACAATTCACACGCTAGCCCGACTCAAACGGTAGTCAGTAAAAGCTCATCAAACCCGTTGAGGGCTGAGGGTTTGCCAAAAATACTATACATATGAGAGTCATTGACGCACCAGCTTTATTAGTTGGTCTCATGACTTGAGCATCCAACAACTTCGGGATAAGATCCATATCTGCAGACGAAACAACTTTAACAGTTGGTCATGCAGCCTGAAATTTAGGACCGCCATGCTCCAATACCTTAAGAGCTTAAACTGTGTATACTCCAGTAAACGTACGAGTGTAAACTGTGTTAACGATGAGCGATCCGAAACCCTAGATCAATGTCGGTCAACGTTTAACCTATGTCAACACCAGTCAACGCGTTGTGATGAAAAGTCAACGCCGGGCAATTCGAAACTCTAGGTTAACACCGATCAACGTGTAACCCTAGGTCAACGCCAGTCAACGCGTTGTAATGAAAAGTCAACGTCGGGCGATCTAAAATCCTAGGTTAACGCCGGTCAACGCGTAACCCTAGGTCAACACCAGTCAACGTGTTACAATGAAAAGTCAACATCGGGCGATCCGAAACCCTAGGTCAACGTCGGTCAATGCGTAACCCTAGGTCAACACCAGTAAACGCGTTGCAATAAAAGGTCAACGTCGGGCGATCCGAAACCCTAGGTCAACGTCGGTCAACGCGTAACCCTATGTCAACGCAGGTCAACGCGTTGTGATGAAAAGTCAACGCCGGGTGATCTGAAACAATATCGTTCAACGCGTAGTCCTAAGCCAATATATTGTGGCGGAGGTAGTCAGTTCAAAGTCTACTTGACAACACGAGTCAAAATCAACTCACCAGTTTTGATTCAAGACTTCGACGACGGCCAAACGATAAACGCAGCGCCGGGAGAACTTTAGCTATTCGTCAAAATATCAAATAGATTGAAAATCGAAGGAGTCAAGAATCAAAGCTAACTACAGGTCCTTTTACACCGACTGAAGGTTGGATCAATCATATCCAAAGTATTCCAGGCTCATCTATAAAAGAAACAAGACTAAAACACTTTGGAGGGTGTATCTGTAGGCGTTAAAAATTGCCTATAGGACCCCGCACGCGACTCGAGATAGAGAGAAGATGATGAATATCACTATTCAAGTCACAGAAGCTCATTTGACGACGATAAACGCATGAAGTGAGTCGACGGACCATGCGAAGCAACAGAATTTCAGAATAACAGAAACACGAATGAGCCGGGAGCTACACGTCGCTTACGAAAGATGAAGCGCCCCATGTGTCCCATTTACTCTACATATGATTCAATCATGGGAGCTTGTAGATCTCCTCGTCAGCTTTCTGACGCATTCTGGATCGCGCGATTCCAAGTTCGGATGATGAAAATACGGAAAAAACGGACGGAACGCGCAGACCGAGCCCTAAGCCAAAGTCAAGACACCTCTTTGATGTCTCGGCTTAGCCGAGACACCCCTTGGTGTCTCGGCCACGCCGAGACACCCCTTGGTCTTGGCCGAGACACTCACAAGTGTCTCGGCCACGCCGAGACACCCACGGATGTTTGTAGACCCGAAAATCAGATTTGGCTGTTTTTGGTGGTTTTTCGACCGTTAATCGGCTGGATTTACTCTAACTGATAAAATATTATCTATGAACGTGATTAAGTGGTTACAACTGAGGATAAGAGGGAATCGGCCGTTCTTGTCTGAAAATAGGGCTCCCGAAGCCTATAAATACAGCCCCAGGGCCTTTATTTTTTCAGATCTAGAATTCTCGAGCATTGGCGAAGCCCTGCTGAATTGGAGACTGAAGAGCCACGAATTTAAGAGAGGAGGAGGAGACTTCAGCGAATTCTTTGGCATAAAGAAGGAGAGTTCGATAGATCTGCAGCCCGGTTCTTTTCCTTGAGATTTCCCCATTGCAGTGATCTCGAGAAGAGTGGTTATTTCGCTATTGCCGAGATAATTGCTTCGGTTTCTTAATTCCTTCGCTAATGAACGAAGCTCCGGATCTGATCTGATCGTTTGGTGGTCCACGGATATCAACGTCCCCATCACAGGCCAAGATCTCACGCAAGTAGAAGACCGATAAATGATCTCTGCGTTTGTTTTGACGAGAATTGTATTTTCATTGTGTAAGAGTCTTATAAAAAGACTATATTTTTGTATTTTCATTGTAACGTTTGAAGTTGCAATGAACACAGCAATGAAATCACCAACTTTCTCCCCAAACAGGGAGGACCACCTAAATTGGATAATCAAACATTCAGACAATTTAGGGTTATCTAAATTTTACCTTTTTGCTCATACGAGTTAAAAGATCTTTTCAAAGTCAACGCCACGTGGCGCGACTCAAATATGATTCTTAGAGTGGAGATCCCACTCTGAGTTTCTGTCCAGATTTTCTAATGCACTTGCATCTAGAATCATTCAACTCTAAGTTCACGTGAATAAAGAGTTCCTTTCGAAGAGAGATAAAAAAATACCTTCTTTCCCTTCAAAATCGGGTTCGTCTCTGCCCCCAAGAGGAGACATATCAGGGTTTGTCTTTGCCTCAAGAGAAGACACAAAATTCCAAAAGTCTACACGTGTAGCCAGTTGTCGTTACTGATTTAATGACACTTACGTCTATGCCTATCATTCATAGTGGATTTTATCTCTGTCATTAATCAGAGATAAGTCTACGTCTAACACACGTAGTCGGGTAGTCAATTCCCGTAAGAATGACAAAGCCTACGTATTCAATATCGTAGCACCAAGTCTAAGAGAGTTTACTCTTTTAGCACAACATCTCACACAGAACGAATTTAGACAATCTGCATGCTAGCCCAACTCAAACAATAGTTGGTAAAGGCTCATCAAATCCGTTTATGGCTGAGGGTTACCAAAAATCCTATAAGTATTATGCTTATTTATTCCAAAACAAAATGAGTAATCATAAGAGAGTCTGACAATCATAAAGCTGGTTTCATTAAAAAAATAAAAAAATAAAATACAAAGGTGGTGCTATCACTCGATAGTCAGCTTGCGACGACGGATCTGCTCTTCTATCTTAGAAAGCTTCTCTTCATAAGCTCGTTCAAGCTCCACCTTCAAATTGGCTTTTATAGAGTCCTTGGTGGTAGTCAAAGCCCTGGCGACCTCCTTTTCCATCTCTGTCAGCTTCTCTTCCCGAGGTTTCATTTTCTCGAGCATCTTAGCACAAGCACTCTCCACGTCGTCAAGTCGTCTTCCATGATAGCTCGAGCATTCTTGGTGTCTTCAAGGGCTTTCTCGAGGCGGGCTATCTCTGCTCAGTTCAACTCAAGAGATTGGAGCAAGTCAGCCTTAGTTTTTCTCTTCTTGTGGAGACTTACTGTCATCTGTTCAACACGACTCTGTAGCTTTTGGAGTTCAAGTCCAGCAAAATCCCGTGTATCGCGCCACGCCTTTAAGCCAGATTCAATATGAGCAGATATATATGAAGAAGCACCAGCAATCTGGAGTTCCTTCAGTTCTTGAAGTTCCTGCTCTAACTGAGCCAAGTCCGCTGCAATGGGGTTAGCCAAATCTACATATCCTTCTTCCCTGATATATGTCATGTGCCAATCAAGGAATCGTCTGAAAGTGTTGAAGGGAAATTCCTTGTGAAGGACTTTCTCGATCATTAAATTCAAGAAAGAGTCGAAGCTATAAATCTCCGTGCAGATCACGGACTTCTCCGGATCTTCATCCGACATCGGCGCTTTGATGGAATCATATAGCAATGAAGGAGGCGTTGAAAGAAAGGAAGAGAAAGTAAGCACTTCAGAAATTATTAATGACGGTTCTGATATTTGGGACCTTAAAGTAATCACGAGAGAGAACATACTGATTCCAGCAGAGGATCCCTCGGATTGGCGCTCTTGTCCTGACCCTGGTAACTCAGCCTCATGAGTCGCTGGAGTTTGTTTAGATTCAATGGTCATTGATGTACCAGCTTCATCAGTTGGTCTCATGACTTGAGCAGCCGAGCTAGCCTCAGCTCTAGCTGAAGTTTCTATAACCATTGAGTCTGAGGGCTTGACGACTTCGCTTTCAGAAGGAGCCTTGGATGGAGTTTGAAGGACAGCAGCTTCGGGTTGGGAGGTAGATGGTTGGACCTCAGCAATATCTTGCCCCAAACACTTGGTCTCAGAATCTTTAAGTTGTTCAGTAGCCTCGAAAGTAATAGCTGTATCAGTACTAGTGGCTAGTCCTAAAATTAAGACTCCCACATGGTTACTCACAATTAACAACTATATAAGTAACTTTGGAATAAGATGCATACCTACAGATGAACCAGCTTCCGTGGTTGGTCCTGTAGCTTGACTATTACCCAATTCTGACAGCAAACTAGAAATCAAGTTATGGTTAGACTCGGAGAGAGTAATCATCTGGCTGAACTCGTGCTCAGGAAAATCTCCAACTATATCATCATGGGTAGCCTCCTCTTCAGCCGACTCCTCCATAGCAACATCTGCAAAAAAGACTAAACTTTCAGTACAAAAGAAAAAGCAGGAATCTACGTCAAGTGGAGGTCAACTTTACCTTGACCTGTTTCAACAAAGCCAGCGCTTGTACTCGCTTCCTTCAGCTTCTCTAAAAGAAGACGAAGCGCACAAACAATTAGAGGAGGTACAAATTCCGAGTCGCTCAATTCTCTGAATTGACACCCAAATAAGGTAGTATCTATACTAGATATACCTGGGCTAAAGGCTTTAGGGACGCATTATCAGGTTAAACCCCGATATTCGCATCAACCTCAGTGTCAAAGGGCTCTTCATTAATAGCGGCATGCATTTGCTTGGTAAGGTCTAGTCCCTCAGGAGGAGCGAACTCAAGAGATGTGAGTTCATGTGGGATTTCACCTTCTTCATGATCCCCTATGAACGAAGAACGAAGAACGAAGGATATGATCAGTAAACTTGAAGATGGAGCTTTGAAACCAACATAATGGCAAAATATTACCTCCTCCCCTAGAAGGGATCTCACTGATTGGCACTTCTTGAGATGTAGGCAATGTAATGTGTGGCCTATGCACGACCTTCTTTGCCCTTTTCATTGGTCTAGGTCCTTCAAAAGTGGCAGTACTCTCTTGTTGAAGCTTGTTACGTACCTCGGCCTCAGTGGAAATTGCTGCTTGAGCTTGAGCTTGGGCTGAAGTCTGGGATTTTTTACTGCTAGTGAGCCTAGTTTCAAGGGGTACTTTTTCTTCTTCTTCATCTCCCTCACGAACCTCTACAGTCATTCGATGGGGATATATGAGTACAACTTTCTCTTTAAGAAAGGGCTTCTTCGGAACATCCTCTCTCTTGAAACGTGAAGGAGACAGTGTTTCATCTGGGGATTTGGATTGGTTGGAACGACGAGTTCTATGAGCAATAGGCGAACTAGCACCTCCTCCTGAGAAAAAAGTAGGTGGGAGACCTGCTATATCTTCCTCCTCATCACTCATTGCTTCAGTACCTTCATCTCCATCTTCTTCAAAGGTCTTAGCTTCGTCTGTAGGAAGCTCTTCTTCACTTTCATCAGACTCAGCAATCTTCTTTCCTTTTCCAGAAGATTCAGCTTCTAGAGATGCTTCGGTGGTGGATTTGGATGCTTTCTTCTTTTTCGTCTCTAGCTCCGAAATTCTCTTCTTCTTGGTGGGCGCATTAGCAGCTATGATCCATTTGCAATATAAAAATATTGTTTGCAGCTGAGGGTCTGCAACAAGAAGGCTAAATCGGTCATTCGTACAACCTGTTATACTCCAGAACCACGCCCGGACGCCATCAATTAAACCACCACAGACCTTCAACCTCCTATTTGGGCTCCCAATGTACAGTTGGTCATAACCAAACCGATGACCGACCCTGCAAGGAAGATAGGGTTCAATGCTGGATATATCCTTCACCAGGAAAACCAAATAGCCGGGACAGATATTAATCAACCAGCGGAAGCAGCCCACATCCAAAACGGTCATGTTCTTCCTGGGTTCTTCTTCGTCAATGAGCATCTCATTATAAGTACCTGAGAACCGAGGAAAATACTTGAAGTACTCCCAGCATTTGTGAATTCTGAAATGCTTCGTCACCTCATGTCATTGCCTTGTCACCCACATACACTCCTCTAAGATTTGTAGTAAAGGAAGGTCCGGATCTGCAATCTCAAGCGCGGTCATAAGGTCAGGTCGGTGGAGAACGATCCAGGCCATCAAGTAGGTGTACGACAGCTATCTTAGAAGTGGGAATCTCGCTTGAAGGCTTACTTCCTTTTTGTGTGAATGTGGTGGCTAAGTAACGAAGCCCGCTGTGGATGTCGGCGATCATGGCGAGGAGCAAAGAAAGCTTGCGTCCAATCACCAATTGGACGGTTGGGAACAGAATCTCAATAGGAAGTGCTTCTGAGACTTGGTGAGGCACCACACACTTCATTAGCTATATGGCTAAGTACCCCGCTAGAAGATTCGTTGGCTTCATCTTTCTCTGAGCATGCCACAAGAAAGTCTCGAACTTCGTGCCCCTTGGAAATTTACCTTCGACTGAGTGGGTGGTGTAAGATTGAGCATGAACCTTTGCTATCAATTTATTAATGGCAGATGTGGTCAAAGGAGGTGACTCACAGACTTCGTTACATGAAGAGTCCTCAAGATTCTTGAAGAGGTAATCGACGCATTGCTTCAAGCTAACCTGTGGAAACTTCTTCGATTTCACATCGATCCCGACCATAGCAGTTTGATAATGTCAGGTTAACTCCCAGAGAATGTCATAAGCACTGAAGCCCGTCTCTTTCATTCGGTTCAACTGACGGGTGGTGAGAAAGTATTCTTGATAGGGTATATCCCCCATCGGTAATCCAGATACCTCATCATTTCATGAAGAGGAAGGCATAACTCTCCATGCTTAGTGAGAAAGGTGTTTGTGTTTGGATTATAAATCTCGAACAAGGCAAAGAAGTGATCTACGTTTATCGAGAGACCATACATGCTGGCTCAGATCGGGATGTATAACCCCTTATCATCCAATTCCTTACCCCAACGTCCGAGCACATAACTAGTCATTCTTGTCCACCATTTATCAACAGAAGAATGGACCTAGGCAAAACACCTATACTTCTTGATAGACAGCTTCCTACCCAACCAAGCGAGGCGATTCTTCATGGTGTTGGCATTTATCATTAATTCATTCTGCGACACGCTATCCTGTCCAATTACTCCAGGATGAAGTCCGCAAATGGAGGCTTGATCACTTGAACCTGGAATCTTATTGTCTTTACCAATGAACCCACAATGTACGTGTTCATGGTCTTCAGTTAGGCGCCAGGACACTCCCTTGTCACTGCCAAATTCCTTAGTTGCATAAGGGAGTAATGTCGAGGAATTGGAGGAAGGAATTGAAAGGCTCTATCATATTCATTCAGCCAATATTCTAAGCCATAGGAAAGACTTTCGGGATCTTCGACGGAGTCACTAAACAGATAGTTTGGTTTCTTCAGTGGCCGAGTTGATTCCTGATCCTTAGTAAGCAGTGCGTCCATGATCAACTGACACAGTGTACGGCAACCCCATTTCTGCACAAGCTCGGGGACGTCTTCTGGTCCATTCAAATCAAATTATGGAGCCTTCCGAAGTAAAGGAACCTTGTCAGAAGAAGCATAAGCGACACCGCTTTGACCAGACACTTCTCTGGCAGAAAATGTTATCGACGGGAAATTAACTGTAAGGAACAAAAGAGGATATATTGGAAGCAGTTAAAGAAAATTCCTAAGGCAAAGAAAGCAAAAGAGAGAGTTGAACTATTTTACAAACTTGCAAGGTAGATTCACTGTCTTGCAGTTTGCGAGATAGTGAGAACTGTCTCGCATATGCGAGACAGTGTACGCTATCCCCCGAACTACAGGACAATGTACCCTGGCTTACAAGTCGCAAGATAGTATAAAACTATCTTTCTTGTCTTAGGATGTGTTTTGGCCAAGCAAAACACCCCTATTAAATGTTGATCCTCGCAAAGGAGGATGTTGGCTCTTCCCGAATGCCTCGCGAAGGAGAGCTAATGAGGCAAAACCCTAATTTTTGAATTGATAAAATGATAAAATCTTACCCCCGAATGACGAGACGGCCTCCTCCTTCTCAGATGATTGGGCAATTGTTTTGCCCTTGGAGACTCTCGACCTCTTTGGAGACATGATCAAAATAGGGATTTTGGCCGAAATCTTGGTGGAAAGCTAGGGTTTTGTGGCAAAACTCAAAGAAATGCTCGAGAGGACACAAGATCAAGAACCCTAGGACGGCTTTGATCAAGGATCAGAGGAAACTAAGGGTTTGTTGGAGAAAAACAAGAAGAAACCTTAACCTCTAAGAGAAACTTTGAAACCCTAGAGAGTTCTTTTCGTCCAAAGATGAAGAGATAGAGGAAACTAAGGATCAGAGGAAACTAAGGGTTTGTTGGAGAAAAACAAGAAGAAACCTTAACCTCTAAGAGAAACTTTGAAACCCTAGAGAGTTCTTTTCGTCCAAAGATGAAGAGATAGAGGGGTAAAAGGTTTAAAACTCTATTTATGGGGTTTAATAAGCAAAATCGAACTCAAAGGAGGCAATGAAACAGAGCCTTAAAGAGTTTCACATTTCAAACTTAAAGGAGCAACCCGACAGCTATCTCCTTTGAGCGAGACAGTCGACATTGTCTTGCATATGCGAGACAGTGGACACTATCTCGCACAAAAAGGCCCCATCCAGCGTGCTTCCAATGCATTCGTGGTTCATCTCCAGTGCATCTACAACATTCCTTCAACATACACACAGTATACCCAGGGTATTTTTCTTCCAAATTTTCCCTTGGGAGTCCAGCATGCTCAGGCTACGAGCTCCTGACAAAAATGATCAGTTCAGCGTCAACTCAACGATACGAGTGAATTCAACATTTCAAACATCAACAAATCAACTCCAGTTCTTGATTTCAACATAGGGTCAGCGGCGTCGCTGTACCAGAAGTTAAGAAACTAAAGCAACTCGTGGGTCTACACAGTCCAACGTTGGGCAAAAGTAGGGCCTATCTTGTCCAAAGTATTTCAGACTCCTCGATAAAATACTAAGGAGTATAAAAACTTTGGAGGGAGTATCGGTAGGCATCAAAATTTGCCTATGAGTCCCAAACCTAGCTTAAGTCAGAGAAGACGAAGAATGTCATCATCTAAGTCAGAGGAGACTAACAACACAAAGGAAAGCAAAGGAAGACACAAAACGCCAAGCCGAAGGGACTTGGAGCTGTCTCACTGTTGGTGAGACAGTCTTCACTATCTCGCATATGCGAGACAGTTGTGACTGTCTCACCAACAGTGAGACAGTCTCCCAATATTTTGTGGCGCTTTTGTGGGACTTTGTGGGGTCCAGTTAACTCCATAACTGCTTGAGGAGGTTCATTAATGATCATGGACAGTTTCTCCCTGGAAATACACCCACTACCCATGAAAAGTGCGCCATTTAACGCACTTCAAGGTAGTGGGGAGGCGGTTACAAAACCCCTGACACTGTCTCCTTTGGACGAGACAGTAAACACTGTCTTGCAAGCATAAGACAGTGGCCACAAGGCTGTTTACTTTCTCTTCGATGGTTACGGCTCCCCACTGCTATAAATACTCCCCTACACAATTGTACAGGGTACCAAGCAGGTATTTGGCGAACTTTGAGAGCAAGAGAGAGTTCTTCATTCACTCCCAAGCATTCTCAGAGTCTTTTGGTGTTCCATTGAGTTCAATCTTAGACTTGACCTTGAGAAGAGTACTTATCTTACCTTGCTAAAACACTTACTTCGGTTCTTCTTTCCTCACTGAAACATTAACCGTAAGTCTTCTTCGTCTCCGACTTGGAAACGTTGCTCGGTGGTGTTTGTAGGAAAAATTGCAAAGAAGAGAATAAAGAAAATTGACTTGGATTCCTTTGATCTCGATTACAACTTGATTACAAAAGAGGAGAGAACGAATTTGATTCTCTCCTTTGTTTAAAACTGGGTTCTTCTCGGTGGCGATGGAATGCCTCATTCGATTGCTCACGTCGAAATTGCTCTCCGTTGACGATCCGACCGTCTTCTATCTCGTGGGAACGATGAACTTCTGTGGAAAGTTTTATAAGTAACTCTTCAACGAGTTTAAGAACTCTGAACGAGTTAGAACTCTGTGAATAGAGTTGTTAGAACCGAAAATTCGGTTAATGATCAAGCTGTTATTCTGTTGTTGAAGAATCCTCTCAGATTTGATCTTCTGAGTTTGATTCAAAAATCCTATCTCCAAGAATTTTGCTGCTGCAGCTAACCCTTCGTGCGGTTGAGATCCTTCCGAATTTCCAAACCCGTGCGGTTCAGATATGAAAAATCCAACCAGCTAGCCCTTATCTATTTGAGAACTGAAAATTTTCCAACCTGAGCGGTTTAGATCTTCAGAATCCAACCTGTGCGGTTCAGATGCCAAAAATCCAACCCCCTGCTCCGTTGGGTTTGTTGAGCTTTTATAGGGGGGTAAGAGGTTGTAACTGACCCCTATATCCTCTCCTACGTGGGCGAACATCCCTCAGAACGTGGGATAAACGGTTTTGGAACCGTTCGACTCATCTTTGAACGAGTCATGTAAGGACCATGAAATTTTGATACTAATTAAAATAATTTTTTGATATTTTAAAATATTTAACTATTATTTTTAAAAGAGCATTTGTATTTTTTCTTGATTTTCTATAATTTTCTATGATTTAAAAATCTGATTATATATTATTTAAATGATTTTGATATCTATAAAGTTATTTCGTGCAGTAAAATTTTCTAGAATTAAATTGTTATGTTATCAGTACTATTACGTAATATTTTAAATAATATATTGTATTATTAATATTATTATAAATTATTTCATATAAGACATGGTATTATTAATTACGTGTTTTTGGTATAATTTATTGTATTATTTTTACTGTTACATATTTTCTGTCGTATTAGTATAAGTAGTACGTTTTACTGTGTATATAATTATTCCATAATTATTTGATTTTAAAAATAAGTAAATATATTTTTATTATTAATTATTCTTGTTTAATTATATAATATGTGTATATTTTGACTATTTCGTATCAACTGTTGTATTAGCACAACGTGTACGTTTTTAATTATAGATAATTATCCCATAATTAATTTGATTTTTAAATACCAGTAGTTATTTCTTTTTAATTATTTTTGTTTTAACCCTAACCCTAACCCTATTATATATATATGTGTGTGTGTAAATGAATACCCGTAACCAAACCAAAAACCCCAGCCGCCTTTCTTTATTTCTCTCTCTCTCTCTCCTTCTCTCTCGTTCACGAAAACCACCCCCTCTCCGACCCCCGTTCGCCGGCACCACCTCCGCCACCTGACCACCGCCCGACCTCCCATCTCCGTCGCCCGCTCCTCTAGCTCCGACGAGCCCAGCACCACCCTCCGTCGACGTCTCAGATCCGTCGCTCGTCGTCAACAGCCCCTAGTCGGAGCTCTTCCCAATGTCGTGCCCCGCGTCGGATCCGGCGCGCACCGTCAGCGTCGATCCGTTCGACGAAACCCCGAGGCAAGATCCCGATCCTTGTTTAGTTTCGTTCCAATTTTTATATTCGTCGTAGATTATTTATGTGCAAGATCACGCTTGCTCAGAACTATTTTTCTAGTTATTATGAATTATCTGCAATATTAGATCTGTTAATAATTATCTGTGTGGGCTTATTGATGAAATTATGAATTATCTGGTTATGTTAATTTATAATTGTATTATCTGCGTGGGTTTGATGAATAATATTGATTTAAATCATAGTTATGTGATAAATAGTATTTTCGGAATAATGATAATGAAGTGAAAGAATTTATTTTGATAACGGAATCATTTTGGAGAATTTATAATATTTAAAAAGAATTTATTTTGAGAAAAAGAATTATTTTAGAATAATAATTGATGAGAAATAATTTTAAAGAATCTATTCTAGGAAAGAGAATATTTTGGATTATTATAATGAGAAATGATTTTTAAGAGAAATTATTTTGCGAAAGGAATTATTTTCTGAAGTACATAGTTGCTGATTCATGATTACATTTCATGTTTATGATTATTTTACTGTATTTGACATGTCTGCTTTTATTGTTCCTGATTGTATTGAGAATCGTTAGTAGTTTATGACTAGAATGACCTGTGTGACTTGAGCAAGACCTAGATACCTATGTATTGTTGACTTAGAAAAGCAAGATGAGTTGGGGTGGGAAAGTCTATGTTTATATAATCGGATAAGACTGTTGATATATCTTCCAGGTTCGTACCAGTGGATCGGTGTCGCCACTGGGATTTATTGGTTTGGTAAGTCACGGTGGATCGGTGTCGCCACTGGGATTTATTAATTTGTTGAGTCACAGTGGATCGGTGTCGCCACTGGGGGCTGATTGGTAGGATCAAAGTAGATCGGTGTCGCTGCTTTGGTTCATGAATTTATTGGTTAGATCAAAGTAGATCGGTGTCGCTACTTTGGTTCCTGAAATTATTGGATGCACGTGGGGGATATGCGAACAGTCAGTTATCCGATAATATGAGCATTGACTTTGTGTGAGATATGAACCGGTGACCTGTTATAGGATGACTAGTTACATGACTTGTTACTAGTGGATCAGTGTCGCCACTAGGGTTGGTTGTTGGATCAAAGTGAATCGGTGTCGTCACTTTGGTTAGGATTTATGGATTCTTGTGAGATATAGATCAGTTATTTTCTTCCATACATAGATCGGGGTTAATATTTAATTATCTACAATTTGAGACATATGGTATATACATGAGGGTTTCCTTGTTTGGATTATTTCGTTCGACGTACTACGTCTCGAGTTGTAGATTTTTAAGTAATAATTCCATCTAGTGTATGCCCTTATGATTTGGATGATTAGACTGATCGCTAGCTGCATGATTCGTTACCTGATCGATTTTGGATTGCTTTATGTTATCATGATTTAGTAGTGTTTTCATGTTGATTTGTGGATTTCAGTTGTACGTTCTTTTGTTGTTTCTGTTATCGTATCGTTTTTCGCATTGGATTTCCGTTCGTTCTATTTTCTTTGTGGGGTCGGATCTTGCCGTGTGCCATACACGCTGACGTACACATGTTTTCTCTGGTGTACGTCAGACTTAGAATTTGTGGATTTCAGTTGTACGTTCTTTTGTTGTTTCTGTTATCGTATCGTTTTTCGCATTGGATTTCCGTTCGTTCTATTTTCTTTGTGGGGTCGGGTCTTGCCGTGCGTCATGCACCTGACGTACACCTGTTTTCTCTGGTGTACGTCAGACTTAGAGGAAGAACAGGTTCAGCAAGGGCCAGAAGATTCTCAGTATGAGTGCCTTGTAGATGGAGCAGAAGAAGAAGCCGAAGTTTAGTTATTCCCTCCAGTTGTTCGATGGTCTTAGCTTACTTTTATAGTTCTTTCTTTTTCATTGATCGATGTATTTTTGTATCTCCTCAGCATTCATTTGTTCAGTTTTGTATAAGGGTACGTTTGACCCTAATATTATGTCTTGGATGATATTCATTTGTGATATGTATCTTTTCCATTCTGTGTTGTTCATTGTATTCTTGCTATGTGTGATCGGGGACCTGTGACTTCGCATTGTACTTATTTCTAGACGCTTAGCGTATTGGATTGAGAAGAAAAGAAAAGAGAAAAAATAATGATATTGTATATTTCTTCTCAATCTAATACGTCGCGGGCTTGTTCACGTTCCGGTTCCCGTGTATTTTGAGAAGCGGGTCGTGACAAGTCAAACGCCCATTCTGGCGTTCAGAACCCAACTTCGTGTCTTAGGATTGAGATGCGAGGTTGGGTGTTAGCTGAACACCATTGAACGCGAGGGTCACTCGCGTTTAGCTTGTTGCCTGCTTGGAAACGCGGGGGTCAGTGTTGGTTGAACCCCTACGAACGCGAGGGTCGCTCACGTTTGGCTTGTGCCTTGGAGACGCGGGGGTTGCCTGCCTTTCCATATTTGTAACACGGGGATGACATCCGCATTTCAGAAGGAGCTTTTTGACTTGTAGCTTCTTCTGTGAAGCGTTGCGAGGACCGTTGTTCAGTAATCCTGGCTTTAGCTGTTGTAGGGTATGAAAGTTGTCAGATTGCAACTTTTACTGTAGAATGTGAAGACTGCTGAATAGAGTTTTCATCAGTTGTCGGAAGTGTCGTTGAATTGTAACTCTTCTCGATCTATGTGAAAAGTCCTCTATTTGCCGCTTTCGATTGTCGACCCGAAAGCTATTTGATTGTAGCTTTCATTGTGAGAGCTTGACGGGAATCAACATCCATAGTGTTTTGAAGATGAATATTTGCCCACAGCTCTCTACCAAGCAACTATTTGATTGTATGTTTCGATTGTCGGCGCGAAAGCTATTTGATTGTAGCTTTCGTTGTGAGAACTTGATGGGAATCAACATCCATAGTGTCTTGAAGACGAATATTTGCCCACAGCTCTCTACCAAGCAACTCACCACCTAAGTCCAAACTTTTCTTTCTAAAATCATTACACTGCTCATCAGCATCTCCAATAGTTGCTAATAATGCTATTCATGCTGTTGTCGCAGCCATCAAGATCAATCATCTCAGAAGTGAGGTCGTGTTTGTGGCGATTGTGGAGTTACGGATGCAGTGATTGGGAAGTCGTCTGATTGTGATCTCCATTGCCGGAGCTTATTTGGATCAGCTATCTATTGTGATTTTTAGACAGCCTACAGAACCCCCTCCAAAGTTTTCGAAAGTTCGCGGTTGACTGGGACGAATTTTCGGAATACTTTGGATCAAAGATTTAGTGGATTGATTGCTCCCTCCGTCTGATCGGGCCAGATGGTTTCGCCGCGGGATGATAGCCTTGAATCATGTCCGTTACGATTTGACGGCTCATAGTTGTCTATAAATAGACCGCTAGGGGTCAAATCAAGAGTCATTCGACTCTTCTTGAAATTCCAACGAAAAAAACTTTGTTCTCATCTCCGGCGACAACTGCTCATCTCCTCCGACGAGATCTCATGGCCCCCAAGAAGCCCGTCGCTCCTAAATCCGATGCCGCTGCGGCTCGAGGATCTGCATCGCCAGCACCGGCCGGCGGCGCCACTGCTCATGCGAACGTGCCACCTCAACTCCCTTTGATTGGTGGTGAGTACGACCTCCGTGGTCATTAAACTTGCTTCGGCAAGTTCTGATCTTGAGATCAACGAGGAAACTCATTTCAATAATGCGGGGCTGGACTCCGTCGTTTCATCTTTCTTGACGCGGGGGTCGACCTGCGCGTCTGAGATTTTTGACGCGAGGGTCAACCTACGCGTCTGAACTTTCTGACGCGGGGTTGGACCTTCGCGTCTGAGCTTGTCTGACATGGGGTTCGACCTTCGCGTCTGAGCTTGTTTGACGCGAGGTTCGACCTTCGCGTCTGAGTTTGTTTGACGTGAGGTTCGACCTTCGCATCTGAGCTTGTTTGACGCGAGGTTCGACCTTCGCGTCTGAGCTTGTTTGACGTGAGGTTCAACCTTCGCGTCTGAGCTTTGATTTCGAGTTTTCTAACTCTTTTCCTCTTTTTGCAGTGCGTCATACCAACGAACCCCTTCTTTTTCACCACCATTTTGGGCATGAAGTTGGTGCGGACATGAACATGGCCTTCAGCTCGCGCCAAGAACTCCCAGTTTTCCGAGTTAGGGAGAAGAGTCACGTAGAATTAATTACCCAAGCTTCTTCCGACACTCTTAGGACATTGGTTACGGACGCCCGACTTGAAAGCCCCAGCCGTAAGTCAATAATCAAACCTGGATATCTCTTCGGGGACTTTATTGAGTTCGACGCGAGCACTGCTTATGATAGGGACTATAAGTGGTTGCGGAAAGTTGGGGACCGCAACCTTTTCTTGCCCAATATGGAGAGGATGTTCCCCATATCTTATTTCCAGTGTGCTTCTGTCCCAAGGCATATGGATTGGCCCCTGGTTAAGGATCAAGATGGGGTTGCTCTCGGGACTTTGACTTTTCACGGGGTCCGCACAGTTGGTTATAACCGGCAGGTGACGGCTTTGCGGCCGAGTTTATTTGCTAAGGAGTATCCCCTTGACGAGGTGCCCAGCCCGGCGAAGACCTTTGTTAAGAGGTTTTTGGAAAAGAAAGGAGAATTCCCCGCACAAGGATTTAGAGCTCCTGGTTGGGTTCATTCTCCAGTGACAGGGTGGTGGGCCCAGATGACCAAGTTCGTTTTGGATGAATTGGAAACCCCTCTTACCCAAGCTGGATTACTGGTTCCAGTGCGGGCTACTAAGTTTGGGATTATTCAGAGCCACTTTCACTTCTTCTCTATATTGGAGAAGTATAGTCCCGAGACTTGCACTTTCTTCACCCCTGTGGGGGAGTTAGGCTTCGCTCTTCACGAGATGCACGAAGTCTCAGGTCTTATTCTCGGGGATTTACCATACGAAGAATTTGTTCCGGGATCTGCGGAACTCCAACTTTTGAAGAAGACCAGCCCAGAAATTTACGCCACTCTCTGGAAAGTGATGTGTCACTTTCATATCTGCATGCAGCTGACGGGGGCCCGTGGAGGTGGTATTAAGCAAGTGTCTTGGGCGGAATATTTATTCCAGAACTTGACCACTAAAGGAGCCTCAGTGCCGGGATCTGCGGAACTCAAACTTTTGAAGAAGACCAGCCCAGAAATTTACGCCACTCTCTGGGAAGTGATGTGCCACTTTCATATCTGTATGCAGCTGATGGGGGCTCGCGGAAGCGGCATCAAACAAGTGTCTTGGGCGGAATATTTATTCCGGAACTTGACCATTAAAGGAGGCTCTGTGACCCGATTGCCTGTCAGTACTTTGGAAGAGGTTCAGGCTCGTATTGACGATGCTACCTCCCACTACACCAACGAGGCCAAGGAAGATGTTTTCCCGGCTCATACGGAGTTTGAAAGCTTCCATTATCAAGCTCTGATTCCAATTTCCGATGCGGCGTTGCTGGCTGGATTCTTGATGCTATGGCTCAAGCGTTGCGTCGTTCCTACCAGGCCAGTCGATGCCCTTGCTATTGAGGTGGTCTACCCAGCTGTTCTCTTAGCACATGGGAGACCTGTGAGCCTCCTCAGTGCCATGGTGGGTTGCTTACAGTATGGATTGCGGGAGTTGGCCTCTGACTTTGTTGGTATTACAGAGGTGGAGTCTGAGGGTCACAAGACTTTCAAAACTCCCAATCCCAGGGTACCAATGCTATATGCCTATTTGATGGCTTGGTATGTGCTTCACTGTCCTCCTTTGATGAGTGCAGCCTCTCCCCGGGGAGATTCATTCATCCCATTTGTGCAGCGACTAGAGTCTGCGAAGTGGGAAGGGGGGTACATGGTTAAAATTCGCCAAATCTTAGCGCGAGACACCCATTTCCACATCTACCGCTGTTTCCCTGATTTTGAGGGCGGCATCTATGGGGCAGAATATCAAGATACGGCAGGTCCCAATAGATTCACTCAGCTGAGCGGGGGTGTTTTCCATTGGCTTCTTTCTATCAGGCCAGGCTACCTGATCTTCCGACAAGGCGCCAAATGCTTCATCGAGCCTTACCAACCCTATAGGTTCGCTCGCCAATTTGGGTATGATCAGTTGTATGTCGGGAACCCTCATCCTCAACTTTCAGTCATAGGCAATTTGTATGAAGGAGCCAGGGCTTGGTATTATTCTGTAGCAGGCTGTACCAAAGCCGTCTTCAAGCTTCCTCACAAAACTGCTAACTCCTATACTTCTATCAGCTTTTGTAATTGGTATTACGCCGCTTCTCAGACTCCCAACTACAACTTGAATACATCTTGCCTGAAAGACATTAGGCATATGTATAATTTAAGGAAGGGGTCCAAGACATCCCGTTTGAAAGGGATCGATGAGTTTCTGTCCATCGAGAATCAATCTGCTGGACAAGAAGAGGAACAGGCAGCTGAGCCTGCTCCAGGGGAAGAGCAACGAGTGGTTGATCCTCCCGTGACAAGAGCGGCGGGGAAAAGAAAACTCTCTGCAGATGAGGCCGGCAAATATGATAAGCAAATTCGTCGGAAACTTCTGGTTGATTCTCCTCCCAAAGGCCAACAAAAATCCAAGTTGATGGCTGAGGCCATTAAAGCTGCTAAAGATGACGAACCACAGGAATCATCTGTGGCTGGCCTGCCACATAGAGCGGGACTTCGTTCTCATGGCCCAGCTCTATCGGGCGAGGTTTCTTCTTATCATCCTCCCGAGGACGAAGAAGATGAATTAATGGTTGCAGATGCAGAATCTGCCCCGGTGATGGATCTTCCTAGGTCTCCTGCATTGGAACCAGGTCTTGAAGATAATCCACTTCCTTCTCCTTCAGCATTAATGTCACAAGCTGATGATTTAATGCCTAGTCCTACAACGGGACTTATGAAAAAACCAGCCGCTGGTGCAAGTCTTCCGGAGTCTTCAGCTGTTCAGGATGATGAGGAGCGAGTTGATTATGACGACTCCCCAGCTGGTGATGCAGCTGACGGGAATAGAGGCGATGAGGACGCTGATGTTGGCAACATGTCAGGTGACGGTGAAGATGACGATGAGCATGATTCCATCGATGACGTCACCACTTTTGATGATGATGCTCCCAAGGTCCCATCCGATAAAGTATCTGGTTATGCTCCTTTTTACATCTCCGGTAAGTCTAGTTTCCTTCGACTTCTTCCACATGCTTTTTCTGCGTTCCGACCATTTTTTTGTGCAGGTTCACCCACTCCCGGGACTACTTCAGCTGCTCCTTTAGAGCAAGAACCTGCGCAAGTGTTGGTTCCTCCACAAGAGCCACATTTATCTGGCTCTCCTACGGCGGCTGTCTCACCTGTAGCGTTGCCTGAAACTACTGCTACGACTTCTCCTCTGGAACAGGCGATCGTGCAGGTGTCGGCTCCTTTGCAGGGGAAAACCTTAACAGACTCTTCCGTAGTAGCTACTTCACCAAAAGCGGTGATGAAGATCCCACTCACCCCAACGGAGGCTGGGCCAAGCTCATCTCAGGCGAAGGCATTGATGGCTTTGACCTCAAGTCCTTCGCAATTGAACATTTCAATTGCCTCTGCGGCTTCGGCACCTGGATCGCCTGCTAGTCATCATCTTAACGCATCAATCTCAGCTGCTGAAGGGGTATCTTCGGGTGCAGTTTTCAGTCTCGCTAATGTACCTAAATTCCTTCAAATCTCTTTGGTGTATCTAAACAGTCTTGTGAAGACGGTAGTTGAGTCCCTGATGAATGGTCAAGGAACTTTGAATTCCTTTCGACCTCTTCTGGAAGCAGGCTTAAATGGAGTCAGGAGCGTGGGCGAAACTCAATGGTTCGAACGCTGCTCAGAGATTATCCTTCGTTTGGAGGAAAAATTACAACGCCTCGAGACCATGGGCCATAGTGACCTTCAGCCGCAAATTATGTCCACTTTGGCTAGTCTTCAGGTCGCTGAAGTGATACACCGAGAGGCGCTGGAACGGGACTTAGCTGAAAAAGAGCGTCAGATCGCAGAGCTTCGTGAGCGTAACACTCGGAAGCGAGAAGAACTAGAACGCTCAACTGCTTCTATGAATTCGCTTCGGGACAGACTGGTTGAAGCTGAAGCCGAAGTCCTGCGATTAAAAGCTGAACTCTCTCGAGAAGAAAGCATTGTCAACATCCTTAGTACCCAGAATGCAGCTAGTACTTTGGAGTATCATGCACAAGCTCAAGCTCTGGAAGACGCCATCATCATACCAAGTGAGGATGAACTCCGAGCAAAGGCTGAAGCTATGGTGCGAGCTAACCACGAGGCGGAACTAGCTGAACTCAAGGCTCAACTCATCTCTTTTGATTTGATGCGTGAGTGAGTTTGGCTTCTGTAATGTCCTTTTGATAAGAACAAAGTTTTTTTTTTGTATCACTTTCTTTTAGTCCTTGAATAAAAAGTGATATTGGTCTCTCATTATTTCTTGCATTTATCATGTTTTGATTTTAAATACAAGTCACAAGAAATGCCTGAGATGTATTCCTGACTTAGAATAGATCTCCACAATGGTTCTGATGCAGAGAACTCTCTTTATTATCGTTTAAGACAACTCTAGAAAGTTTCAAACTGTTGAGGACGAATATTCCCATAATGGGGTTGACTAATAGAATTCTTCCTGTGTTATGTTTTGCTTTAAACACTGAAAGAAGTCTATAAATGCTAGAGGTGTAGTTTTAACTTAGCAAGAGAGATATTGCGATCAGAGCAATTTTGAAGACTTATCGTTCTATTGACGAGAAGCGATAAGTTGATTTTTGTCAGAGGTGTGATTTTAACGTGACAGAAGAAATATTGCGATCAGGGCAATTTTGAGGACTTATCGTTCTATTGACGAGAATCGATAAGTTGATTTTGTCAGAGGTGTGATTTTAACGTGACAGAAGAAATATTGCGATCAGGGCAATTTTGAGGACTTATCGTTCTATTGACGAGAATCGATAAGTTGATTTTGTCAGAGGTGTGATTTTAACGTGACATTTGTGGGGAAAGAATATTATAGCGTCTCACAGGGGAGAACTGCTATATGTTTTATCATCGGAGTGATGAGTTATAAGACTTGTGATTTGATCAAGATTTTGGGGGAGTTTATTACCCCACTGAAAACAAGTTATTTATTGCTCTGCTGAGGAGAGCCAATAAATCGACAATGAGTTGGAGACTTATCATTCTATTTTTTGAGAATTGATAAGTGGATTTTGGGGTGTAGTATTAACCCAATGAGAATTTGAATTCTGCTGAAGAGATACAGAGGTTTTGATTACCACTCTGTTAAGTAGGCTTACCAGTGCATATTCTTCATTTAAAAGAATTGCAACGCTGAGGTGACCCTCGCGTTTAATATTTGAAACGCGAGGCTCAGGCCTTGTGACGTTGGCTTGGGCTTTGCATTTGGGAAACTTGAACGCGGATGTGAGCTTCGCGTTTTGAAAGATGGTTGGGATTCATTCCTAGAATCCTGTGCCATCTTAACAGCTTGGTGGCTGTTATAAATAGACCTGAGTGGTCATATCAAAAGTCACTTGACTTTCAAGACTTTCGACTATTTTCAAGAACGAGAATTCTCGTTTGATTCCGGTGAGATCTCCGACGGTCTTCGTCTCCCTCATTCAAAGGCTTGCCGTCGACATCGCCGCCGTCGGGGCCTCCCTGCCGTGGTGAGTGCTGACTGAAATAACTTGCCTTGGCAAGTTCTCTGAAAACCCTAGATGGATTCTTGATAACGAGGAAGACGACTCGTTTTAACTCAATGAAAACGCGGGGTTAGGATCCCATGTGGGTCTCGACCCTCGCGTTCAAGTTTTTCAACACGAGGTTGACTATCGCGTTTGAGGCTTCTGATGCGAGATTCGACCTTCGCGTTGGAGATTTCTGACGCGAGGTTTGACCTTCGCGTTGGGGATTTCTGACGCGAGGTTTGACCTTCGCATTGGGGACGAAACTTTAACCCTTTGTATTTCTGACTATGTCTTTATGTCGATAGCTCGCTTCTAGCTGCTAACTTCTGCTTTTGATTGTGCAGTGCTTCTCCCAAACGTGCCGCTTTCACAAGAGCACCATTTCGGATATATTGGTGGACCTGACCCGAATGAATTATTCAGTCTTCAGAACAGGATTCCATTGTGTACTTTTCCTGATTCAGAAAGAGCGGAAATGATTAAATTCCCTCAATGCTCTACTCTCAGGATTTTGATAACTGACTTAGACTTGGAGACCCCTGTTGGTCATGCCCAGTTTCCTAAACCAGCCTTCATATTTGGAGATCGCATACCAGTCGATGACCATCTCACATATGTGGAAGATTCGAAGCTGCTGTGGAGAGCTGATAATCGCTCTTTAACAGGAAGAGGATGTACCCGCTCTTCTATTTCTTGAATGTGAGTTGCCGTCGGGGTTTGACCTTCGACATTGTCAAAGAGAAAGAGAATGTGTCACTTGGATTTGGTCGGTGAGCTCGTACACAAATCGGAGGACAACTCAAGGGGTTAAGACCTGGTTTGTTTGAGAAGAAGGAGCTAGTTCCGGAAATGTCACGCCCAGCGAACATTTTTATCCGCTAATTCCTTGCAACTCAGGGTGGATTCTCTACCCAGATGTTCAGGTCCCCTGGATGGGTCTGTTCTGGCGAAGGAGGTTGGTGGACCCGCATGCTCGACTTTGTTCTTGAGGAGCTTAAGGACTCTCTCGCTCAATCGGGTCTTACAGTTCCTGTGTTAGCTACACGATGGGGAGTCATGCAGAGTCTTCACAATTTCTTCCCTATGTTGGAGAAATATAACCCTGACAGCTGCACATTCTTCACACCTGCAGGAGAGTTAGGTTTTGCTCTTCATGATGAAAAAACGCCCTACGAGGAGTTTATTCCCACCACCGAGGAGCTTTCCTTACTGAAGGTGGCGCACCCGGAAATCTACGCTACTTTCTGGGAATTGATGTGCCACTTCCACATATGCGCCCAAGTCTTTGGGATGCGTGGAGGGGGCATTATGCATACCACCTGGACAGACTACCTCTTTCAAAACTTAAATCGGAAAGATGTAGCCGTATCCCGTGTCGCAGTTGTCTCACTTAAGGACGCCCAGGCTCGGATTAAGGCTCCTGGTGCTACTTATAAGACAGAGTGGCGTCAAATTTGAAAGTTTCCACTACCAAGCCACAGTTCCTATTTCTAACACGGCTCTACTTGCAGGCTTCTTCATGATTTGGTTGAAGCGGTGTGTGGTACCGTCAAGACCAATAGAATCAATATTAGCTGAGGTTGTGTACCCAGCTGTTTTGCTAGCGCATGGGAGACCTGTGAGTCTCCTTACTGCTATGGTTGGCTGTATCCAGAACGGCCTGAGGGTATTGACTTCAGAACTTCTCAGTGCTTCGGGAGTCAAAGCTACTAAGAAGAAAACTAGGAAGGCTCCTCAACCACGTGTACCAATGCCATATACATATTTAGTGGCCTGGTTCGTGTTGCATTGCCCTTCCTTGATGACGGGAGTGCATGAAGGGGATGATGCTTATACTCCCTTCGTACAAAGATTGGAGTCGGCCACGTGGGCTAGTTCTTATATAGTCAGGGCTCGACAGCTTCTATCCCGGGAAGATAATTACCGGGTTTTCTGCGATGATTTTGAAGCTGGTGCCGAGTTTGAAAGTTTTCACTACCAAGCCACAGTTCCTATCTCTGACACGGCTCTACTTGCAGGCTTTTTCATGATTTGGTTGAAGCGGTGTGTGGTACCGTCAAGACCAATAGAATCAATATTAGCTGAGGTTGTGTACCCAGCTATTTTGCTAGCGCATGGGAGACCTGTGAGTCTCCTTACTGCTATGGTTGGCTGTATCCAGAACGGCCTGAGGGTATTGACTTCAGAACTTCTCAGTGCTTCGGGAGTCAAAGCTACTAAGAAGAAAGCTGGGAAGGCTCCTCAACCACGTGTACCAATGCCATATACATATTTAGTGGCCTGGTTCGTGTTGCATTGCCCTTCTTTGATGACAGGAGTGCCTGAGGGGGATGATGCTTATACTCCCTTCGTACAGAGACTGGAGTCGGCCACGTGGACTAGTTCTTATATAGTCAGGGCTCGACAGTTTCTATCCCGGGAAGACAATTAGCGGGTTTTCTGCTGTGCTCCTAACTTTGACGGAGCTGATGTGGAGGATGCCCGATTCATGGACTTGCTTTTTGAAGACTCTTCTTCTTTGGAAGAGGGTACATTCAGCTGGCTTCTTATGATCAGGTTGGGCTACCTGGTCTATCGCTCGCGGGAGAAGTGCGTAATCGAGCCTTACATGCCTTCTCGGTTCGCCAGACAATTTGGATACGACCAACTCTATGTTGGCAATCCTAACCCGGCGTTAGCTCAGATTGGGAATTTGTACGAAGGAGCTCGCGCATGGTACTTTTTCTCCGCCGGGGGAACCCATGCGCAATTCACTTTACCCCATTCATCACCCGGCTGCTCTGCTGTTATGGATTTCCGCCAGTGGTTTGCCGAAGCTTCTCAGATTCCGGAGTATGACGTTTATACTTCATGTATAAACGAGATTCGGGAATTGTACCGTTCACGGAGTGGTTCTGCGAGTACTCGTCTGCCAGGGATGGAAGAGTACCTATCTTGTGAACAGGAAGCGATCGGAGCCGTTGAAGCTCCTCAGGACTTGCCCACCATAGAACCTTCTGAGGAAGAGGTTACTATGGGAATCGAACAGGGAAAACCAATTGCCGATTCTCCCGAAGAAAAGACAACTGAGGAGATTCCTGTAGAAGAGACTGCTCCTAAACCTCGTTCTTTAAGATCGGGTAAGAAGGCTCTTTCTGCTGCTGAGCAAGGTGAGTATGACAGGAGAATTCGTAAGCGGATACCTGTCATGGCCAAGAATTCCAAGAGGGCCAAATTAATGGGGGATGCGATGAAGTCTGCGCTCGTTGAGCGTTTTACTGACGGAGAGGACGAAATGCCCCAATCGATCCCCTCGGTTCCTGAGGACGATAGGGCTGGAGAGGGCCCTTCTTCTGAAGTTGCTCCAACACCTGTTCAGGATGATCATACGGATCCAATCTATCCAACTCTTCCTCCTCCACGCTCAAGGGCTCTGAAGAAATCAATTGATGAACTGGAACGTTGGATGCAAACAATTATTAATATGGTCAGTGTTGAGGGGGCTTCTCTTGAAGACTGTAAATCCATCTTGAGCCAATGTTTGGACGACATCAAAGCTAAAGGGGATGCATCCTGGACTGAACACTGCCAAGGGGGAATCACTCTTTTGATGATAGAATTAGCAGCTTTCAGGGAGCTACAGCGCACCAATTTAGATTCTGAAGTGGAGCCGGCTCTTTCCTTGGCGATAATCTCGAGGGCGCATCACCCAGGGGCTCTTCGCAAGGACCTGTCTGATAAAAAGGCCCGCATATCAGCTTTAAGGAAGTGACACTCTAAAGCATATGCTAAAATCAAACGTGTTGCTTCTGATATCCGCGGTATCGAAGAGACTACCGCTCGATTAGAAGCCGAGTTGGACCAGAAGAAAGCCCAATTGGCCCACTATGAGGATGTCAGGAAAGAGCTTGAGCATAAAAGTGGCCAAATTTATACGAAATTTTGCCGTACACTCCATGCAGCTGAGTGGACTCGTAAGGACATTGTTGCTACCCTTCCTATTGAAGCAGAACTCAGAAAGGAGATCGAGGGACAAGTCCGAGCGGCTCACCGGGAGAAACTCTCTACCTTCAAGTCTAGGCTAAAAACCCTTAAGTTAATGAAGCCTGATGTTTAGCTCTTGACCTGTTCTTGGCTAAGAAATTTTGTATCATAATTCCATCAAATTACAATCGTCAGAGGTGTAGTGTTAACATGACGAAATACAAGATAGAATTACACTATGAATAGGCAACCCCCAGCCTGATTTGGTTGGGGTTTAGGGGGCTACATGATTTACGGGAAGTATCTCTTGAGAAACTTCCCATTAATTGGCATCATGAGCCTGTCTCCTTCTTGATTGATGAGGCGGTATGCTCCGTTCGAATAGACTGATTCTATTACGAAGGGCCCTTCCCATTTAGGATTGAACTTCCCTTTGGTTTTGTGTGTCATCACCATGGGTCGTCTGTTGGCCAACACTAGATCGCCTTTCTTGAAGATCCGTTCCTTAACCTTTTTGTTGTAGGCTTTGGAAATACGGGCTTGATACAACTCTATTTGTTGTTGAGCTTGAAGTCGCTTGTCGTCTAAGGCTTCAAGTTCTTGCAGACGTCGTTGATGCTTTTCTTCTTCTGTTAGTCCCGTTGTGATAGCGACTCTCAGAGAAGGAATCTGAATTTCCAATGGTAGTACCGCCTCGCAGCCATATACCAAAGAGAATGGCGTAGCTCTTGTGGAGGTCCTTACTGTAGTACGGTAAGCCCAAAGACATTCGCCCAGTCTTTCATCCCAATCGCGCCGGCTTTTAGAAACAAACTTTTTGAGAAGCTTCACTATGGTTTTGTTAAAGGCTTCTGCAAGACCATTTGCTGGTGGATAATATGCCGTGGATGCAACACTTTGGATTCTAAATTTGTCACAGAATCTCTGAAACCCAAGGCTGACGAATTGTGTCCCATTGTCGTGAATTATTCGCCTCGGTACTCCAAAACGGTAGACAACGTGATGCTTGATGAACTTGATTACGTTTGAAGTCTTGACTTCTTTCAACGGGATTGCCTCCGCCCATTTGGAGAAATAGTCGGTTACGGCTAGAATGAACCGGTGTCCCTTGGATGTCGGAGGGGAAATCGGTCCGACGATATCCATACCCCACATTTCGAATGGCCAAGTCGCCGATGTGGGGTGTAAGTTTCCTGGTGCTTGGTGGATGAAATCCCCATGAATTTGGCACGCGTGACAACGTTTAGCATAGTCAACCGCGTCTGAAAACATCTTCGGCCAATAATAGCCGATGCGTCGGAGGCGATCTCCTAATTTAGCTCCAGATTGATGAGCTCCGCACATTTCGCCGTGAGCTTCCTTAAGGGCCTCTTTTGCTTCCTTCCGAGAGAGGCATCAAAGCAAAACTCCATCATGCGATTTACGATACAGGACTTGAGAGACTGCGTCGTAATAGAATCGGAGGGCCTTTCGTTTGATAGAGGCCGCTTCCTTAGGATCATCGGGTAGAATTCCATATACGGCATAGTCGATGTACGGGAATCGCCAATCCCTGGATTCAAACTCCATAGAAGTTGTACAGACTTCTTCTGACGGTGTCTCGTCTAGGTTTTCTTCTGTAGGAATTTTAGAAAAGTATAATTTCCGTCCCGCGACTGGAATCGTTGTTTCAGTCTTCGGTGGCAACGCTAATGAGGTTGCCAAGGAGGCTAGAGCATCTGCGTAAGCATTCTGAGCTCGTGGCACGTATCTGAGTTTTCTTCTGTAGGAATTTTAGAAAAGTATAGTTTCCGTCCCGCGACTGGAATCGTTGTTTCAGTCTTTGGTGGCAACGCTAATGAGGTTGCCAAGGAGGCTAGAGCATCTGCATAAGCATTCTAAGCTCGTGGTATATATTCGATGAAGAAACCTTCGAACTTTTGAGCTTTCTCTAGCACTGCGAAGTAATACGGGATCAGATCTTCATGCCGTACTTCGTATTCTCCTCGGACTTGATTAACGATGAGTTGAGAATCACCGTAAGCCTCGAGGTGCTGAACATTAAGTTCTTCAGCAAATTGCATTCCTAATAGCAGAGCATTATACTCGGCTACGTTGTTGGTGCAAGGTTCGATTAAGGAGAATCCCCTTGGGATTATGTGGCCGTTCGGAGAGATTAATACTACTCCTACTCCCGCGGTGATTGCTCCATGAGGATTTGCTCTGGACGCACCGTCGAAGAATAACTTCCACACTTGCGTAGCTTCTTGAGTAGCGCAAGCTTCGGCGACTTCGTCAGGTAATTCTTCATACAACTTAGATGCTCCCGATACTGGATGATCGGCTAAGAAGTCGGCCAGCGCTTGACCTTTGACCGCCTTTTGAGGCATGAACTACATGTCGTACTGCGACAAGAGAATGGCCCACTTTGCGAGCCTGCAATTCAGAGATGATGGTTTCGTCATCAGAACTCTCAAGGGATTCACTTTGGAGATGACGTGAATTGTCTGTCCAACTAGGTAATATCGCATCTTTTGAATTACGAATACCAAGGAAAGACATTCCTTTTTGACCGGATTATACCGGTGTTCGGCTCCCATCATAGTCCTGCTCAGGTAGTAGATGGCTTGTTCTTAACCCTGATCGTTGTTCTGGGCCAACAAATCTCCAAGAGAATGGTCCATAGCTCTCACATATAACAGGAATGGCTTTCCTGATATAGGGGCCACGAGAACTGGCGGTTGAGTAAGATATCTCTTAATCTCCTCAAATGCTTTTTGACATTCTCCATCCCAAACAAAAGATACTCCTTTCTTCATGAGCTTAGAGAAAGGTTGGCAGCGCCCTGAAAGATTAGATATGAATCTTCGAATGTAGGCCAGTCTGCCTTGCAAACCTCTGAGCTCTTTGAGATTCTTAGGAGGTGGCATGTCTTGGATGGTACGCACTTTTTCTGGATCAAGGGAGATTCCCTTGGAAGTAACGATAAATCCTAGGAATTTTCCGCTTGAAACTCCGAGAAATGATTTTGTCGGATTCATCTTCAGCTGATGTGCTCGCATGATTTCGAACATTGTCTTCAGATCTGCAAGATGATCGTCTTTACATTGGCTTTTTACTGCTATGTCATCAACGTAGCACTCGATCTTCTTTCGTAGGTGTTCGTGAAAGATCGTGTTCATTGCACGTTGATAAGTCGCACCTGCATTTTAAAAGCAATATGTTTTTCATCGTCAGTGGTGTTCTAAAAGCAATATGTTTTTCATCGTCCGGGTGCATCTTGATCTGATTGTACCCAGAGAATCCGTCCATGAAAGACATCCTTTCATACCCGCAGGTGTTGTCAATCATAACATCCGTGATGGGGAGTGGGAATTCGTCTTTCGGACAGACGGCATTGAGATCGCGGAAATCGATGCATATCCGGACTTTACCATTCTTTTTGGGAACTGGAACAATGTTGGCCACCCAGTCAGGGTGTTGTTCTTCCCTAACAAAACCTGAGTCTATAAGCTTTTTAACTTCTGACTCAATTGATTCCATGATCTCTGGACGAAACCTGCGTTGTTGTTGTTTAACGGGTTTTACATCCGGATCGATGTTGAGACGGTGCATGGCCACCTTCGGGTCAAGACCAGGCATATCTTCATAATTCCAAGCGAAGACATCTATATATTCTCGGATGAGAGATATAAGGTCTTCCTTCTCGGTGGATGATAGGTCTTCGGCTATAAAGATGGGCTTGGGGTCAGACTCATCTCCCATGTTGACTTGGATCACTTTATCTTCAGTGGGTGGTTCGCGTTGTTCGAAACGCATATCCCACAGGATGTTAAGACGTTTGATCCAAGGATCGTTAGTCGACTCAATTAACTCTTCGTCACCCCCTGCATCTTCATCAGGGTGACTAGTTGAAACCATGTTCACAGTCAAACCTTTAAAGAAAGGTCCGACACTGACGTCGGATTCCCAGGAAGAGGTTCCGGACGAATGATCTTGACGCAGATAATTACTGATCTCATTTTCTGAGGCAGACTTCTGCCCTCTCCTTTTGGATGGGACTTTGAAGAAAGCCTTCTGTGCGTCCTCCACTTCTTCATCCGAAGCAAAGGATGACTGGATTGGCAAGGTGAGCGATGCCTCTGTGCACAATACGTGTCATGGGTTGGTACCTGCACTAGAATCATTCTCTATTTGTTTATTTTTAAGAGAGACATCAAACAAGTACGCTAAAATGGAATCTTCATTAATGAACCACTCGCCCTCGCTCGGTACATCATTATTACTCTCATCCCGACCCATTACATCAAAGTTTAACTCCCAATGACAATCTTCATCGGGATCTGGTTCGATGTCAGCTTCATTACCGCTGTCCACATCTTCTTTCTCTTGGGATTCCAAGTAAAAGACAGAGTCGGTATGGAAGTTTTCCACCCCTCGGAAGGGGTATTTTTCTGCAATCAAGGTTCTGACTTCGCCCTCGTCATTGGCGTACTTCATAACCTGATGCAAAGTAGATGGGACAATGCGGTTTGCATGTATCCACGGTCGTCCCAGCAAAAGATTGTAGGACGTGTCCGCATCTATGATGTAGCATGCTACTTCAGACTTAAGATCTCCGATCTGACATCTGAGTTTGATCTTTCCCAGAGGTCGGGTGCTGTTTGCATTGAACCCGAAGATTATAGTTTGGGTGGTGTGCAGTCGGTGCATAGGAATCCCTAAGACCTGCATGACCCTGTAAGGCATGATGCTGAGCGCTGAGCCTGGGTCAACTTGAACACGACTGATTTCAGAGGACCCAATATACCCTGTGTAGTATAGTGGCCGGTCGTGTTCGTGTTTGACTTGCATATCTTCCTGAGTGAATGATATGCATGGTAGACTTCGCGTTGCTTGTAGGCATTGCAGAAAAAGTTGATCTTCAGAAGCTTCGGGAGTCGGAGTTACTTGAGTAATGAAGCTCTCCGTATTCTTCAAAGCTTCAATTAGAGCTTCCTTGGTGGATCTGGACAACCTTAGGAGCTCGTATAAAGTAATTCTGGCCGGTATGTTGGCCAACTGCGCCATGACGTTGAATTGGAAGGGAGCGCTCGACTCTCCAGATTCTTGGTGGAGATTTCTGTTGAATCGGAGCTCCTTCTGGCTTTTTCGGAACAGAACCCCCAGCGTCTTGGGGCTGTTCCTCGGCCTCTGGAGCGTTCTGACTGTAATCCCTCAAGTAAGCTTTTCCTGACCGAGTGCCAGGATTGCCTTCTGGGTATGCTGCTAGGACAATCCTCTCCTCTTCTGAATCGGTAAGAGGTTTGAGGTGGTCATCATTTTCAGTAATGGAGGGGCTAATCGTGTTAGAAGACTTAGCCTTGCCTCCCCTCTTTCCAGACGAGGTGCTCGTCCACTGTTGATCTCCTAGCAGGTCAGGGTGGACCCACATGATTTCCCCTTTTGGGGTAGTGAGGGGCACCAACCCCCTGTCCTTCTGACTATGTATGTCTGCGGGTCAGCATTCTTAAGACGCATTTCTCCCTTGCGAATGGGGACGACGCCGTTCGCCGTTACCACCGGGGGAAAGTCACCGAATTGGACCGCTATCATATTAGTTGATACGGTCTTCTGCTCCGGCTTCAAGGTGAGTACATTAGCATTCACCAAATTCTGCAAGATGTCTTTGAAGACATAGCACTTTTTGGTAGGATGTCCAAGGAATCTGTGATAACGACAATAGTTGGGGTCATCCACTTTCCCTGCTTCATCCGGCTTCCTGATCTCAGGCAGTTGCAGTTTGTTGTTCTTTCGAAGCAACTGGAATAATGTATCCACATGCTCCTCTTTGAACGAATACTGCTTGGGCGCTCTTTGCTGATTTGGCGCCTTGCCTTGCTTATTCGGCGGTGGTACCCGCGTGTAATCGGCTGCCAAAGTCTCCTTTCCCTTAGACCGCTGGGCATTTTGCTGATTGCGTTGCTGCTGCGGCTTGGGTTGTGGCACTTCTTCAGCTTTGACCCGCGCCACTATTTCTTCAGCTTGTTCTCCTTGTGAGACTAGTTGTCTCCAGGAGCGACATTCTGCCACCCCCATTTGAGCAAGGAGCTGGGTCTGCAGGTTGTGCCTGCAAGTTTCAACCAGAGTTGATTGGGTCATACCTGAGGGGCATCGCAATGCCATGCTGCGGAATCTCTCCACATAGGTTTTGATGGACTCTCCTTTCCTTTGCTTAGTGGCAAGAAGAGTTGGGACCGAGACCTCCGTGTCGTCCTCAAAGAATCTGGCCAAGAATAGCCTTTCCAGGTCTACCCATTTCTGAATAGATCCGGCAGGCAATTTCATGAACCATTCGAAGGCGACACCCTTAAGGGTACCGATGAACAGCCTGGTCAGGATGGCGTCGTTTGCTACTACATCCCCAGTTTGGGACTTGAAGTAGTAAATGTGCTGATTTGGCGATCCTGTACCATCGAACGGTTGTAAGGTAGGGGCCTTAAACTTCGGTGGGTAGGGAGCTGTATCCCACTCAGCAGGGTAAGGCCGCACAACTCCCTCTTCCCGGAGCTCGCTTCGGTTGGCGATTGCGTTAAGGCGAGCCTCCAGCTCATCCACCTTAGTAGATTGAGGGTGCAGTTCTTTCTCGATCTCCCTCTCACCCTCGGAAGAGGATCCCAGGTTGTGAGTCTCACGGTCTGAATATTCATGCAGTTTTTGTTTTCCCTTTGAAGTTGTTCTCCGGGAAGACTCAGGTTTGTGGCCTTTTTCAGCAAGAAGCTGAGCCAACATATCCTTCAATTGGAGAAGTGTCTCCTGTTGCGCCTGGAGCATGACATGATGTTCGTCCACTCTTTTGGCGATGTCTTCGTGATTCCCTGACATGTAAGCGGAGACCTCGCGTGCTCCAACAGAGCTTGAAGATTGAGATTCGGCTATTGCCGAATGCTCCTCACTTGTTGTAATGCCTTTGGCTAACTTTTGATAGTCAACCGGGCGAATAGCTCCTGTTCGAGTCCGAGTATTCTGATATACTCCTTCGAACTGGTCACAAATTTCTCTGACAGTCGAGTGATGACTCTCTTGTGACTCATCGGAATCAGTAGGCAAGGCTTTCCCTCGGCCGATCATGTTGATAGTGACCTGAGGGTATTCCGCTTCAACTGTCTTCTTTCTGTTGCGGCGTTGTCGTTTGGCAGGCCTAACGACGTGTGTCAACCTGTCAAATACGGACTGCCGAGGTGTGGATGCACAACAAGGGCATTCTGACAGGACTGCAGAGATGAGCCTCTCACATTGACATGCGAGGCCTTCCCTCGACCGATCATGTTGATAGTGACCTGAGGGTATTCCGCTTCAGCTGTCTTCTTCCTGTAGAGGCGTTGTCATTTGGCAGGCCTAACGACGTTCGTCAATCTGTCGAATACGGACTGCCGAGGTGCGGATGCACAACAAGGGCATTCTGACAGAACTGCCGAGATAAGCCTCTCACATTGACATGAGTGAGCTGCTTGTGCTGTTGATTTTCCTCTCGACAACAATTCCCGCAGATCAGGAACTTGAGAGGAAACTTTCCCCGGACTTGGAGGTGGAGATGGAACCCCCTGCCCTTGGGTAGGTGAAATTGGTTCTCGTTGAACGTGGATTTTGAAGCCACGCTGACTCTTCTGAACCTGACGAACCTCTTGAAGATCGCGTTCTTGAAGGATAACGCGAGGGTTGCGTTTAGCTTTGGAGACGTTAGGCCGAGGCCTACGTTTAAATGATGAAACTGACCCCTGAGGGTCATGTTTTGGTTGAACGCGCCCTTGAGGGTCGCGTTTAGGTTGAACGCGCCCCTGAGGGTCGCGTTTAGGTTGAACGCGCCCCTGGGGGTCGCGTTTAGGTTGAACGCTCCCCTGAAGGTCGCGTTTAAATTGAACACTTCCCTGAGGGTCGCGTTTAAGTTGAACGCTCCCCTGAGGGTCACGTTTAAGTTGAACGCTCCCCTGAGGGTCGCGTTTAAGTGGTGAAACAGACTCCTTAGAGTCATGTTCTATCGGAACGCGCCCCTGGGGGTCGCGTTTGGTTTTGGCAGCTCCGCTCCGAGGGCTGCGTTTTGAAGTAACAACGCGCCATTCAGGGTCGCGTTTCAGCTGTATAAGCCGAGGCTCATAGTCGGGCTCGTTGCCGCGAAGTGAACGTTCTCCTTTGGGAACGCTAGGCTCGGTTGGATTTTCAGAAACGCGGTCCTCGCGTTGGGTCAGCATTCGGCTCTCACGTAAGTGTGCTCGTCGTATGGATCTTCTCCGTCGGCGAGCGGCGTTCTTTTTGGCTTGTTTCAAAGCCTTAGCAGCAACGTCCCTGACGTTCACAGGGCCCGTTTCCTCCAAAGGCCGTTTGTGGCCCGAAGAACGTCTTGTTGACACGGATGTGGGATCTTCCGCCAGTAGAGCCAGTTTGAGTTCTTGGCCGAAGGAGAGGGCTTTCTTCGGCACTTCGACAACAGAATTGACCTTCTTGGAGGTCTCGCGGACATCGTGCTTAGCCTTGGGGCTAAGCGATCCTGAGGATAATACTTCCTCGTACTTAGCTTGATCAAACTCTACGACAAGAGTTTCTACAGTCGTCCCTATGAGGTGGACGTCGGACTGCGCCACCACTTTCTCGTCGGAAAAGCTAGTCCCCAGCGGAGTCGCCATCTTTTGTTTGTAGGAAAAATTGTAAAGAAGAGAATAAAGAAAATTGACTTGGATTCCTTTGATCTCGATTACAACTTGATTACAAAAGAGGAGAGAACGAATTTGATTCTCTCCTTTGTTTAAAACTGGGTTCTTCTCGGTAGCGATGGAATGCCTCATTCGATTGCTCGCGTCGAAATTGTTCTCCGTTGACGATCCGACCGTCTTCTATCTCGTGGGAACGATGAACTTCTGTGGAAAGTTTTATAAGTAACTCTTCAACGAGTTTAAGAACTCTGAACGAGTTAGAACTCTGTGAATAGAGTTGTTAGAACCAAAAATTCGGTTAATGATCAAGCTGTTATTCTGTTGTTGAAGAATCCTCTCAGATTTGATCTTCTGAGTTTGATTCAAAAATCCTATCTCCAAGGATTTTGCTGCTGCAGCTAACCCTTCGTGCGGTTGAGATCCTTCCGAATTTCCAAACCCGTGCGGTTCAGATATGAAAAATCCAACCAGCTAGCCCTTATCTGTTTGAGAACTGAAAAATTTCCAACCTGAGCGGTTTAGATCTTCAGAATCCAACCTGTGCGGTTCAGATGCCAAAAATCCAACCACTTGCTCCGTTGGGTTTGTTGAGCTTTTATAGGGGGGTAGGAGGTTGTAACTGACCCCTATATCCGCTCCTACGTGGGCGAACATCCCTCAGAACGTGGGATAAACGGTTTTGGAACCGTTCGACTCATGTTTGAACGAGTCAAACGCCCATTCTGGCGTTCAGAACCCAACTTCGTGTCTTAGGATTGAGACGCGAGGTTGGGTGTTAGCTGAACACCATTGAACGCGAGGGTCACTCGCGTTTAGCTTGTTGCCTGCTTGGAAACGCGGGGGTCAACGTTGATTGAACCCCTATGAACGCGAGGGTCGCCCGCGTTTGGATTGTGCTTAGATGGATATTTGCCCACAGCTCTCTACCAAGCAACTATTTGATTGTATGTTTCGATTGTCGGCGCGAAAGCTATTTGATTGTAGCTTTCATTGTGAGAGCTTGACGGGAATCAACATCCATAGTGTCTTGAAGATGAATATTTGCCCACAGCTCTCTACCAAGCAACTATTTGATTGTATGTTTCGATTGTCGGCGCGAAAGCTATTTGATTGTAGCTTTCGTTGTGAGAGCTTGACGGGAATCAACATCCATAGTGTCTTGAAGACGAATATTTGCCCACAGCTCTCTACCAAACAACTCACCACCTAAGTCCAACCTTTTCTTTCTAAAATTATTACACTGCTCATCAGCATCTCCAATAGTTGCTAATAATGCTATTCATGCTGTTGTCGCAGCCATCAAGATCAATCATCTCAGAAGTGAGGTCGTGTTTGTGGCGATTGTGGAGTTGCGGATGCAGTGATTGGGAAGTCGTCTGATTGTGACCTTCATTGTCGGAGCTTATTTGGATCAGCTATCTATTGTGATTTTTAGACAGCCTACAGGTGGTCCACGAATAACGCATCCTCGGCATAGGCAAAGAATCTCACGCAAGCAGAGGCTATTACGTAGGTGTTTTTGTACGTGTTACTAGGGAGCACAATTTTGTTTTCTTTGTAAAGAGGAGAGTTGCAGTTGTAAAGCTTATTCTTTTGTTTCCTTTTAAACGATTTAATGGAAGCTACAAAGAAAATTATTCCCGAAGCAAACACTGTAGCTACTTGTCTTTGTGATATTTAAATTTCCATCAGAAGTGAATGTTCAATGTTATATTTTTTTATTTTAGTTATGTTTGGAGTTCTATCTTATATCATTATTTTTTGTATCCTAATTTAGCATGACTGTGTCATACAGGTTGCTCTCGGACCTCCGAATGGATTGAATCCTGTAGTCCCTCATCAATCTCTGCCTAGCCGATACGAGCTCGATATAAACTATGAAAGAGGCTTAAAGAAGGGCTCCCACATGAGCAAGATGGCACAATCAGCATATTGTGAGGTTTGTAAGATTGAGTGTAATAGCCGTGAAGTCCTTAAAAGCCATAAACAAGGGAAGAAGCATAAGAAAAATCTTCAGAAGCTGCAGGAAGCAATCACTCCAAGACCCAACGAAGCTCAAGTGGCTGTAAAACCTACTAATACGGAAGCTCCAGTTGCTGAGGGAAATGCTTTAGGATCTAAGAAAACAAAGAGAAAGGATGCCCCAAAGGAAGATTTAGAGACAATGATGAGGAGGATTGTTGAAGAAGAAACAGAGCCAAATAAAGTAAAAGTGTGCACCATCTGCATTGTAGTTATGAACAGCTTGATAGTGTATAACTTTCATATTGCTGGGTCAAAGCATGCTGCGATGCTGAAGAAACAGCAGGAGGCTGCAGCTAGCTAAAAGTGAAAGAAACATGCGTCATAGAAGTGTAGTTCCTGGCATCAAATGGCAACTTGGAATAGCATGAAGCAACATTTATATTTTATTGTTTAGGTCTAGTTGTAGGATCCTGTATGGTAAGTGAGGGAGGCAAAAAAGAAACATGTGCAATTTGCCTTGTAATTTCAATTATCACGATCATTCTGTAATTGGTACATAGCTCTTGCATCTTGAATTAGCAAGTTGTGTTGTGACTTTGCAGGGTGATTTAAGGCACATGTGAAAGTGAAGACTTAAAACACTTAAACTTCATAGTTAAGTTTTTAGTTCCCTTTACTAGATCTCTTTTTTATTTTGATGTGTAAATTTTTGCATGCTCTTCTATTAATGTGAGTCTTTGTTTATCGTAGAATGCTGAAGAGATGGAGGGGATTCATTGCTCTTATGAGAAGAAAACTTTTTCCGAAGAGATGTGAGTCTTTGTTTATTGTTTCCAATTAAAAAAATTTAACTAATGGTCTAGCTGGGTTGTATCGTTTAGAATTCCTAGGGTTAAAATTCTGGCAATAAGTTTAAAAGTTTTCCAGTTTAAAAGTTTTAAATGCAATAAGTAGGAATTCCTAAGGTTCAAATTCTGCAATAAGTTTAGAATTCAAGATGTGACTTTCACCATACAACCCAGTTGTTAATGATCTAGCTGAAGCTTTCAATAAGACTATCATCAAATTTCTGAAGAAATTCGTCTCCTCCAACCAATGAGATTGGAATGAGAAATCCATAAATCATCATGAGTAATATGATGTACTGATGTAACTACTTAAAATTACTAAAGCTTGCAAAGTTGGGTTATTACCGATTTTTATTCCTCCAAATCAGTAGTGAACCCTCGTACTGTATTTTTCTAAACACAAAATTACAATAAGTACAGTAAGTTACCTGATTTCCACATGCTAATTTAGAGAACAACTAAGTTAACTGGAAACAATAAACAAAGACTCACATCTCTTCGGAAAAAGTTTTTCTCATAAGAGCAATGGATCACCTCCATCTCTTCAGCATTCTACGATAAACAAAGACTCACATAATAGAAGAGCATGCAACAATTTACACATCAAAATAAGAAAGAGATCTAGGAAAGGAAACTTAAAACTTAACTACGAAGTTTAAGCGTTTTAAGTCTTCACTTTCACATGTGCCTTAAAATCACCCTGCAAAGTCACAACACAACTAGCTAATTCAGGAGGCAAGAGCTATGTATCAATTACAGAATGATCGCGATAATTGAAATTACAAGGCAAATTGCACATGTTTCTTTTTCGCCTCCCTCACTTACCATAGAGGATCCTACAACTAGACCTAAACAATAAAATATAAATGCTGCTACATGCTATTCCAAGTTGCCATTTGATGTCAGGAACTACACTTCTATGACGCATGTTTCTTTCACTTTCAGCTAGCTGCAACCTCCTGCTGTTTCTTCAGCATCGCAGCATGCTTTGACCCAGCAATATGAAAGTTGTACACTATCTGGCTGTTCATAACTACATTGCAGATGGTGCACACTTTTACTTCATTTGGCTCTGTTCCTTCTTCAACAATCCTCCTCATCTTTGTCTCTAAATCTTCCTCTGGGGCATCCTTTCTCTTTTTTTTCTTAGTTCCTAAAGCATTTCCCTCAGCAACTAGAGCTTCTATATTAGTAGGTTTTACAGCCACTTGAGCTTCGTTGGGTCTTGGAGTGATTGCTTCCTGCAGCTTCTGAAGATTTTTCTTATGCTTCTTCCCTTGTTTATGGCTTTTAAGGACTTCACGGCTATTACACTCAATCTTACAAACCTCACAATATGCTGATTGTGCCATCTTGCTCATGTGGGAGCCCTTCTTTAAGCCTCTTTCATAGTTTATATCGAGCTCGTATCGGCCGGGCAGAGATTGATGAGGGACTGCAGGATTCAATCCATTCGGAGGTCCGAGAGCAACCTGTATGACACAGTCATGCTAAATTGGGATACAAAAAATAATGATACAATATAGAACTCGAAACATAACTAAAATAAAAAAATATATAACATTGAACATTCACTTCTGATGGAAATTTAAATATCACGAAGACAAGTAGCTATGGCAATTATGTAAACGGCAAATGACGTGCCAGAATGTTTATAAGATAGATATATTGTAGCATGTTTATAAGAATTTATGAACTTGTGCGCTACGGCAACAATTAGAAGGTGCATATTACATCAAGTAACAAAGTGGTCATGCAGATGGACAATTTATAAGAAAATGAAGATCTGTATAGTTTCCATATCCATGCATGAGAAATTATCATAAGTCATAACCATCAGAAAGAAAAGCGTGGGAACCATTCTTGAATTTCAGCTCCCATTATAACAAGTGGAATCGGATTTTTTCGCTGATATTTCCCTATGCAACCAAGTCTACATTTCAGAAACAATATTGATGTTTGATGAGATTTACGCGTTGACCCCAAAGTTTCGGGATAAAGACTTTGTTCTCATTGTAGATTTTTTCTATTGACATTCATGACTTGGCAGCGTTTAAGACAATTCAATATTTGATTTAAAATGACATGCTGGTACTTGCACGCATATGGTACTATCGGATATTATGGATAGCAGAAATGTCAAAATCCCACAGGTCAATCCAGATTTTTTGACACCATTAATGCATGTCACACATGATCTTTGAGTTAGACAATGAATATTCAACACCATTAACGACCACCATGGTAAGCAGATTCCCCGGTCCAAGTTTAATCAGCATGAATCTCTCTCTAAATGGTGGAACTTGTTTTTTTTCTAAATCAATTCAAGGGTCTTTCACTAACAAATATGAACAATATAACACTAACATTAAACCATATCCATATGCTTCCATTTAATTATGGGAAAAAAAATACTTTTCTAGATTCAACAGATTATTTATAGTCAGATACCGATATTAGTACCGACCCGTGTCGACAATTGCAATGCATGAATTCCAATAGCATAAGTTAGAGACCTATAATGTGAATATATTAATCTAACTATGCTACTCCCAAACATCATTAACCCTTAACCCCTAATTAAGTTTGTCTTAATCACCTTTTAACACAACATAATCATGACAACTTGACACAAAAACCCCTCCACCTTGTTATTTTGGACAGGCAAGACACCCTAGAATAGGGTACATAATTTTGCAAATAAATCCTCCAAATTACATGGTATTCCATTTCCAAATGTCACATAATCATGTCTAGCTATAAATACCCACAACCTCTCTCTCTCTCTCTCTCCTCCTCCTTTCCTTGCATGAGAGAAAAACTCCCATTTTCTTCCTCACTTCTCCCTTCTAGACCAGCCACACCACCAACCCAAAACCCCATTACCTTTTGCCAATTCCCCTCTTCCAAGCTCTCTCTGTCAACATAGAAGAAGAAGAAGAAGAAGAAGCAAGGAGAAGGGTGACTACCGGGAAGGCTTGATAGAGAGGAGTTTAGAGCCACCATTAGGTATCCACTAAAACCAAGAAGGGTGACTACCGGGAAGGCTTGATAGAGAGGAGTTTAGAGCCACCATTAGGTATCCACTAAAACCACTTCACATTTTTTCTTCTCATTAAATTTGAAAATTGACAATGTTTAGCTAATTTGGTCAAGCATGAGCTATTTTTGTTGAATGAACCCTTGCATGTAGGATTTAGATGGCTTTTGTACATGCATGTCACTCTAAGATGAAAACAAAAACATCTGTATGCATCCTAATGAAGAAAAATTGTTATCTTCCATGGTTCTTAGTCCCTTAACGTTGAATTGTGGTGGTCTTTGCTTTGGTTAGTGGCTAAATAAGCATGAATGTCGATATTTGTAGCATCAGCCTTGTGCAGCAGTTTCCTACAGAACATGTCATTAGTAAATTGAGCATATCTTTATCTAGACAAACCCTTTTTAAGTATGGTTTTCTGTGTTGGAAACTAGATTCACACAGCTTTCATTCGGCACTGGTTTGCTTCTATTTGGAGTTTATTTGTTGTCTCAATTTTTCAGCTAAAGTTTATGCACATTCACTGGAAAGACAATCTGACCCCTCTTGGATTGTTTTGCATGTAACTTTGTCTCTTGTTTGGATAAAATAAGATGGGTTTTGGTTTTGAAAGTAAACTCATCAAGCTTCTTTCAGTAGGAAAATTATTAGATCTTGATGCAATTTGTTGACCGAATCAAAGTGAGTGATTCAGATGGTGTTATCTGTAAACTGCAAGCCGTTGAAATGCTGACACCCATGCACTATAAAGGCCATATCTCTCTATAGAAAATTCATATTCACAAACTATTTTTAATCTTGGAAACTAGACTCGTATAGGAACATGCTGGCTTTTATTTCACTAATTTTAAATTGTTTGACCACTCATCTAGTCAATTGAATCAGCTAATATAAACTGCATTTCACAGTTTGTGCATATCTTGCACATTTGAGCATTAACTTATCCTCTCAATTTTGGAATAATGAACCATTTGTTGTCCTAGAAAATAGACTCATGTAAGAGCATTTTGAAACTAGTTTCATGCAATTTGGATATTATTTGCTCCCTCGTTTAGCCATCTCAATCTACTATGTGTACACTGTCTTTCGCTGAATATGCATATACCATAACAGTTCAAATGTAACCTATTCAAGCAAAACTTATGACATAAAATAATTTGTAAGTTAAGTGGACAACACAAGTTTTAGCTGCTGGAATCTTACATAAGTGCTGCTACATGCTATTCCAAGTTGTCATTTGATGTCAGGAACTACACATCTATGACGCATGTTTCATTCACTTTCAGCTAGCTGCAGCCTCCTGCTGTTTCTTCAGCATCGCAGCATGCTTTGACCCAGCAATATGAAAGTTGTACACTATCTGGCTGTTCATAACTACATTGCAGATGGTGCACACTTTTACTTCATTTGGCTCTGTTCCTTCTTTAACAATCCTCCTCATCTTTGTCTCTAAATCTTCCTCTGGGGCATCCTTTCTCTTTCTTTTCTTAGTTCCTAAAGCATTTCCCTCAGCAACTAGAGCTTCCATATTAGTAGGTTTTACCGCCACTTGAGCTTCGTTGGGTCTTGGAGTGATTGCTTCCTGCAGCTTCTGAAGATTTTTCTTGTGTTTCTTCCCTTGTTTATGGCTATTAAGGACTTCACGGCTATTACACTCAATCTTACAAACCTCACAATATGCTGATTGTGCCATCTTGCTCATGTGGGAGCCCTTCTTTAAGCCTCTTTCATAGTTTATATCGAGCTCGTATCGGCCGGGCAGAGATTGATGAGGGACTGCAGGATTCAATCCATTCGGGGGTCCGCGAGCAACCTGTATGACACAATCATGCTAAATTGGGATACAAAAAAATAATGATACAAGATAGAACTCGAAACATAACTAAAATAAAAAAATATAACATTGAACATTCACTTCTGATGGAAATTTAAATATCACGAAGACAAGTAGCTACGGCAATTATGTAAACGGCAATTGACGTGCCAGAATGTTTATAAGATAGATATATTGTAGCATGTTCATAAGAATTTATGAACTTGTGCGCTACATCAACAATTAGAAGGTGCATATTACATCAAGTAACAAAGTGGTCATGCAGATGGACGATTTATAAGAAAATGAAGATCTGTATAGTTTCCATATCCATACATGAGAAATTATCATAACCATCAGAAAGAAAAGCGTGGGAACCATTCTTGAATTTCAGCTCCCATTATAACAAGTGGAATCGGATTTTTCGCTGATATTTCCCAAAGCAACCGAGTCTACATTTCAGAAACAATATTGATGTTTGATGAGATTTACGCGTTGACCCCAAAGTTTCGGGATAAAGTCTACATTTCAGAAACAATATTGATGTTTGATGAGATTTACGCGTTGACCCCAAAGTTTCGGGATAAAGACTTTGTTCTCATTGTAGATTTTTTCTATTGACATTCATGACTTGGCAGCGTTTAAGACCATTCAATATTTGATTTAAAATGACATGCTGGTACTTGCACGCATATGGTTCTATCGGATATTATGGATAGCAGAAATGTCAAAATCCCACAGGTCAATCCAGATTTTTTGACACCATTAATGCATGCCACACATGATCTTTGAGTTAGACAATGAATATTCAACACCAGCATGAATCTCTCTCTAAATGGTGGGACTTGTTTTTTTTCTAAATCAATTCAAGGGTCTTTCACTAACAAATATGAACAATATAACACTAACATTAAACCATATCCATATGCTTCCATTTAATTATGGAAAAAAAATACTTTTCTAGATTCAACAGATTATTTATAGTCAGATACCGATATTGGTACCGACCCGTGTCGACAATTGCAATGCATGAATTCCAATAGCATAAGTTAGAGACCTATAATGTGAATATATTAATCTAACTATGCTACTCCCAAACATCAATAACCCTTAACCCCTAATTAAGTTTGTCTTAATCACCTTTTAACACAACATAATCATGACAACTTCACACAAAAACCCCTCCACCTTGTTATTTTGGACAGGCAAGACACCCTAGAATAGGGTACATAATTTTGCAAATAAATCCTCCAAATTACCTGGTATTCCATTTCCAAATGTCACATAATCATGTCTATAAATACCCACAACCTCTCTCTCTCTCTCCCTCCTCCTCCTCCTCCTTTCCTTGCATGAGAGAAAAACTCCCATTTTCTTCCTCACCTCTCCCTTCTAGACCAGCCACACCACCACCCCAAAACCCCATTTCCTTTTGCCAATTCCCCTCTACCAAGCTCTCTCTGTCAACATAGAAGAAGAAGAAGAAGCAAGGAGAAGAAGGGTGACTACCGGGAAGGCTTGATAGAGAGGAGTTTAGAGCCACCATTAGGTATCCACTAAAACCAAGAAGGGTGACTACCGGGAAGGCTTGATAGAGAGGAGTTTAGAGCCACCATTAGGTATCCACTAAAACCACTTCACATTTTTTCTTCTCATTAAATTTGAAAATTGACAATGTTTAGCTAATTTGGTCAAGCATGAGCAATTTTTGTTGAATGAACCCTTGCATGTAGGATTTAGATGGCTTTTGTACATGCATGTCACTCTAAGATGAAAACAAAAACATCTTTATGCATCCTAATGAAGAAAAATTGTTATCTTCCATGGTTCTTAGTCCCTTAACGTTGAATTGTGGTGGTCTTTGCTTTGGTTAGTGGCTAAATAAGCATGAATGTCGATATTTGTAGCATCAGCCTTGTGCAGCAGTTTCCTGCAGAACATGTCATTAGTAAATTGAGCATATCTTTATCTAGACAAACCCTTTTTAAGTATGGTTTTCTGTGTTGGAAACTAGATTCACACAGCTTTCATTCGGCACTGGTTTGCTTCTATTTGGAGTTTATTTGTTGTCTCAATTTTTCAGCTAAAGTTTATGCACATTCACTGGAAAGACAATCTGACCCCTCTTGGATTGTTTTGCATGTAACTTTGTCTCTTGTTTGGATAAAATAAGATGGGTTTTGGTTTTGAAAGTAAACTCATCAAGCTTCTTTCAGTAGGAAAATTATTAGATCTTGATGCAATTTGTTGACCGAATCAAAGTGAGTGATTCAGATGGTGTTATCTGTAAACTGCAAGCCGTTGAAATGCTGACACCCATGCACTATAAAGGCCATATCTCTCTATAGAAAATTCATATTCACAAACTATTTTTAATCTTGGAAACTAGACTCGTATAGGAACATGCTGGCTTTTATTTCACTAATTTTAAATTGTTTGACCACTCATCTAGTCAATTGAATCAGCTAATATAAACTGCATTTCACAGTTTGTGCATATCTTGCACATTTGAGCATTAACTTATCCTCTCAATTTTGGAATAATGAACCATTTGTTGTCCTAGAAAATAGACTCATGTAAGAGCATTTTGAAACTAGTTTCATGCAATTTGGATATTATTTGCTCCCTCGTTTAGCCATCTCAATCTACTATGTGTACACTGTCTTTCGCTGAATATGCATATACCATAACAGTTCAAATGTAACCTATTCAAGCAAAACTTATGACATAAAATAATTTGTAAGTTAAGTGGACAACACAAGTTTTAGCTGCTGGAATCTTACATAGGTATGTATGTATGTCTATATAGGAGTGGGACCCTTGGACTTGCATAAAGATATCATGGAAACAACGTCAGATAACCGGCAGGTAACTCTTTTCTTTGTTTGTTTTCCGGTATTTTAGAACTTCAATTGTATACTTTCTTGCTTCCATAATAGTGTTTTTTGATATTACCTCATGTGTGGTTTGTTTGCCATATACTTGTCATGTGCGATATCTTTGTTTGATCACCTTGAACATTATACCATATAATGATCAAGTTAAAATAGATGTCTCTTGCCTAAAGTCTCTATTGTCTTAAATGATAACATTTTTTATTTAATATGTGATATTGACTCGTGTTGGACTTTTGAAGTTCATGAGAACTATTGTCTTTGTTGATGCTCTATGTTCATGGATTGATTGATGCCCTACGTGAGGTATGTCACTAGTGGGTGGTAATAAGTCCCGGAGGGACATGCCCTTTAATCGAGGATACTCACCGGCGAGTGATTTATTTAAGGCATGTGTGATTATTATTTGATGAATCCCGTGATCGGGAATTTTAAGCCTGAATTATGAGCATTGCTTGTTTATTGTTGATATCTGCAAAGTTTTATTTTCAGTTGTCGACCTTATTAATCCCTTCCCTTCATGGTTGTACCCTAATTTTCATTATGGTTACCTATTGAGCCTCACGTTCACCGCTATTCTTGCTGCATCCATTTGCAGGTAGCGACCAGAACAAAGGCAAGGGGATATAGCTGCATCCATTTGCAGGTAGCGACCAGAACAAAGGCAAGGGGATTGCAGATCCCACTAAAGAATAATCGCAAGTGTTTAGCCTCAACATTTGTACTTAGTTACTTTTGTAGAACCTTTTTTTTTGTATTGTATATAAATGATGTAATAACACTTAATGTCTACGTATAACAGTTCCCTTAGGTTCCCTTCATTTGCCATGCTTTTATGGTATTTTGTGGACTCTGCTGCCAACTACTTTTGATTCAAGGATGTATACATATGTTGTTGCATTTTGCTTTTTAGTATTACATTGTATAGGTGCACATATAAGGTTTGAGCTAGTTGACCCTCCATGTTACGACCGAGTCATGCCCAAATTTTATATATCTTCTAAGGCTCTGCCTTCTTAGCGGTTTGGAGCCGTTACCGGGGGGTGATTAATAGGGTTACGTCGAAAACTATGTTATGTTTAAAAAGCTATACAACTAAATAAGCGGAAGTGAATAACCAAGCAAGAAATCAAAGACATATATTATAGCACTTTCTCAACAAATTTTAAGTCTTTTGTTTAAAGTATAACTCCTTATAGTAGTTTGTAACTCTTTATCAACAAAGTATAGCTCCTTATTAATTCTGTCATTTCAAAAAGGAAATAAACGTTTGGATTCTATTTGCTAGGAAATATTTGAGGATGGAAGGAGTGATAGAATGAACCTAATTTGCTAATATGAAGCTTAGTTTGGAAGTGGTTTTGATGTCTGGTTGAGATTGAAATGATTGTTCCGCTCATTAAAGCATTTTGTCGAACATGTTGTGGCTGTTATGTTGTGGATGTTAGTAAAAAAAGTATCGGGGTGAGGTTCGTGAGGAGGAGCCTGAGGCAGTGAGAACAGATTGAAGGAGATGACAATAGTTAGTATGTATTGTTAGAGGAAGAAGATGAGAGTACCTGTGGAAATTTAATATTTGTAAAAGTATACATTATACAAATACACTAAATTCATATGTTTTAGTTTATCACTTGGATATTTTGGGTTTAAGGGTGTTTCTGGAAGTGGGTAGGTTTATAAATAAGTTGGGTTAAAACTTTGGCTTTAAATACAAAACCCCTAAAAAACCTTAGCCGGCTAGCCCTCTCATATCCGATCCCCCTCTGCCGTCCTCTAATCTCCAATCCTCTCCGGCGCTCCTCCCTCTCTGATGCCCTCCGGCGGTCCTCTCTCATCTCCGATCCCCCTCATCTCTCTATCTACAAGATTCTCAAAATATCAAAATCCTAGTAACATCCTCCCCATTCCTCTCCCTCTCCGGCCACCCCCGGCGAGTCTCACCTCTCCTCCTTCCAGTGTCCAGGCCTTCCATCTATTGATGGTAAGTTTTTAAATTTTTTATTTTTCCACTGTTTATTCACTTTATGCACTGTTTTTTAATTGTTATTCATTGTTTTTATTGTTTCTTAGAATAATTAGTTAATTTTGTTCAGTTCTAGTTTAATTTGTTTTAATTCACTATTATCTAGTTGATTAATTAGTTTAGTTAGTCTTTAAGAGTCACTAGTTTAGGTGCCACCGTTCAATTCTAGGGTTTACTAGTTTAGTTGATTAATTATTATTTTAATGTCAATGTTCAATTTTAGGGTTGTTTACTAGTTTAGTTGATTAATTATCATTTTAATGCTACTGTTTAATTTTACTATATATTAAATAACAATATTAGCCGAGTTTAATTAAATGGTTTGTTTATTGTGATGTACAATGTCGGATATTCCTCCTAAGGAGTTAGTAGGCTCTACTTCCATCGCCGTGAAAGCACCCATTAAAGATAAAGGAACTCGAGAGACATTGGTTAGGAGGTTGGATTTCTTCCCGGTCCAACAGATTTATGTTTGGTACAGTATAGACTGTGTTCGCACAAGAGGAAGGGGGCCTATAGATTGAAGCAACATCTTGCCGGTCAAAGAAACAGTTACATAAAGTGTACCAAGATGATGGTCGATGATAAGAAGATGGTGCAAGAAGCGATGGATGCCAATTCGAAGAGGAGGAAACTGAATGATATGCATATCATAGAGTTGCAAGATAAAGCACAATTCGACTAACTGGACTTGACGGTGACTGGCAAATAGGAAATTGCTCTCCTGCTCCTACAATGGGCGGATTTTCAAAAATTTCCAGAAAACCGACCGTTGGGCTGATGGATGCTTATACCGCTAGTGATCCCGAGAGCGAAGAGATTAAAGGGGAAGATGATTCAGCCTAGAGTGAAGAAAGCTTATAGAAGAGAGATCGGGTCTACAAGCACGTGGCTAGATGGACATATGAGAATAGCACTCCTATTCATGCCATCTCCACTGACTCCTTTATGAGGATGTGCATCACTATTGGGGATTATGGACGTACGTACCGATCATCTACCATGACACGCTGAGGGAGACATTGTTGAGGGGTGTTGTGAATGAGAATAAAGACTCATTGGAGGAGCACAAGAAGTGGGGGAAGAGCACATATTCTATTATGAAAGATGCTTTGTCACATAGGAAGATGCGGTTGATCATGAATCTATGCATGCATAGCAGGTTAGGCACGACTTTCTCCGAGTCGATTGAGTGCTCCGAGGGGTTTGCATATGGGAGAGTACATTTTCAAGCAGGGAGACGCAAGTAGTGAGGAGATTGGGGCACAGAAGGTCATTCACGTTGTCACGGATAATACATCTGCTAATATGGCGCCGAAGGAGAAACTAAAGTAGAAGAGACCGAAAATCTTTTGGACTAGTTGTGCAACTCATACTATTGACTTGATGTTTAAGGGCATCGAAAAATTAACATCCTTCAAAGCAACCATAGAGAAAACAAATGCTTACAGTTTTCATCTACAACATGTCGCTTATGTGTAAGATGAGGGATATTGTTAGACCCGGAGTCACTTGCTTCACCACTGCATTCTTGATGTAAAACCCCGTAAATTTGAATATATGGTGATAAATATTATTTATTCATGATTGAGTATGCTAGGAATTGATTTGAGATCAATCAATGTATATATATGAGTATAGAAGAAAATCATGCGCGAAACATGCAAAAGTTGAATCTGTGTTGTTAGTAGTCGACTAATAAGCTTAGTAGTCGACTAATGGTGGTATTAGTCGACTAGTCGGGCTGATTTCCAGATTTTTTTTTGGGTTTCGGGTCGGATTCATCTTGTTTCGATCCCAGACTTATATATACCCTTTTAAACCCTAATTCCTGCACTTTTCACGTGAGTTCACAGCCACCCTCTCCCCTCAAACCCTCGTGTTTTTTGTGTTTCTCGAGGAGATTCGAGACGTGAAATCGAGCGGAGGGACAGATCGTGGGCTTTTTGTCGAAGAGAGATCTGCTCATACGTGTTTGGGGAGTTCAACACGACTCTGAGGCAAGATCATATTCATCCAAACTTGCACCATTAGATAATAATTGATTTAATATGTTTAACTTGTGTTTTCATGTCTAAATCTTAACCTGAGGTGTTAAAAGTTAGATTTTGTTGATTAAATCATAATCTCATGTTAATTTCTTACTGTTGTTTATAGATTCATGATCATGATCATTAGGATTGGAATAAATTTTCGTTTTAAATTTATTAGTCATGCTTAACTCATGTTTAAACCCTAGATTTACGATCAATCGAGTTTACATGTTAATTTAGGATGCGTAAACCCTAGGTTTGTGATATCTAGGTGATGTAAACATGTTTAGATGAAAATATCTCTATTTAATGTTTAGAAATTATCATGTGTAGGTATCATGTGGTTTATTCATGTTTTAATCGAGAATTGTGATTAATTAGGATGTTAATCCTAATTAGATAAAATCAAGAATTTAATTTTATCTTTGAAATAATCTATGTTAATCATATGTGGAAGTTTTAATTTTGTTTTATACTCCATGGTTATAAATTTTAGTTTTGAGTGAGATGCAAAAACACAGAAGTCCTATTTTCGTGCATGTAATATTTAAATTTACAGAGTAGTCGACTAATATCCTTAATAGTCGACTACTCCCTCCCAGATACGAATTACAGAAACTTTTGTGTTACAGAGTAGTCGACTAATACCCTTAATAGTCGACTACTGATGCTGATTTTTGACTTCACAGAGTCTGAATAGACTCAGTGTAGTTAACTACCTAGCTTAGTAGCCGACTACTAAGACAGTTTTTCCAGAACGTTGTTTTGCACCGTTTCGAGATGCAATTGGGGGGTTCAAGCCGCACGATGATACATGTATAGTCATGAATGTACACAAATAGTGTCGTAGCACACACTTAGGTATTCCGAAGGGGATTATGACGGGTTTTAACCAGACTATATTTGAGAGAGTTGATTACACGGTCACACACGTGTTTGGGTATTGTTGATGAGCTCAGTTCAGTACTACGTGGGGTAGTGTGTTGATATTCTATTCGTACAGGCCATTGAGTCGGGTTCAGGATGCTTAATCTAGCAGTCCGTCCGCACTAGGGTGCGATGAGCCTTGTGAGCCGTATTTTTAGGATACCTATATGGTAGGTCGTCCCGCACTCATGTTACGCACTGAGAAGCGATGAGACTAATGAGCCATGTACAATGTTTAGGATACCGACCGGATAGTCCGTCCCGCATGATAATACGATGAATCAGAATCTTGCAAGGATTTGTATTGAGACGATTATTGATAACCTGAGTCTTTGGCGGATGTCAGTTATGTATATGACTCATTGGTGAGATATATGACCGAGGTACTTTGCCCTTAAAAGTACGCGAGATTATATGCTGATATTTATCTTATCTTCCCAGTGATAGTGAAATATATTATAAATATAATATTATGAATGTCTTTACTTTATGTATTGCTTTATTTTATTCTTAAGTTGGGATCAATGATTAGCGATTCACAATTTGAGACATATGGTATATACATGAGGATTTTTTTTTTTTGATTATTTCGCTCGACGTACTAGTCTCGTGTTGTGGGTTTCTAATTATTGATTTCATTTAGATTGTTTCTCTAATTCGGTGTTAATATTTAGGTATTTATAATTTGAGACATATGATATATACATGAGGGTTTTTTTGTTTGGATTATTTCGCTCGACATACTACGTCTCGTATTATAGGTGTCTAAATATTAATTCTATTAGATACGGGAAAAATGATCTAGATAGACTATGCTTAATAGATAGAACTTTCACTTCATATAGCAGCCCTTCCCCTGGGGGCGGATGGAGGTGATCTTGCTGTAGCGCTTTGACGCTCTTGTTGTTCTTTTTATTTTAATTTCTTTTCAGGCAACTTAGAGTTTCGGAGAGCCGCAGGATGACGGAGTTCTTGCATAGTCACTGTCACATGATTTATTAGTAAAGACTCTACTGTAGACTTATTTTCACTATTCAGATATTAGAGTTTTGTACTCATATTATAAAGGCAGTTTGCCTTAGTTTATTATCAATTGACTCTTCTTGAGATACTTTTCATTTATTTTCGGATATCAGATGTATTTCAGATTGTTCACTTGAGACATGATTTTATTTATGAGATATATCTTTTTACATCATGTCTATAGTATTTATTTCTCTTATTTTATCTGTTTTGTACATGCACTTATATTTGATTTCACTAGAGGATATTACTGTGATTGGTGAAACGTGTTTATGCACAGTGTGGGTGCATGACAGGTTTGATATCTCTGGGTTCACCTTGGACTGCAGCCATGTATGAAACCAGGGACGTCACACTTGACTCTGCAAAGTGTTTATGCAAAGAAGATGAAGCCAAGACTCATCTTCTCTAATGAAGAATAGAGGAAAAGCAAACATTTTACGACTGCAAGGGGTAGAAAAGTAGAGGCTATTGTGCTATGTGAGTTAGTGGCACTCTGTGAACAGGTTATTGAAAGTCTATTCTCCCTTTTTTCACATGTTGAGCATGGCTGGTAGCGACTACAGACCCTCAATGGGATTTGCTGTGGGGATGCTTCAAGGCACGAAGGAGATTATGCATACTTTGAAGAATAAGGAGAGCTAGTACAAGTCGGTGATTTACATTATACATTCCAAGTTCAAGGATAGATTGTATACACCCTTGCATATGGTAACTTATGTCCTTAAACTTTACCACTTCTTCCCAAATGATGTAGCTAGGAACTCTACAAAGAGGAAGGAGGGGTTTCTAAATGTGGAGTTGTTCTATCTCGATAAGGAACACCAACCTGAGGCTACTAAGGAGTTTATGAAGAAGTACAAAGTGGTAAGTGTTCATTTGGTAGAAGTTTGACAGTGAAAGCTAGGTAGAAAGTGGACTTCAATCTAGGTAAATTAAGTTTGTAAATTGGATCTATCAGTCATAAGTTATTTTCTCAGTAGCAAATTCAACCGAGATAATGTGTTTTACAGCTAGTTGGTGATATATGTATGGCGGTGATTGTCCTTTTCAGCAAAACTTGGAGAGGAAGGTTCTTAACCTCACTATCACTAGCAGTTCTTCTAGATGCGAGAGGAACTTGAGTACATTTAATGGGTAAATTACATGACTATCTAAAATTAATAAGATAAAATTATTCATGTAGGACTTCACTAACTTGTTCTTTTCTTCTTTAAAGATTCACACAAAGAAGAGAAATTGATTGGAGTCGAAGAGGTTGGAGGATCTTGTGTTTGTGAAGTTGAATGTCAAGCTCAAGTAAAAGAAGAGAGAAGACAGAGATGTGCTAATAATGCAAGATCGTACTATGGCACATGCACAAATCCTCGAAAGAGTTCTAATGACTAGGAAGAGACTTATCTAGGTTCGAAGGTTTCTTGGACAATATTGGAGAATGTATCTGGAGCAATTGAGGTTGCAGCGAACTGGAGGAGTGAGAGAATAGCACGAGTTGTAGGATATTTGATGATTATAGGCGAAGAAGAGCCTCTTGCATCCGACGATGATGTCACAAATGAGGATGAGGGCTACGTGAACATGAACTCAAAGGATAGCAATCATGCAGTGGAGGATCTGGATTTCCATGATGATGATGACGATTAGATTATATGATTATGTCCTATGTTAGACATTTAGACTATTCATATTTTATTTTCTTGAGCAATACTGCATTAGACTCTTGAATTTGTGATATTATTTATTGTTGCTGTGACATATTATGTTAAACATGGTGATGCTTCTTAGTATTTAGTTACTATTTTGGCTATTTAGTATTTATGCATGGTTGATTATAGATTTAAGATTGCTATTCATTTATCTTTTGCAATTTTTTATGAATTTAATTCATGTTTTTGTCAATTATTATAATTAAATAATTTAAAAATAAACAAAAGCCTAGGAGCCGTCTAGGCGCTAGCTGAAATGCCTAGTCCGCCTAGCGCTTTCTATAACATTGACCCTTGCCATAATGAGTAGTACAATGCTAGCTCTTTGGACTTATTTTTCACCTTCCTTCCCCGTAATTGATTGAGATCAGTCACTTTGAGACTATCTCTTACTCAAGCAAGATACTAGAATTACACATAATTGCATTGTTTACCACACCTCACGTAAATCAGTGTGGAACACAATTGCATAGAACATTCATTCTTTCTATAAAATTGATCTAAGAATGGAGTTTTGTGCGGTAAATAAGTGACTAAAACTTGCCATAATGCTTTTAACCCTGATTTCAGGCAGTTTTCTTCTTTTTGTTCTATACTCAATGTCTCAAATAATGGATTTCTGCTTAATCCTAGAGTATTTGTTATATTTTTCAAATGTGTATAATAAACAAAAAATAAAGCTAAGACCACAGTAGAATTTGTCGGATGAAAGTGACAATGTTCTTCAATTATGTGAAGAAATATTCTCCAGCTATCTCCTCAAGCAAAAGAAGAATGAGTTAATAAGCTTGATTTGCTACTAACAAAAAAAAATTATACAATGTTTTCAGCTGGATCAACATCTTCTTCAACTATTGGTTTATGATGACATACATTTGACTGTTCACTGCTTATTCTGGGGTCTTAATGATTAAGGCATGAAAACAAGTCATGCTTAATCACTTAGGACAATAAAATTTGACCTACTGTAGTATGGGCTCTCCTAAAATACAGAATATCTTCGTTTAATTATGCATAAATGCAGCAGTACAATCCAAGAGTTCTATGGACTAATTTGATAAAAATGTTGATTATTATCACTAAATGACTAACATGAACTAGATTCAGAAAATCTTTAGGACAACATGAATTTCTAATTGGTGATGCACAATTATGGAAGTTGGGTTGTTGAATAGCTTTTAGACAAACTGCAAATTAAGAAGAAAAGATAACCTGCAAAATACTCTGTGAATTAGGTCGGCATTATAAATTCAAAGTCTAGCATGGATGGTGAATGAATTAGGTTGGCACTAGAAATTCAAAATACTCTGTGAATTAGGTTGCCATTAGAAATTCAAAGTCTAGCATGGATGATGAATGAATTGTCATCCATTCTCACCTAATACTTAAATATGAGGACTATAAAATATACAACATATTGCGTGAATGAAACAAAACCTGTGCTACAACAATCTTGATCTTAGGAAGGATACTACAGAAAGAATTGAGAAGAAAGAAATCACAGGTTCTTTGGATTTTTCTTGGCAAGTAATTTGCATTCCCAAGACTTCGACACAAAACCCTAAGCATTGGTAACAAGCAAAACCTGTTGAGAAAGATTACAGCATTGATGCCTTCACCTAAAGACACTTTCTGAATTGAGATCATAATTATGAAATGATTCAAAAAAAACTATGCTGCACATGAATCAAGATCTTTGAGAATTAAGAAACAACAAAAGTGTAACCTTTTTAAAGTCTAATTTGCTCGGAAGCTCAATTTTTAATTAATTAAAAGCTTTCCCAAAAAAGGAACACCAATTTTCAGATACCCTTTTTTCTCTCTTTTTTCCCTTTATCCCCCCACCCTTTTTTTTCCCACATCAGAAGGATAGCATTAAAGAATATTTCTTGTTTAGTCATCGGCCAGAATGGTGGTCTCATAGACATAGCATCCAATTTTCAAATACCCACATCTTGAATCCCAAACAACAATGACAACAAATCAGACACGAGGCATCCGCCCAATTACAAGAAATAAAATGCACTAGAACTGCAAAAAGGAGACAACTTTATTCCTACATTTCGAATCAAAACCCTAAGAATGATAAAAGGGAGGAGTTTGATCTCACCACCGGTGCTCCATAGGTACCAGGCTGGATAACGTACTGCTGAATCGCCTCAGCTGCGCTGCTACTCGCATAACAGCACCCCGCCGAGTATCCCCCATGCGGAGCGTAGGGGTCAGGATTGGGGATGTAACTAGGGCTAGGGTTTTGGGTAGGGTAATAGGTGGGAGGTGGCGGCTGCGGCTGCCGATGGGACGAGGATGGAGTGGCGGCGGGCTTGTGGGCGCGGAGCAGGAGGCGCGAGGGGTTGTGGCGGCGGCGGCTCTGCTGGCTCCAGCGGCACAGATTGTAGGTGGTGGGAATAAAGTGGAGATGGGAGCAGGTAAAGTTTTGACCGGACTTGAGACTGGACTTGAGTAGGGAAGCTAGATTGCAGCGAAAAGTGGGTGCGGGTCCCACATGTCAAGAGCTTGTCAGGGCGCGTTTGGTTCTTGGGAAACGCCTCTGGTTTCGTGCTGAGCCTGCCAAAACCTCAGTTTTTACGGGCTTTTTTGTAAAAGCGCCTTAGGCATTTTTTTAAAAAAAGCCCATCAAAACTGACGTTTTGGCAGGCTTTCAGC
>NC_033800.1:137563347-137564801 GCF_001876935.1 Asparagus officinalis | reverse complement strand
CAGGTTTTCAGCACAAAACCCCGCCAGTTTTTAGAGAACCAAACGCATCCTCACTGTCTGGAAAACTGATTACTATCCATTTTTTGTTAAAATGCCTTTTAGAAAATAAATATTAACCAACTTAAAAGTGAATATTGATTTATTTTATTTATTTGCGACACCTAGCTAAACTACAATTTGTTATAATTTTGGGTTTTTTCAAAGGTAGTCCCTCAAGACTTCCATAATTCCATATTAGCTCCTCAAAGCATTGAAATTGCTATTAATAAGTCTCTCAAATCTTCTAATTGCTCACAAGTTGGTCTTTGTGTTAGAATTACTATGTAACCACGTCAAGGAGGTTCCTCGAGATAGGTGTAAAAGATCCGGAGTGGGGGGTGAGGGGAGGTTAATGAGGCACCACGCTATTGTATGTTTTGGGGTTGGAGGTAAAATAAATTTTTAAAGTTGAGAAGAATTATGTACAAAACCCTGAAGGTGAGGGGGTTTTACTAGAATTAAGGTAATTGAGATGGGTTTTCTAGGACATCTCATAGTTGAGAGGAAAACACTAGAGGCACACCTTGTGCCACACCTTGGGGCACACCCCTCTCTCAGCTACAGTGCATGGGCCCATTTGAGATTTATTAAATCTCAAATGGGCCCCATGCACTGTAGCTGAGAGAGGGGTGTGGCACAAGGCGTGCCTCTAGTGCCACCCTAATTGAGAGGGGTCCTCTAAGACTAACTCCTGATTTTATGGATATATTTATTGGATGAAAAATGACATTCTAAAGAATTGAAAATGTCTAAGAAAATTGATACTTGGGTTCTAAAATTAAACTAGATATACTTAAGCTAGACAAGGTAGGAGAGACAAAAAGAAGAGAACTCGACATTCAAAAGCTGATGGACGACGGTGGCAGCGACGACGCAAACAAGAAGTGGGTTCCCATCAGATCCCTTGGCAACTCCTCTTTCTTCCTTGGGCTCAATCAGTCAATCTCATTATCCACGGCCACCTTCCCCAGATTAAGGACCAACTGCATCTACATCCCTCGGGACGCCGTTTATAGGATGTCCCCCGAGAATGACACGTGCGCTGCCACCCGGGAGGACGACGACGACCTCCGCACCCATTTGATTTATGATCTGAGAGATGAAGGCTTGGACGAGTATTACTCGTCTGAGCCGTTCTATAGTCTATGGATGACGCCTCGTTTGCCATCAAAAAGCACCTGTTAATTTTATTTTCCTTTTTTTTTTGGGTAATAAGCACCAAGGCCTCCAGCAGTATTTATGATTGATTGTTGCAGTAGTGTTTGATGGTAATGAACATTTTCAGGGATATGTAACTTTATTTCTCGTTTTATTTCTCAATTCATTTGTCACTCCCAAGTGGTTATTTGCGAGTTTACTTTTTAATATTTTCTATTTCCCCAAAATAATTCAGTTCCAAGGGTTCCTCGTTTGCA
>NC_033800.1:137468023-137563330 GCF_001876935.1 Asparagus officinalis | reverse complement strand
AGATCAATGGTTATAGATGTTTCACCAACGCTCATAGTCTCTACATAAATACACGTAGAGCACACTGGTGGGTGCAGCCGTATCTGAAACTTCCGATATATTTCAAATCTCAAAGCAGTAGACAATCTGAAACTTTTGATATACTTTAGTTCTCAAAGCATAGATAATTGACGTCGTTTACGACTTTAGATGATTGAGGAGCCGGAGGAGCGGGGCTCTTCTTATCTCCAACATATGTCGTAGCCTTCATTTCTCCGCTACTATTATCATCATCACATCTACACAAATATTAATTCAAGAATGCATGTACATAGGTAGGGATATTGATGCGATATAATTATGTACCAAAAATTGCAAGTGCACAATTTATCAAGTTATAGTATAAAAAGATATCGATCTCACGAGGAAGGTGATTTTAAGAGATTATTAAACTTGGCTCTTATATTTTGTGCGTGACAATTAGGAATAAAGAATAAGTGTGATTTTGATGAGTGATTTTTGTGAATATATGCAAAAGATAATGAATTGAATTTTAGAGGAGAGAAGGAAGAATTAAAGAATAAATGAAATCATAAGGCAAGAAATATGAATTAATAAAATCAAGAAATAAAACTAAGAATGAAAAGAAAATTTAAGAAAGTCAAGATGGAGGATTCAAAAGAGGTAAGAAATCTAGAATATAATCCACTAACCAATTTCAATTACAAAATATAAACTATTCTCTTTTTATCATATTTCAACTTAGATTTATTAAGCATAGATTATCAAACCATTTAAGGAAAGTGTAACCTATCAAATTATCATCTAAGTTAAAATCACTATTCATGATAAGAACAACAACATGATAATAATCCTAGAATTCATAAGCATAACCTATCAAACCATTTAAGGAAAGCATAGATTATCAAATTCTTCTTCTACCGATTAGTTCTCTAGTTGATTATCCTAAACATGAACATTTTAAGTACAAGAGAATAATTCATACAATATAAAGGAAATTAGACTAGTTTCATATAATTCTAAACTTCCTACAAGAATTAAATTCACATCTTTAAGAAATAAAAACAAGAAAAAGAACTAATTACAAAAATAAAAAGAAAAGAAAAATCTAAACTATGAACAAGAAATAAATCTAATTACAAAGAAAATAAAAATCTAAACTACAAAATAAATTGCAGAAATTAAATGCAAGAAAAATAAATCTACTCTACAAATTAAAGTGCAAAAAGAAATAAAAAAGACAAGAAAATAAATCTACACTACAAGCATGAATTTAAATCTAACTAATAAGCAATAATAAAGAAATTACTAAAAAGAAATAAAAGAGAAAAGAAATGCAAACCTTCAAATTGCTCTTCATCTCCATCCTCATCATTCAACAAGAGGAGAAAGAACAAATTTAAAGAGGAAAAAATTATTTTTATTAATTGCAACTAAAGTTACAATTTTTGGAAGGCCTTCTCAATTAAGAGTAGCCCTCCTCTCCAAAAGGAGTTTACAAAATTTTCACACCTCTAACCCCTCACTCTCTACCCCTATTTATAGTAATCTTCAATGAATATGAGCCATTGGATTTGTCTTGAGCCCCAAGCAACAATCTCCACCTTTGATTTATTTGATTTTCAAAAGAAAATCAAAATCCAATTCTTGAGCCCATGTTCATTTGATTTTCAAAAGAATTTTCTTGCAAATTCCAAGCCCAAGTCCGGTCTATCATGTGTGTGATTTTACATTAATTCTCTGTAGCAAAGCCATCCAAGTCCGGTTCTCTTCATGAAGTTTTCATTTGATTTTTTTTTAAACAAATCCGGCCCACTTTTGTATTAATTTTCAAACAAAAAATGGAAGTCCAAGTCACCGTTTCGGCCCAACTCAAATGAATGTCCAAGCCAAGTCCAATCACAATTTCGGCCCAACTCTTTGCTGTGATTTTAAAAAATCAATTCAAGTCCAAGTCCGATTCCTTATCCGCAGCCTATCATTTATTTGAGGAAAATGACATGTCCGGTCCAATTTGAAGAGCTGCAGCAACAAATTGCAAGCAACCAAAATTTCGGCCCAATTTGATATCCAGCTGCAGCAACCAAAATTTCAAACCAAGTCCGGTCTTCTTTGAGTTCATCCTTCAAGCTAAATTCGACCCAATGCAAGGTTGTAATCAAATTTTTGATGAGCTTTGGGCTTTCAAAATCTTTTCCTCTTTTAAGCTTTTGCTTCATGGGCTTCTAAAATGCTACAAAATAGAGAAGAGAGATTTTTAAGGGGTTTTTACATTTAATAATATTTATTTATATTTCCATTCATTTATGTGCAAACTAATCTAACAACAATTATTAATGGTATATTTATTCATGTAAAATAGATAATGAGGATATAAAATTGTAATAAAATGTGATTATCAAATACCCCCACACCTAAACTTTTGCTAGTCCTCTAGCAAAGAAAATAAAAAGAAAATCCTAACTCACTTTCGCAGGAATCGCGGTTGTATTTAGCGCATACAACAAGCCTTTAAACCCCTAGGTTACCCTAGTGGACGAGTTGTAGTCTCGTGAGGGTTTGCAGTGAATATACCCACAAAATTCGGTCAACTTGCCAAATTAAAGAAGTCAGTAAATAACTAAATTCACTTGATAACTTTTAGATAATCTAATTGGAGCCAGTTATCACTCAAGAAAACATTTTTATATATAACTCTAAGGTATATTTTTAAGAAAATCTTCTCATTGTAGCAATACAAAACCAAGCCAAACTTAGAAATTTAATTTAAAAGTTTTGAAAAGAACATGCTAACTCTTTGTTTTAAATAATTTTCAAGTTGCTTGATTTAAAATATTTTCCAAGACCATATATACAACTATAAAACATTTATTAGTTTTTTTTAACTCTTTATTTCTTGGTGATTTTTTCTACTTTAACGGGCTTTCTAAGTGACCATTTAACGAGTTTTGGGCCAATGGATCCCAACCCAAATGGGCTTAGGTCATTAAGTATGGAAATACTCCTTGGGCTTAATTACTCGGTCAGCTTAGGCTTAATAAGATAGAATCACCTTGAATTAAAGAGTTTTTTTTTTCTTTTTGGTGCCCATTTTTCGCACTCTTCTTTTGCAATTTTTTTTTGTATGTATATATATTTTGAAAAAAATATGTAAATCAAGACACTTTGAAAAAATTATTTTCAACTCTAAGTTAAGCATGCAAAAATTTCATTATTTTAAATAAAAGTCCAAGTTAAGGCTTAAGTAAAATATACTACTTTGAAAATCATTTCTTAAAAAAAATTTATTTAGAGTTATCATAAAAAGTAAACTTAAGTAAATAACCAACTAGGGATTAGAAAATTTCAAATTTATCAAATAAATCAATTATTACATAACTCTATCAATTTGGCAAGTGACGATATAATTTTTTTTAAGGAAAAGAAAAAAAATGACAAAAATGCACTAAAATTGTAAAATAAAGAGAAAAAAATAACTAATTCCCACCCCCACACCTAAATTTTGCATTGTCCTCAATGCAAACTCTATGATGCATAAAGTAAAGCAGATAAGAAGTGAAGCACTTACATTTGGTTCGCTGATAAAAATCTGCAATTACCTTTGGTCTGAGGAGGAGGAAATCAAACATTTATTCTTTTCTTTTTTTTTCTTTTTTTTTCTCTTTTTTTTTCTTTTTTCTTTTTTTGAAAACAAAATAAACAATGTAGAATGAAATAAACAAAATAAACAATGTAGAATGAAATATTCAACATGAAGAGTTCATGTTCTACATTGAATCCTACCTTATTGCTGAAAATTCTCCCACGGATTTTAAATAAATTCAACATGATATAATCAACAATGTGCTGAAATTCTAAGCATTCCGGGGTGTTCAATGATTTTTGTGGCAATGGAAGGTAGGTATTATTGGTGTCATGCATATTGGACTTAGATTCTTGATTTGTGAATGTTTGTTCTCTAACAACCAATTTTTCTTTAACAATTTTCTCAACCCCAAGATTCATGGTTGATGTGTAAAAATTTGGTTGTTGTTTATTTTCCAAAAATCTTAGTTCATCAAGAAAGAGTTTTTCAAAATTCAGTTCAAAACAGCAATTGTCCAACACAGTTTCTTTATTTTGACAAACCCGATCTGCTTCTCCTAATATTTTTAGCTCCTCACCGAAAATTTCCTCAAAACTTAGATCTGACTCTTCTTCTTCTTCCCTCGGTCTTTCCTGAATTGAATTATCAGGGGAAGAATGAATTGGAACAAGAATTTGGCTTAAAGGTGTTCTTTCCTGATTATCGACCTGTTTTCCTGACTGTAGTGCATTCATTTGAGTGTCCTTAGGATTGACCACGGGTTGACTCAGAATTTCTCCTTCCTCTACTTCACTTATGGCACTAGCTAGTTGATCAATATGGGTTTCTAATCTAGCTAGGGCTTGAGTGTTAGAGTTAAGTATGAGTTCGGTTGATTGCATAAAGGAGTTCATCGTGTAGGATGTTTGAGTTAACATATCCGTGGCTAGTGTGGAGGCCTTAATAATGATTTCAAAACCTTTTTCCAAAAAATTGAGACGTTCATCATGATCTGTATCAAGAGGAGTGTGAGTTACAACTTGATGATGAGGAGACTGATTTTGATGTGACAGATTGGGTTGTTGAAATTGTGGATGAGAATTGAAAGGAACTGTGTTTTCCCTAGGAAAATGTTGGGTCAAAGAGGGAGTGAAGTTTTGAGTTTCGGAGTGGTTTCCCTGATTCCATGCAATGTTTGTGTAACTTGCCCAACCTGGGTTGTAGGTTGGAAAAAATGGATCATTTACCGAATACTGATATGGACTCTCTACAAACTCCCGGACTTCATTGGAAATTTCAATCCTATTGGGATAACATAAATTTTGAAAAACTTGTGGATTAGCCATTTGTTCAAAATGAATTTGTTGATGTGTATTGTCCCTAATCCACGTTTTGCATGCACCAAAAACAATTACTTTTTATATAATTTTTTTTTGTTTTGGAAAAATAAAAGTTAGTTTTTTTTGAAGAAAAAGGAAAAACAAATAAAAAACAATCACTTTTCAATCATGCTAACTCTAGGGTTAAGCCTAACTCAGCTAGACCAGCTCCTAACCAAAAACTGAGCGATAGGGATTTGATTGTAACCTGAATATCCATCCAGGAAACAGTAGAACTCGTGTCCTGCTAAACGCTCTAACATTTGGTCAATGAAAGGAAGAGGGAAGTGATCTTTCCTAGTGGCTAAGTTGAGCTTTCGGTAGTCAATACAGACTCGCCATCCAGTTTGGATCCGAGTGGGAATCAGCTCATTAGCCTCATTTTGGATCACGGTGATCCCAGATTTCTTTGGAACAACTTGGACTGGACTCACCCATGAACTATCAGAAATGGGATAAATGATCCCATGATCGAGACATTTCAGAATGTCTTTCCTAACGGCTTCTTTCATCACTGGGTTTAACCTACGTTGAGCATCTCTAGTAGGTTTGGCATCATCTATCAAATGGATTCGGTGTTGAACAATGGTTGGACTAATCCCTTTGATATCAGCCATGGTCCATCCAATGGCTTCCCTATTCTCTCTTAAAACAGCTAAGAGAGCTTCCTTTTGACCGGTAGTCAACTCAGAAGAAATGATAACTGGTAAAGACTCGTTCTCCCCTAAGTAGGCATACTCTAGATTTTCGGGTAGAGGTTTGAGCTCTAACTTAGGGGGTTCCTCCACAGATGGGCGAAGCTGGACTCGGGGTTCTATCTCTAAAGGTTCTCGTTGCCAGCCAACAGCAAAAACATGATTGACCAGCGGTTCTATCTCAAGTTCGTCATCAGAAAGCTCCTCAATCATTAAATCAGATGCATTTGAATCAGACTCACACTCTCCCTCTTGTTGTTCACTGGATATTCCTTGAATGAAATTCACTTCCATGGGTTCATCAGATGGATCACTAGGCTGTCTCCCTAAGTTGAAGATATTGAGGTCAACAGTCATATTCCCAAAAGATAGTTTCATCTGACCGGTTCTACAGTTTATCAAAGCATTTGAGGTGGCTAAGAACGGTCTTCCTAGAATGACGGGGATTTGACTTTTGAGATTGGAAACGGGCTGCGTTTCCAAGACAATAAAATCAACAGGGAAAATGAACTCTCCAACTTTGATCAGAACATCCTCTACCTCTCCTTTGGGAATTTTTACAGATCTATCAGCTAACTGTAGAGTGCATCTTGTCGGTTTAAGTTCTCCTACACCTAGCTGTTGATAGACTGAATAAGGAAGGAGGTTGACGCTGGCTCCCAAGTCTAGAAGTGCCTTATCAATGTGAGTGTTACCTATGACGCATGGAATTGTGGGACAACCAGGGTCCTTGTATTTCAATGGCATTGGTTTCGAAAAGATTTCACTGAGGTTGGCAGCTAAGAAGACTTTCTTGGGGACATTGGTGGTTCTTTTCTTAGTGCATAAGTCCTTCAAGAACTTTGCATAAGAGGGAATTTGTTCGATTGCATCTAGGAGAGGGATGTTGATCTTGACCTGTTTAAACGTTTCTAGGATTTTCTCAACCTGCGGGGAGTTTTTCCTAGGTTTGAGTCTATCTGGAAAGGGGGCAACGGGCCTATACCTATCTAGATCAGGCTCAATCTCAAGTTCAGCATTTTGGTCATCGGAAGGAATTGCTTCATCGGAAGGAGTGTTTTGAATGGGAGAAGGGGTTTGATCCGGTGGCATTCTAACCTGATTGTCTATTTGTTTTCCTGATCTCAGAGTGTGAATTGCATTCAGTTGAGCTGGGTTGTTGGAACTGGATCCAGTGTCTTTAGGGTTTGCAACAGGTTGACTTGGAAATTTTCCTTTTTCTCTCTCACTCACGGCAGCGGCTAATTGCCCAAGTTGGGTTTCTAACCGGGCTATGGCTTGTGTGTTCGAGTTGAGCACTTGGCCGGTGGTTTGCATGAATGAATTTAGAGTGGTGGATGATTGGGTCAACATGTTGGTAGTTTGTGTAGAAGCTTTGATCATAGCTTCTAAACCCTTTTCTAAGACACTCAAACGTTTGTCATGATCGGAATTTGATTGATTTGTAGGCTGGTGAGGATGAGGATGTTGGTTTGGAAAAGGTGGGTTAGAAAAATTGTTCGGTGCGTTGAATGGGACAGTGTTTCCCCTAGGGAATTGTTGGTTTGACGCGGGAATAAAGTTTTGGTTTCCATGAGAATTTCCTTGGTTCCAAGCAAAATTGGGATGATTTCTCCAACCTGGATTGTAGGTTGGAGAAAATGGATCATTTCTAGGGCGCTGGAATGCAGCGTTCATCTGTTCTAAAGCATGGTTGTTTCCTAGAAGAGGACATTCCTCTGAAACGTGGGTAGGAGACTGACAGTTATGACATCCCGGGGCAGAAATATGATTGATTTGAGCCGGAGCTCGTTCCTTAACTTCTAAGGCTTCTAACCTCCGCATAATCGTCGCCATCTTCGCTTCAGACGCAATGTTTGACTCCAAGGAAAAACCACTAGACTTAGATTGGGAAACAGATGAAACCCTGTCATCACAGTTTTCCCACTGCATTGTTTTCTCGGATAGACTCTCTAGGAATTCCCAAGCTTCATCGGCGTTTTTTCTCATAAAATCTCCCTGACACATCGATTCTAAAGATGTTTTTGAAGAATAGTCCAATCCTTCATATATGACTTGGCACAATCGCCATTTTTCTAGACCATGATGAGGACATTGGATTAAAAGATCTTTAAATCGGTCAAAGTATTTCCAGAATGGCTCTCCCGGGACAATTTTGAAATTCTGAATGCTGTTCCTAAGCTTTACCGTTTTGTGAATAGGGAAAAATTTCTTGAGAAAAACGGTGACAAATTCCTCCCAAGTTGAGATAGAATTTATCGGTAAGCTGTACATTTTAGCTTTGTCCTTTAGAGCAAATGGAATAAATCTAAGCTTAATCGCATCTTCGGTTAATTCTCTCATTTTTATCATAATACATACTTCCTCAAATTCCGAGATAAATATATATGCATCTTCTGTTTCATTACCTAGGAATTTGGGAAGCATGTTAATGAAATGCGGTCTAAGCTCGAAATTTGCTCCATTTACTTCGGGGAGTCTTATGCAAGATGGAATTGCATTTCTGGTGGGGTAACACATATCCTGAAGAACTGGTTGATTTGCCATTTCTTGAATTGGTTCAACACGGATTAAGCGATGAAAATTATCTCGAACCCAAAATTGCATACACCAAAAAAAAAATTTTTTTTTCCCTTTTTAAGGAAAGAAAGAAAATTAGTTTTTTTTTTCTTTTTAAGAAAATTAATTTTTTTTTCTTTTTAAAGGAAGGAAAGAAATAGTTTTTTTTTCTTTTAAGGAAAGAAAGAAAATTAGTTTTTTTTTTCTTTTTAAGAAAATTAATTTTTTTTTCTTTTTAAAGGAAGGAAAGAAAGAAAATTAGTTTTTTTTTTATATGAGAAGATAAAGAAAAAGAAAAATCCTAACTAAAACAAATCAAGGCAATCACTTTTCAATCAACTCTAACTCTAGGGTTTAGCCTAACTCCACTAGACCAGCTCCTAACCAAAAATTCCTACAGTGAAAAGATCAAAGTTTTACCCAGGTAGTTAGCCAGGTAAGGATAGTACTAGAGGGTGATCAAAGATCAATTAAGTACCTCTTTCCTTGCGGAGCGCTTTACGCAACCCCTAAACCTTGCCTTAGACACCAACTATTCTGAGAAAACTTAAACCGTTCACTTAAGGATTTCTTGTTCCTTATTGAGCTCGAATCCTTAGGGGCCAACGTCTAATGAGTTTTAGAAGGCTTGGATTTGTGAAGTGAGGAATTAGTGATTTGTGGGCTAAGGAAAGGGTGATGAAATCCCTTACCTTATCTTGATTGGGGTTTTGCCCTTAAGAATGTTTTAAGTGTGTGCCAAATCAAGTGCTACAATCACTTTGGTGAATTCCTACACTATATGAAATGCAACCCTAGAAATTAAAAGCGACTAAAAAGGATGGTAAAAAGAAAATCTTTATATTTTTTAATTATGGTCAACAATAATCAAAAGTGAGAAGGGGAAAATTGTTTGAGTTTATTATCTTGTTAGTTAATATCTAAGTGAAAGATGGATTTTATTATGGTCAACAAAAATAAAATCTTTTTTTTTTTTAAATCCTAATTGTCTCTAATTGTGAAGCTAGCTAAAGAGGGTGGAATTGAAAACTAGAAAGAAGACTTACCCGAAAGCAACGCTCCAAATTCTTGATCTTCAATCCAAGATTTTCAAGCTCCAAGCAGTTCCTTCACAAGAAAAATACACAAGTTAAAGAATCAAGTTAATAAAATCCTATTTTAGCACCTTCCCCGGCAACGGCGCCAAAAACTTGATGCGACATAATTATGTACCAAAAATTGCAAGTGCACAATTTATCAAGTTATAGTATAAAAAGATATCGATCCCACGAAGAAGGTGATTTTAAGAGATTATTAAACTTGGTTCTTATATTTTGTGCGTGACAATTAGAATTAAATTTCTAAGTTTGGCTTGGTTTTGTATTGCTACAATGAGAAGATTTTCTTAAAAATATACCTTAGAGTTATATATAAAAATGTTTTCTTGAGTGATAACTGGCTCCAATTAGATTATCTAAAAGTTATCAAGTGAATTTAGTTATTTACTGACTTCTTTAATTTGGCAAGTTGACCGAATTTTGTGGGTATATTCACTGCAAACCCTCACGAGACTACAACTCGTCCACTAGGGTAACCTAGGGGTTTAAAGGCTTGTTGTATGCGCTAAATACATTAAGCATAGATTATCAACCCATTTAAGAAAAGTGTAACCTATCAAATTGATAATCACATTTTATTACAATTTTATACCCTCATTATCTATTTTATATGAATAAATACAGCACTAATAATTGCTTTTATCTTTAATTGCAGGTTAATAAAAAATAAATTCCAAAAATCCCATCTCTCAACAAAGACCCTTGAGTAAATAAGAGAATTAATTTTCGAAAATCACATGTGTGCAAGGAACCGGATTTGGATTTGGATGCAAATAGTTAGAATGAAGTGGGCCTTTATGCAAAAGATTGCAAAACCAAAGTTGATTGCTACATGTTGAAAAGTGGGCCGGATTTTGATTTTCTTTGAAAATCAAAAATGAATTGTGGACTTTAGTGCTGCACCTTTGAGTTTCACATTGTGGACCGGTTTTGAATCACAAAGAAAAAAAAAGAAAAAAGGAAAAGAAATCAAATGGGAACAAGGCTACAAAGTTCCAATGGGCCGGATTTGTTTTGGCTTGGAAATCATGTGGACTTGATTTTTGGAGCCTTTGATTTTCAACAAATGAAAATCAAAAGTGGACCGGACTTGGAATTTGGGCTGCAGCAATTATCAAGACCGAATTTTCATCAATGGGCCGGAGAATTAATTTTGAAATCAAGACAATCACATGGACTTGGTGAAATGTGGACTTGGATGATTAAGGACCGGACTGGGCTTTTGACTGTTGCAAATATAGATTTTTATTTTTTAAAAAAATCAAATGGGTCTCCTATGTTGGCTAGAGAAGAACAAAAAACAAATTCAAAGGTGAAGATTGTTTCTTGGGGATCAAGACAAATCCAATGGTTCATATTCATTGAAGATTACTATAAATAGGGGTAGAGAGTGAGGGGTTAGAGGTGTGAAAATTTTGTAAACTCCTTTTGGAGAGGAGGGCTACTCTTAATTGAGAAGGCCTTCCAAAATTATAACTTTAGTTGCAATTAATAATAATAATTTTTTCACCACTTTAAATATTTCTTCTCTTTGTTGGATGATGAAGATGGAGATGAAGAATTATTTAGAGGTTTGCATTTTCTTTCCTTTTTCTCTTTTATTTCCTTTTTATTGCTTAGTAGTGTAGATTTATTTCTATGCTTGTAGTTTAGATTTTATTTTCTTGTTAAATAGCCAAGAGGCTAGAACCCTCTTGCCTTAGATTTATTTCATGCTTATAGAATAGATTTAATTTCTTGCATTTAATTCTTGCAATTTTATTTTGTAGTTTAGATTTTGCACTTTATTTTGTAGTTAGATTTTAATTTCTTATACTATTCACCTTGAGGCTAGAACCCTCTTGGGTTTAGTTTTTCTTTTTGTTTATTTTTATTTTGTTTGATTCGCCTTTAGGCTAGAACCCTCTAGGGAATCACCCTTTTCTAAGAAGTGGGTTCAATTGTAGATTACCCATATCTATAATTGAATCCACCATCTTTAATTTCTTGCATTTTCTTTTATTCTTGAATTTTATTTTCTTTATTCTTGATTTTTATTTTCCTTTTCCTTCTTGCCTTATTGATCATATTCATTCTTTGTCACATCCACTCTCACTTATATCTCGTGCCGATTTACACACTATCACTTCCACTCTCTCTATCTCTCCACAATCACATTCACTTATCACTCCTACTTGTCACACACACAACATAAGAACCGATTTTATATTTTCTCCTACAAAACACCTTCCTCGTGGGATCGATATCTTAAATACTATAACTTGACACGGTTGTGCACTTGCAACCTTTTTGGTACATGTTTATGCCGCATCAAGTTTTTGGCGCCGTTGCCGGGGAAGGTGCTTAAGTAGGTTTTAATTATTTTGGTTCTTTAACTTGTGTGTTTTTTGTGAAGGAAACGCTTGGAGCTTGAAGATCGCGGATTGGAGAGCTAGGATTTGAAGATTTGCTTTCGGGTAAGTCCTCTTTCTAGTTTTTAAATTCCACCCTTTAGCTACTTCTTCACAATTAGAGACAATTAGGACTTAAAAAAAAGAGATTTTATTTTTTTTGTTGACCATAATAAAATTCATCCTCCACTTTGACATTTACTAACAAGATAATAAATTCAAACAAATCCCCCCTTCTCATTTGTTTGATTGTTAACCCTAATTAAAAAAAAAGATTTTTCTTTTCCATCCTTTTTAGTTGCTTTTAATTCATAGGGTTGCATTTCATATAGTGTAGGAATTCACCAAGTGATTTGAGCATCTTGATTTGACACACACTTAAAAATATTTTTAAGGGCAAAACCCCATAATCAAGATAAGGTGAGGGATTTCATCACCCTTTCCTTAGCCCAAAAATCACTAATTCCTCACTACACCACCCAAGCCTAATAAAACTCATTAGACGTTGGCCCCTAAGGATTCGAGCTCAATAAGGAACAAGAAATCCTTAAGTGAACCGGTTTAAGTTTTCTCAGATTAGTTGGTGTCTAAGGCAAGGTTTAGGGGTTGCGTAAAGCGCTCCGCAAGGAAAGAGGTACTTAATTGATCTTTGATCACCCTCTAGTACTATCCTTACCTGGCTAACTACCTGGGTAAAACTTTGATCTTTTCACTGTAGGAGTTTTTGGTTAGGAGCTGGTCTAGTGAATTAGGCTAAACCCTAGAATTAGAGTGATTGAAAAGTGATTGTTTTGATTTGTTTTAGTTAGGATTTTTCTTTTTCTTTATCTTCTCAAAAAAAAAACTAATTTTCTTTCTTTTCTTAAAAAAAAAATTGTTTTGGTGTATGCAAATTTGGGTTCGGGATAATTCTCATCGTTTAATTCGTGTTGAACCAACCCAAGAAATGGCAAATCAACCAGTTCTTCAGGATATGTGCTATCCCATTAGGAATGCAACCCCCTCGTGCATTAGGCTTCCCGAAACAAATGGAATAAATTTTGAGCTTAGACCGCAATACATAAACATGCTTCCCAAATTCCTTGGTAATGAAACAGAAGACGCATATATTTTTATTTCGGAATTTGAGGAAGTGTGTATTATGATTAAAATGAGAGAATTAAATGAAGATGCGGTTAAGCTTAGATTTATTCCATTTGCTCTTAAGGATAAAGCTAAAAAATGGCTGTACAGCTTACCAACAAATTCCATCTCAACTTGGGATGAATTTGTCACCGTTTTTCTTAAGAAATTTTTTCCTATTCATAAAACGGTAAAGCTTAGGAACAGCATTCAAAACTTTAAAATTATCCCGGGAGAACCTTTTTGGAAGTATTTTGACCGATTTAAAGATCTTCTCATCCAATGTCCTCATCACGGTTTAGAGAAATGGCGATTGTGCCAAATAATTTATGAGGGATTAGATTATTCTGCAAAAACTTCCTTAGAATCAATGTGCCACGGGGATTTTATGAGGAAAAATGCTGATGAAGCTTGGGAGTTTTTGGAGAGTCTTTCTGAAAAAACAATGCAATGGGAACAGTGCGATGACAGGGTTTCATCAGTTCCCCATTCTAAGTCTAGTGGTCTTTCCTTGGAGTCAAACATTGCTTCTGAAGCGAAGATGGCGACAATTCTGCGGAGGTTAGAAGCCTTAGAAATTAAGGAACGAGCTCCAGCTCAACTCAATCATGTTTCTTTCCCAGGATGTCATAATTGTCAGTCTCCTACCCACGTTTCAGAGGAATGCCCTCTCCTAGGAAATAACAACGCAATAGAACAGATGAACGCTGCATTCCAGCACCCTAGAAATGATCCATTTTCTCCAACCTACAATCCAGGTTGGAGAAATCATCCCAACTTTGCATGGAATCTAGGAAATTCTCCCGGAACTCAAAATTTCACTCCCGCTTCGACCCAACATTTTCCTAGGGGAAACACAGTTCCATTCAATTCTCATTCACAATTTCAACAACCCAATCTGCCGTATCAAAATCAGTCTCCTCCTCATCAAGCTGTAATTCAAACTCCTCACAATCCAGATCAAGATAAACGTCTCAATGTCTTGGAAAGGGGTTTAGAAACCATAATTAAGGCCTCTACTCAAACCACGAATATGTTGACTCAAACATCTAGCACGTTGAATTCCTTCATGCAATCAACCGGACAAATGCTCAACTCCAACACTCAAGCTATAGCTAGATTAGAATCCCAACTTGGTCAACTAGCTAGTGCCGTGAGTGAAAGAGAGAAAGGAAAATTTCCGAGTCAACCCGTGGTCAACCCTAATAACACAGGATGCAGTTCATCCTATGAAGCTCAAGTGAATGCAATCCATTCACTTCGGTCAGGTAGACAGGTCGATAATCAAGTGAGAACTCCGCCAAGTCAAACTCTTGATCCTGTACAAATTCCTTCTCCTTCTCCTTCTGATGAATCTATTCAACAATCACTCCCCTCAGATGACCAAGAACCTGAACCCGAACCTGAGCCTGCTTTTGATAGATTTAGACCGGTTGCTCCCTTTCCAGATAGACTCAGGTCTAGGAAACACTCTCCTCAGGAGGAGAAAATCCTAGAGACATTCAAGCAGGTTAAGGTCAACATTCCTCTCTTAGATGTAATTGAACAAATTCCATCTTATGCTAAATTTTTAAAAGAATTGTGCACTAAGAAGAGGAGAATAAATGTCCCAAAGAAAGTCTTTTTAGCCGCCAATATCAGTGAAATGCTGTCAAATCCCATACCTTTGAAACGTAAAGATCCAGGTTCCCCCATCATTTCATGTATCATTGGTAATACTCACATTGATAAGGCGCTTTTAGACTTAGGGGCCAGTGTCAATTTGCTTCCATATTCAGTCTATCAGCAATTGGGTCTAGGTGTACTGAACCCAACCAAATGCACCTTACAGTTGGCTGATAGATCTGTCAAGGTCCCTATGGGTGAGTTAGAGGATGTTCTGATTAAGGTTGGAGATTTTATTTTTCCAGTAGATTTTGTAGTCTTGGAAACACAGCCTGTTTCCAATCCCAAAGGACAGACACCTGTCATCTTAGGACGACCGTTCTTAGCCACTTCTAATGCTCTCATCAACTGTAGAACTGGTCAAATGAAGCTGTCCTTTGGGAATTTGACTGCTGATCTCAACATTTTTAATCCAGGGGACCAACCAAATAATCAGCCTCTAGAAATAAACTACATTCAGGAAAGATCAGAAGAAGAAGAAGAAGAAGAAGAGTGTGATTTAAGTTTTGAGGAAATTTTTGATGAAGAGTTAGAGTTTTTAGAAGAAGCAGATCAGGTCCTTGAGAATAATAAAACTGTGTTAAACATTTGCTGCTTTGAATTAAATTTTGAAGAACTCTTTCTTGATGAACTTAGATTCTTGGAGAATAATCAACAACCAAATTTTCAGAACTTCACAGAAGAATTGGTTGTTAGAAAACAAAACTTCACAGTACAAGAGTCTAAGTTCATTAAGAAATACAAAATGCATGACACCAATAATACCTACCTTACCTTGTTGCAAGAATTATTGAACACCCCGAAATGCTTAAAAATTCACATTATTGATTATATCATTCTGAATTTGTTTAAAATCCGGGGAAGAATTTTCAACAGTAAGGTAGGATTCAATGTAGAACAGGAACTCTTCATGTTGAATATTTCATTCTACATTGTTTATTTTGTTTATTTCAGAATAATAAAAAGAATTTATTCTTCTCTCATTTGAGAGTTTCTTGTTCAGTTGCTTAAAAGAAAAAGAAAAAAAAAGAGAAAAAAAAGAAAAAAAAAGAAAAAAAAAAATTCCGAGATAAATATATATGCATCTTCTGTTTCATTACCTAGGAATTTGGGAAGCATGTTAATGAAATGCGGTCTAAGCTCGAAATTTGCTCCATTTACTTCGGGGAGTCTTATGCAAGATGGAATTGCATTTCTGGTGGGGTAACACATATCCTGAAGAACGGGCTGATTTGCCATTTCTTGGATTGGTTCAACACGGATTAAGCGATGAAAATTATCCCGAACCCAAATTTGTATACACCAAAATAATTTTTTTTTTAAAGGAAAGAAAGAAAATTAGTTTTTTTTAAGGAAAATTAGTTTTTTTTTAATTTTTTTTTTAAAGAAAATTAGTTTTTTTTTAAGGAAAGAAAGAAAGAAAATTAGTTTTTTTTTAAGGAAAATTAGTTTTTTTTTTAAGGAAAGAAAGAAATTTAGTTTTTTTTTTATAAAGGAAAGAAGAAAGAAAATTAGTTTTTTTTTAATATGAGAAGATAAAGAAAAAGAAAAATCCTAACTAAAACAAATCAAGGCAATCACTTTTCAATCAACTCTAACTCTAGGGTTTAGCCTAACTCCACTAGACCAGCTCCTAACCAAAAATTCCTACAGTGAAAAGATCAAAGTTTTACCCAGGTAGTTAGCCAGGTAAGGATAGTACTAGAGGGTGATCAAAGATCAATTAAGTACCTCTTTCCTTGCGGAGCGCTTTACGCAACCCCTAAACCTTGCCTTAGACACCAACTATTCTGAGAAAACTTAAACCGTTCACTTAAGGATTTCTTGTTCCTTATTGAGCTCGAATCCTTAGGGGCCAACGTCTAATGAGTTTTAGAAGGCTTGGATTTGTGAAGTGAGGAATTAGTGATTTGTGGGCTAAGGAAAGGGTGATGAAATCCCTTACCTTATCTTGATTGGGGTTTTGCCCTTAAGAATGTTTTAAGTGTGTGCCAAATCAAGTGCTACAATCACTTTGGTGAATTCCTACACTATATGAAATGCAACCCTAGAAATTAAAAGCGACTAAAAAGGATGATAAAAAGAAAATCTTTTTTTTAATTATGGTCAATAATAATCAAATGTGAGAAGATGAATTTTATTATGGTCAACAAAAATAAAATCTTTTTTTTTAAATCCTAATTGTCTCTAATTGTGAAGCTAGCTAAAGAGGGTGGAATTGAAAACTAGAAAGAAGACTTACCCGAAAGCAATGCTCCAAATTCTTGATCTTCAATCCAAGATTTTCAAGCTCCAAGCGGTTCCTTCACAAGAAAAATACACAAGTTAAAGAATCAAGTTAATAAAATCCTATTTTAGCACCTTCCCCGGCAACGGCGCCAAAAACTTGATGCGGCATAATTATGTACCAAAATTGCAAGTGCACAATTTATCAAGTTATAGTATAAAAAGATATCGATCCCACGAAGAAGGTGATTTTAAGAGATTATTAAACTTGGTTCTTATATTTTGTGCGTGACAATTAGGAATAAAGAATAAGTGTGATTGTATGAGTGGTTGTTTTGATTTATATGCAAGAGGTAATAAATTGAATTTTAGAGGAGAGAAGGAAGAATTAAAGAATAAATGAAATCACAAGGCAAGAAATATGAATTAATAAAATCAAGAAATAAAACCAAAAATGAAAAGAAAATTTAAGAAAGTTAAGATGAAGGATTCAAAAGAGGTAAGAAATCTAGAATATAATCCACTAACCAATTTCAATTACAAAATATAAACTATTCTCTTTTTATCATATTTCAACTTAGATTTATTAAGCATAGATTATCAAACCATTTAAGGAAAGTGTAACCTATCAAATTATCATCTAAGCTAAAATTACTATTCATGATAAGAACAACAACATGATAATAATCCTAGAATTCATAAGCATAACCTATCAAACCATTTAAGATAAGCATAGATTATCAAATTCTTCTTCTACCGATTAGTTCTCTAGTTGATTATCCTAACATGAACATTTTAAGTACAAGAGAATAATTCATACAATATAAAAGAAATTAGACTAGTTTCATACAATTCTAAGATTCCTACAAGAATTAAATTCACATCTTAAGAAATAAAAACAAGAAAAAGAAGACTAATTACAAAATTAAAAAGAAAAGAAAAATCTAAACTATGAACAAGAAATAAATCTAATTACAAAGAAAATAAAAATCTAAACTACAAAATAAATTGCAGAAATTAAATGCAAGAAAAATAAATCTACTCTACAAATTAAAGTGCAAAAAGAAAATAAAAATGACAAGAAAGTAAATCTACACTACAAGCATGAATTTAAATCTAACTAATAAGCAATAATAAAGAAATTACTAAAAAGAAATAAAAGAGAAAAGAAATGCAAACCTTCAAATTGCTCTTCATCTCCATCCTCATCATTCAACAAAGAGGAGAAAGAACAAATTTAAAGAGGAAAAAATTATTTTTATTAATTGCAACTAAAGTTACAATTTTTGGAAGGCCTTCTCAATTAAGAGTAGCCCTCCTCTCCAAAAGGAGTTTACAAAATTTTCACACCTCTAACCCCTCACTCTCTACCCCTATTTATAGTAAACATCAGTGAATGAGAGCCATTGGATTGAAATCTTAACCAAAAATAACAAAATTCAGCCTTAGATTCGTAACTAACTACCCAGTGTATCGATACCAGCATCGATAGGGGTATCGATGCTGGCATCGATACAGGCATCGATGCGGGCATCGATGCCCCCATCGATGCAGGCATCGATGCCTGCCCCTCTTCTCTTGCTGTCCGCAGAATCCATTGTTGTTTTCTTTTGGGCTTTGGACTTTGGGCTTTGCTTGACTTTTGAGCTTGAATATTTTTCTTCTTTTGGGCTTTTGGATAATTTGAAAATTGATTTTCCAATGGGCTTCTTTGCTTCATTTCTTCATTTAATCCACGGGTTTTAGTTGAGAGATGGGAGTTTGAGATTTATTTTTCATTAACCTGCAATTAAACATAAAAAACAGTTATTAGTGGTATATTTATTCATATAAAATAGATAATAAGGGTATAAAACTGTAATAAAATGTGATTATCAGATATAAACAGAGAAGGAAGGGTACTCACCAATCTTCCCAATTTTGGCAGTGACTGCACCAACCGTGAGAGGGGGAATGGGCAATTTAAGGATATAATTTCTTCTATGGAAAAATGTGTCGGGGCCCCAAAAGCTGAAAAATCATGTGACGAGGCCCCTTGTATTTTCCCCTATGTGTATAAGCCCCAAAAAGCAGCCTTTAATATTTCTAAGGCCCTCCACGTCAGCTGTATATAAAAGAGGCATTGTATTTTAAAAAAGACCCAAGTTTGCCCTTCTCCTTCGTCCCCAGACGCTTCATCACATCTCATTAAATGGACTGGACTCGATTACTGCGCCCCCTACCAATTCCAGAACCCTGCCTCTATTTCTCTCTCTTCCAAAATACAAAAGAGCCACCAAAACTCTCGAACTTTCATTTCCAGCGACAGAGTTTATTTACAGGGCTAGGTTTTTCACCGGAAAATGTTGTCCAGGGAAGCGGAATCGGTAAATGACTACGACATCTCTCATCACGACGATTTGAAGGAAAAAGACGGTTCATCTGGGGTTGACAGCGCAGAGGAAGCCACTCAAACCCTCATGGTAATGCAAAGGCAGGCCCTAGAATGCGAAACCGCCAAAGAAGAACGGCAAGGGCTGGCTGTGCCATCGTACCCCCCTCCCCCCCCAGAAAAACAGTAAGTGCTAGGTTATCTACTATTTGGGGTTTCATATTAATGTGCCCTAATGTTAGTGCTAGGCAATATTAGTTCTAGTTTGAGTCCATGTTAGCTCTATAACAGTCGGCGTTAGTTCTATTAGACGTCGTTTAGTGTTAGGTCTAATTCAGTTCACGTTAGTTCTAATTGAACTTGAAATTCTTATTTTTACAGGAAAAGGCTTGCTAAATATAACGCGTGTGAATCATTAAGGCTAACCGTCAATATCATGGGTTATTGGCAATTCATGAAGTGTATTGCTCCGAAGATGGTTCAGTGTCACAGGGATGCATATCGCGGATCGATATTTCAGCACTATATTTTATTCAGGGCTCTTGCGCCTGATCGCCCCATGCTTGAACTGCTGCTGAGTTATTATGATAGGGCCAATAACACATTTTCTATCCCTGATTCAAAGTCTGGGGGCTTGAAAAGTGTTAAATTTGATTTGCAATGGTTCCATAACCATACATACTTCCCAGCTTATGGGGAAGTCATACGTATCAACCGAGACTCAACAAACAGAATCTGGTTGCAATATTTCGCTCATCTTTTCAAAACTAAAGATGGGAAGAAGTTAAAAAAAGCAACAATCACCCATCGAAGATACCTTGAAGGGTAGCTGGAAAGGCTCGTGGAGTCTACAGAAGAAGAGGATATCCAAGATTTTGTTCTGCTGCAAATTCTGTACCAATGCTCTATGATATGGTGCCCCAGAAGCGGGGAGGGTATCCCTAGACCTCTACTCGGATATCTGGATAGTATTGAGAGGGTCAAAATGTTAGCTTGGACTGAATTCTTTTATTCAGAAATTACCAGGGGGATTAAAGTTGCTGTGGAGTGCAGAAGAAGCCAGGGGTCACATATGTCCCAGGTTACATGATACTATTGTGTGTAAGTGCCATATTTTACTCAATTTGGTTCATTATAGCTCTGATTCATGCCATGTGAGTTCTAACTTAAGCCACGTTAGTTCTGGTTTCTGCTATGTTAGTGACTTAGTTCTACTTTTCACCATGTTAGTTCTAGTTTCTGCTCATGTTAGTTCTAACCGTATTCATGTTAGTCCTTATTTGGGTTATGCTGCTAAGCCTTAAATGGCATCATGTTAGTTCAGAATTAGGTCACGTTAGTTCTAATAAAGTTCGGTTAGTTCTATTGCATCTCACCTTAGTTCTAATAGGAGGCATGCTAGTTCTAGGTTCTAGTTGGGGTCACAATAGTTCTAACGGAGTATCTGTTTGTTAGCTCTAATTTATGACTTGTTAGTTTTGATTTGAATGCTTAATGTATTTGCTTTAGCTTTGGTACTATGAGATGACGGGGTTAAAGAAATATGCCTACGTCGACAAGTCCAAACCTCCAATGATAAACTGGGCATCAAAAAAGGAGGTGAAAGTCCCATATTTGATGTTGAGGACCGTTGCATTGAAGGCTAAATCAGCTTCAATAACTGAAGTTGATTGGCCTGTTGTGGAAGTTGGGCCTGCTCCTTCAAATGTTATTGCACTTCCCGTCGTTCAGGGGAGTGAAGGAGTGCGTCATGTGCCTAAGTTAAAGGGGAAGGCGAGGGCGGAGGAAACGAAGTACTTCTCAATAGGCTATGTAAGTATCCTGCTAAGTCTAAGTTATCTAATGCTAAATGTAAACAATATCCATGTATGTATAATCCTATTTTATTATAATATAATCTCTTAATAATTTCAGATCATGTCAAAACATATTGACAATGCTTTTGAAGATGAAGAGGAGGTGAAGGATCTACCCATTGAGCAACAACTTACCTTTTGGGGAAATTCTGCTAAATTCCTCCAACGACTACTCTTTACCACAAAGCAGAGCAAGAACACATATTGTAAAGAATTTATGATTAAGATCAACAGGCTAAATAGAATAATTGAAGAACTTAGAAGACCTGATGAGGTCATAGACCCGATGGTGCTGAAGGTCAATATCAAACAAAAAATTATAAAAAAATGAAGCCGAACCCACGGCCTGATGAGGAGGAACAACCTTCCAAATCTAGTAGATTACATAAGGAAAACCCCATCATGTAAGAAGCTGAACATAAGATGGTAGAGGATGATGCTGAGGAGCCTGTTGATGATGTTGCTGTTCATGGATGTGAAGTTGATTTGGAGGGCACCACAATGGAAGGCAAAGTTATGGAGGCTGTTGGTTCAATGGAAGAAGGAGCTGATGTTGGAAATACAGCGGAGGGAAAAGCTTTAATAGAAGGGGAAGAGGGAGAGGATGTCGCCCCCCAGAAGAATGGTGAAGTGGAACCCCCCGAGAATAAAGCCGTGGAGAATTCAAATAGAGAAGAGGTTATTGTAGATAACAACGTTGAGGATAATGTAGATAAGGAGGAGAAAAATGTAGATAGGGAAGTGAATAATCTAGAGGAGGAGGATGAGAAATCAGAGAAGGAAGAGGAGCTTGTTGGTGGAGAAGGGGGGATGTAGATAGCAGGATTGAGGAGAATGTACAGAAAGAGGCAGAGATTGTGTATAGGGAAGAGGAGCATGTTGGAAGAGAAAGTGAGAATGTAGATAGTTCTGCCGAGGCCGTTGCTAATATTTCACATCAGATGGACAAAATCTTAGAAGCTCTGTCAAGTGATGTGCAAACAGAGGAGATTGTAGCAGCTCCGCGGAGGAAGGTTTGAAGGGTAAGCAAGCGGTCTAAATGGTGTAAGACCCCATACACAGAGGGAAAGGGAAAGAAAAAGCAAAAAGTTTTTATAGATATACATGCAAGTCCTGATGATGTACACACAGTTGACAAAGTTACCCATTTTTATAACGGCAAACAATATCCCACTTGGGATGAGTTGAGTTCGAAGGCAATGATGGCTGAGGAGGAACGTCTATTGGGCGAGTTAAATAAAGGCATTCCAGACCCTGCATTGTTTAGCATACGTATAATAGATAGCATGCGTACTTTTATACATAATTTTAGGATACCATTTGAAGTATCGGCTAGACTCTCCGGAACTGAAAATAATTGCCTAACCAAGTTTTGCTCCCAAAAGAATCACAAGTAAGGTTCAATTGACTATTTATATGCTAATTCGTTACATGTTAGTCCTAATCCATGTTAGTTCTTATTTTTAGGAGATATGATATTATTAAAACAACCAATAGCACTTTGAACAAAGAAGAGCTGTTGTATTTACTTCGTGGTGGCCGGCTTGATGACAATGTTAGATTATATATGCTTAATAATGTATAAAGTCTTGTTCATATATTGAATTTTAATGTTTCATTGATGTTACAGATGGAAGAAGTATTGTTGGACACACTCAACCAATAGTCATATGACAAAAAATTTAGCGTCGTCTCGGTGTTCTTTCTTGTAAGTACATTTTAGTTCTAAATTATCGTGGTAGTTTTGGCGAAAATGGATGTTAGTTTTAGTTCTAGCCATGTAAGTTCTGCATGGGCCATGTACTATTTTCTTGTATGGATCCGTCTCTTCAATGTACCATACCACCTCTGGAATTATGAATTCCTGTGAACTCTATTTTCTTGTATGGATCCGTCTCTTCAATGTACCATACCACCTCTGGAATTATGAATTCCTGTGAACTCTCCTCGCTGGTATTGGTGAATGCATTACCTCTGGAATTATGAATTCCTGTGAACTCTCCTCGCTGGTATTGGTGAATGCATTAAGTGCTCTAGGGATGTTATAAACAATACTAACTTCGAAGACTGCAAATTGCTCCTCAAGGTTAGGGATTTATCTGACATCCCTAAGAGGCTTGGGTTCCGTTACACATCTCTAGTTGACGGAAACATAAAGGAAGGTTACGTCGTCACACAGGTCCAATGCAGGACGGGTTTAGTTCCAGCTCAGGGATCCACTCACCTTAACTTAGGGCCACAGCATGCGCAGCCTATTAGTCATGATCCAGAGTTGCAGGAGGTTAGCTGGGACGGTAGGCACATTACTATGGATAGAGAACAGTGGCAGCGCCTTCTTCAAAACCAAGGGATCGGCCCTTCCAATTTGGCGGCGGCTCTCCCCACCGTCAATTCTCCTCATCCAGGAAACCCTTCAGGCTCGCAAAGTGGATCATCAAAGTCCATCTCTCCATCCTCTACGCGCTGAAAACGTAAGAGAAATGATAGTGATAAAGTTTTATCAGACATCTTCGGATCAAGCGAGGGAAGCAACAAATGAGGATCCAACTTTTGATGTAAGTTTTTAAACCATAGTGCCATGATCGAGAGAGATTATGTAAGTTTTTAAGCTAAATTAAAATGATAATTCTTTTTTATTAAGATATTATTTGCAGATCAATGCTTTTGATGAGATTGAGACTAATATAAATGAGCATATCAATGACATTTGGGATCTGATGGTCTTAGGGATCATTAACAGAATCAGACAGAGAACAACAAGCGTGTTCCATAAAAATCATGTCGACTAGTTTGAAGGCCGTCATGACAGGTCACGCCCATTTGATCAAGTGTACACGTGACACCGTAGGACAGGTCAAATGATGACGCGTGACGATGGAGCCGGTACTTCTCATAGCATAGCGCATGCTGATGGAGCCGACACTTCTCAACCTCATACACAACCAGATACTCAGATCATCGAGGCTCAGCAGCATGCGACAAAGGACGGGTGATGTGGGTGGGCGGGGGGAGTGCGGGGAAGGGTTAAAGACGGGCAAAGGAATGAGAGGAGGACTTTTGTGATCTATGTGAATTTCTTTTGTTCAAATTTGTTACTTTTGTGAATTTCAAAGACGGTATGGTTAGATTGTTCAAATTTTTTACTTTTGTGGATCAATTATTGTTTATATATGTGATTTTCGTGAGTATTATTTGATTCATGGCCGAATTTTATGAATATTGTTATAATTCAATATATATGTGATTTTCATGTGTATTGTTTGATTCATGTATATTGTTGTGAATGAGGCGAAAATTTCATGTATGTTGTCATGAAATTGTTGGGAAATTATTTTCATGTATATTGTTGAGAAATTATTGGGAAATTATGGGTATATTGTTGGAAAATATGTTGTTTTAAAAAACATGCATAGAACCTGTGCATGTTTTTTAAAACTTGCAACTCCACGAGACTTTTTTCACCAAATTTAGTGAAGTTTTAAAACTTGAAGTCCGCTGAAGTTTCGTAACTTTTTTTGCTAAATTCGACCCAGTTTCAACCAACTCAAATTTGATAATTAATTTAAAAATATGTCGAATTTTGCAATTAAGTTTCTTGGTTTTAAAATTTTATCCTAATAATAATGGATTCGGATCCTCTCCACTACAAAAAAAATAGTGGAGGGACCACTACATAATCACAGCCATTGATTATCTAGTTGATGGTTATGATTTTTTCTTTTAGTGCAAATTAGGAATGAGTGCAATACACGGGAGTATGGTAAGTGTTAGATTTAGATTGTATCATAACCGGTCTCTCCACTATTTTTTTGTAGTGGAGAGGATCCAAATCCAATAATAATAAATCCCGACTATTTTCACGCGGGTTGTTTCCAAAAAAATCTCCCCTTTCCCTAGACCGAATATAATTAGGGTCTCTCCTATATAAAAAGGTCCTTTCCCCTTTCGTGGCCAAACCAAACCAAAGCAAACCCTAGCTCCTTCTCCTCTCCCACTACCCATGGCGATTCGCTCCTCCTCACGCCTACCACCGCCTATCACCCTACTGTGCCGCCAGATCTCCCGGTGGAGATTCCTCCAGTTGATCCGGCAGCGCCTTTCTCTCGCCGACTACCTCCGCTTTCCCGCCGTCTGCAAGCGTTTTGCCGCCGCCCATCGCCAGCATCCTCCTCCTTACTCTGACACGAGTTCCCCTGGCTCCTCTCCCTCAGACCCGGAAGTGATGTCGCCTCCGCCGTCTCCCCTCTCTCCCGACGGCTCTCTCCCCCCAGGGCCTACTCAATCCCCTCCCCAAACGTTTCCATGACTACTCCGTCGTCTCCTCAGACGGCACCCTCCTCATGATCGAGAACACGAGTACGAAGATCGTCCCCACCACAGCAGGCATCCGTATCGTCGACCCTTTCGATTCCTGGGCCCAACTCGGCCCTCCTCCCTTCTTCAACCACCTTGCCCGCCGACCCCGCCAATGCACATATCTGTCGGTATCATCCTCAGGATCGCTATGAACGGCGGCATGGCCGTCGCCCCGCCCATTTGGAGCTACTCTGGATATAATCTAGCCTACGCTAGGCTGGGAATCGATCGCGCCTGGATCGAGTTGAAGGACACTCTAACCAGGGACAGCTTTCAAGATGTCGTCGCATATAAAGACGGCCTGTTCTGTGCCTTGGACTTTTACGCTCGCAAAGTCGTTGCTCTGGATTTCTCTTCGCCCCCGACCGTAAGATTGACGGACCTGACGCTGAATCTTCCAGCTTACCAGGACCGCAGCGACGAATGGACTTGTTTCCAGGAAGCGCAGCTCGTCAACTCATCATCCAAGCTCTTTCTCGTTCGGTGGAGGAGCCTGGTCAAGGTAGGAGAGACAAAAAGAAGAGAACTCGACGTTTATAAGCTGATGGACGACGGCAGCGACGACGACAACGATGCAGACAAGAAGTGGGTTCCCATCAGATCCCTTGGCAACTCCTCTTTCTTCCTCGGGCTCAACCGGTCGATCTCATTATCAGCGGCCACCTTCCCCAGATTAAGGACCAACTGCATCTACCTCCATCGGGACGCCGTTTACAGGATGTCCCCCGTTTACAGGATGTCCCTCGAGAATGACATGTATGCCTCCACCTCGGAGGACGACGAAGACCACCACACTTATTTAATTTATGATCTGGGAGATCAAGGCTGGGACGAGTATTACCCGTCTTCTGTGTTGTTCTATGGTTTCTGGATGACGCCTCGTTTGCCATCAAAAAGCACCTGTTAATTTTAGTTTCCTTTTTTTGGTAAACAAGCACAAGGCCTCCAGCAGTATTTATGATTGACTAGTTGAGATGCACTTTCAATGCACGTGGTTGAATATCATGATTATTTAAACTGATAAAATAGAGTAAAAAAAAATTTGTGGGAAATAAAATATTGTCATTATTTTCTTCAATCCAGACTGTAGTCACGTGATTTACTATTTGTGAGTTATAAACATATTAATCTAGTATAACATCTCTATTTATTAGTATTTAGAAGTCTTCAAAAGATGGGTGATCGTTCAATTGTCAAAGGAATTTTGCATATGAATTTACTTGCAATATGTCCATTAAACTTTTAGTTGTGGCTTGACTCATATTCACGTTAACTTTTAGTTGTTGTTTCACTCATATTTATATTATCTAATATTCTCATTTAATTTTATAGCTCATTCTCTGTATCATGCATAGAAGTAAAACTGAAAGTATGAAGAATTATTTTCTTGCGAAATTAGAGCAGGGAGATTATAATATATTTCGTCATGTGTTCTAAATATAATTTTTTTTGATGCAAGGTCCCTATCAAATCTTACCCCAAATGATATGAATGAAAACTGCTATTATAACTCACTTGTCTAGGATAATTGTATTATATATATGACATATAGCTCGTCTGGAATATCCACATCTGCTAAGTGGATTTTGTTGTTGTGAGATCAACATGTTAGAGGCTCGTCTTCAAACTTTTTTGCTCTATAAAAAACACAAGAATTTAGAGTGCATAGCTTATATATCATAAAGAACATATTGGTTCATGAAGAAATTTCCTTAATAACCATATTATTACAATGATATTACTATTTAGTATTAAAACAATTTTATTATATAAGATTATATGACCCTTTTTAATAAATTATGAAGTATATATATATATGCCAGTAGTTAGGCTCCACAAAATATGTAAACTTTACATTGTAGTTTGCTATTTGTAGTACTATTGGCAATGCTATTACCTTTCCTCTTTATCTTATTATTCACACTTTTTTTTTATCTAAGTACTCTTTTGTTCATCACTCAATTGTCTATATTTAGTTTTTATAATATCAGAGGTTAGAATATTCTATTCTGTTTAAAAAGTATTGACATGATTTATTTTAAAATTATATACACATAGTAGCAATAGTATATACTTTAGTTCAACTCAAAATGTTAGCTTGAAGTCATTTAAAGTGAGGTCTTTTCTACTCTAGAATGGTGATATAGTGATTTCACAGTCCAAAAGTTAATGAAGAAATTTCTACAAAGGAAAAATAATTTAATATATCAAATTAAGAAGTAATTTAAAAAATATATATGGGTAGTGCAGATAGCTATAGAAAGTAAGGTATATATCTTCATAAAAATTTCATAGTTAGTGACCAACTACAATCATCCTAATTTAAGCATAAATAATTATTATTTTAGTTACTAATTTGATATACGTAACTAAGGAATAAATCTCAAGCAAAAAATAAGAATCGAAATTGTATTATCCTATAGATAAATAAATAAATGTTATTAGAGCTTATTTTTTTATTAAATTTAAAAGTAATAATTTAAATTATTAAGCACCAAATATTAGCTCATGTGAGAAAGTAAAGTAATCTATGGTCTATATGCATATATAGTCAATCAATCAAACGTGTTAAAATTATGATGGTCATAGTTAGTGACCAACTACAATCATCCTAATTTAAGCATAAATAATTATTATTTTAGTTACTAATTTGATATACGTAACTAAGGAATAAATCTCAAGCAAAAAATAAGAATCGAAATTGTATTATCCTATAGATAAATAAATAAATGTTATTAGAGCTTATTTTTTTATTAAATTTAAAAGTAATAATTTAAATTATTAAGCACCAAATATTAGCTCATGTGAGAAAGTAAAGTAATCTATGGTCTATATGCATATATAGTCAATCAATCAAACGTGTTAAAATTATGATGGTCATAGTCAAAATTATATGGTAAATTCACATTAAATATAATTTATAAAATATAGTATATTAAAGTCAAAATCTTTTTAACCAATATATAGATTGTCTAAAAATTTTTGCATATATAAACTATACCGTCTAGGAATAGTGATGTGCACACTTAGCTATGGCCTAATAATCTTAAGAACGACTTACTCTTCAATATCATTATTAATTGACGTATCTATGCATTACACTGGAAACACAATAAAAATTTAGAAAACTATAAAATAAACACCTTCAAAATTTTTAAAAATTATAAAAAAACACCCTAAAATTATGTAATTTATAAATGCACAAAACTATTAAACATTGCATTGAAATCAAGGAATTACAAAAAATTATTGAAAAATTTCAAACTTTAGAGGGGTAATTTGCAATGTACTAAACTTTAAGTGTGTTTTTTAATAAATTTTAAATTTAATAGATTTTTAATTAGTTATGTTATTTTCAAAAACGTTATGGGTAATATTAACCATGAAAAGTTTTTTCAAAACCTATACTTTTAAAGGGTGTATGAGTTTTTTTAAAAATTTTAATTTTCTATAGGTTGTTAGTAATTTTGCTTATTCATTTTAGTGTCTATAGGTTAGAAATTCTCATGGTGTATTTTTATAAATTTTAAATTTTAAAGGCTTTTTATAATTTTTTTAAACCTATAGATCTTTTCTACATATTGTAAATTATTTATAGACTATTTATAATTCATATGCTTTCAATCTACTAATGAGTTTGAAATTCTCAGGGTGTTTTTTATAAATTTTAATTTTTAAAGGTTTGTTTGTAATTTTTAAAATGTTAAGGGTGTTTTCAATAAATTATAAATTATGTATGAGATATTTATAATTCCTATGTATTTAATATACTGTTACATTGGAAATTGTCAGGAGGATTTTTTTTTATAAATTTTATAATTTTGAGGGTTTTATTTTACAATTTATAAAATATTCAGAGTGTGTATTGCAAATTTTATAAATTTTTGGGGATTGCTTGTGTTATTTGTAGGTTTTTAGTGTGTTTATAGGTTTAAAATTTTCAAGATGTTTCTTATAAATTTTAAATTTTTAGGGCGTTGTTGTAATTTTTAAAACTTACAAGATATTTTCTCCGAAGTCAAAATTGTTTTAGTTTCTAGCTAGCATATGTTTTTCAGATTTCTCACTAAATTGAAATAAGCACAATTTATAATTTCTAAGATGCTTTAATAAAATTTTGAATTTGTAGGGATGTTTTTGTAATTTAAAAATCTTGGAGAATATTTTGTACAAAGTATAAAACTTTTTAGGTGCTGAATAACATATATTTTTTAGATTTCTCTACGAACTAAGATAAGTAAATGATTTGAATTATATAGAACATATCTCTTTTATCCAATAACATGTTAAGTATCATTATGAATGAGATAAATCATTTAGTTACCAATTCAAAGAAGTTAGGATAATTATAATATATTAGGATAATAATGTAATATTCAAAAAAGCTAAGGGTAATATTGACCATAGAAAAAAAATTTCGAACTCGTATTTTTAAAGTTCTCATGGTGTTTTCTTTGTAAATTATAAATTTTAGAGGCTTTTTATAATTTTTTTAAACTTATAGGCATTTTCTATAGATTGTAAATTTTTATAGACTACTTATAACTTCTATGCTTTCAATTTACTAATAATTTTAAAATTCTCAGGGTGTTTTTTTTGTAAGTTTTGAATTTTAAAGGTTTGTTTATAATTTTTAAAACTTTAAAGGTGTTTTCTATAAATTATAAATTATATAGGGAATATTTGTAATTCATATATTTTAGTGTACTATTATGTTAGAAATTATCAGGATTTTTATAAATTTTACAATTTTGAGGGTTTTTTTAATTTGTAAAAAAATTAGAGTGCATATTACAAGTTCCATAAATTTTCAGGGTTATTTGTATTATTTGTTGGTTTTAAGTGTGTTTATAGGTTTAAAATTTTTAAGGTGTATTTTTATAAATTTTGAATTTTTAGGAGTGTTTTTGTAATTTTTAAAACTTACAAGATATTTTCTTCAAAGCCAAAAAACTTTTAGTTTCTATCTCGCATATGTTTTTTAGATTTCTCACTGAATTAAAATAAGTAAAATTTATAATTTTCAAGATGCTTTAATAAAAGTTTGAATTTGTTGAAGTGTTTTTGCAATTTCAAAACTTAGAGAATATTTTTTACAAAGTCCAAAAACTTTTAGGTGCTGGCTAACATATGGTTTTTAGATTTCTCTGCTAACTGAAATAAATAAATCATTTGAATTATATGAAACGTATTTCTTTTATCCAATAACATATTAAGTCTCATTATGAATTAGATAAATCATTTAGTTACTAATTCAAAGAAGATAGGATAAGTAAAATAGATTAGGATGACAATGTAATATTCAAAAAAAAAAAAAGCTAAGGGTAATATTGACCGTAGAAAGATTTTCCCGAACTCATGCTTTTAAAGGGAGTATGATATGATTGTTGTAGTAGTGTTTGATGGTAATGAACATTTTCCGGGATACATAACATTTTTTTCTCATTTTATTTCTTATTTCATTTGTCACTCTCAAGTGGTTATTTGCGAGTTCACTACTTAATATTTTCTATTTCCCCAAAATTCTTCAGTTCCAACGGTTCCTCATTTGCATTTCTATTTCCTAGACGACTAATACTTCCTGTGACCGGAGTTCACTGGTTAGAGATGTTTCCCCAACGCTCGCGGTCTACACATAAATACACGTAGAGCACACTGGTGCGTGAAGCCGTATCTGAAACTTCCGATATATTTCAGATCTTAGAGCAGTAGACAATCTGAAACTTTCGATACACTTTAGTTCTCAAAGCAGTAGGCAAGGACCATAATAGACGCTACTCTTACTGTTTTTTGAGTTGAGCTAGGCTACTATTAATAGTTTCCAACATGTAAATACTATCAATCTATTTTTGAATATCAAAGTACGAAATTGGAAAGTGGGTTTAATCTACGATATGTGAACTGTCAAAAAACAAAATTTCAAAGGGCTTATAAACTAAAGCTAAATAATCATATTCATCCCTAAGCATAAAAACATACACGTAATGCCCGCCGAGATTCACCAACAGCGAGGAAATTATTCCGACCAGCACTGCCGTTGTTTGCAATGGCTGCTTCTAATCTTTTATGAATGCCCGTTGCGTAAATAATTGATCTTGTTTATAATTGCTTCTAGACGGAGGTGCATGACTTCATCTACAACATATGCCTCGGCCTTCATTTCTCCGCTACTCTTGTCATCATAACATCCACATAAATATCAACAAAAGAATGTATGTATATAGGTATGGACATAAACAGAGAAAGAAGGGTACCCACCATTTGTCCATTTTTGGCAGTGGTGACGGGGGATGAGCAATTTAAGGATATAAATTCATCTATTATGGTCAGACCATGAATACTATTACTAGAACATGACAAAGAGACGAGCACCCTACTACAGATAAAAGGTTTACTTAGTAACATTACCGATTTGCATGCTACATGAAGAACAACCATGCACCAAAAACATCTCATATTAGCTGAATGTGGGAGGGTATTGCTATATATGGTCACTCAAAAAAAATTCTTCAAATAGTGCTCTCCCAGCAGACCACTTATCCTAAAACTTTTCTTGTTAAGTAAATGCAGGAAATGCGTATTCATAATTTCTTCCGGCGTCCCCAAAGAATCAATCATAAGTTAATCATAATAAATAAGGTCTATAAAACTATGTGTAGTTGAGACATATCTCAGGGATTACCTGATCTGAGTTTTGTGCTTTTCATTTCATATTGGTTAATGAAAATTCCTCATTTAAACCACCCCCACTGCCCGCCCACCCACCCACCCACCAAAAAAAAAGTTTTGAAAAGAACATAGTGCAAAGTACAAATATATTGCTTCTAATTCTCATCGGAGATATGTATGAATGGGTGGTAGATACCAATATCTACCTACAAGCAAATCTCGTTTAGCAGAACAAATTAGAAAACAAAGCATTTCACATCTTAATTGTAAAACAACAAAAAACTTCAGTTTAAGCTCCATATCCAAGATGCTTACACATTTAGATGCCCAATATGAATACAAAAGTAACCACATTAACTTGAGCAAGCTGACATGAAGGGAACAACGGTCCAGAATCATAGATAAAAACACGTGGTACAAATTTAAGTTTAAAAAATAAAGAAGGGCAACAAAAGTTACGTACAATACTGAGGCAAACGAACAACTTTAGCCGTGTCACCTTGTAAATAATTTCCAGTACCGCGCCTCTGAAGGATATTGCTTCATCCATCAGATGCGAAGAGAAAGAAGTAAAATCTCCCAGTTAGGATTACCATATTCAGGTTGACTATCACATCTGATAGTAGACGTTCTCATTTTCCTATTTGGAACCAGGAAAAACATTTAGACTCACGCCGGTATCTCTTTATCAGAATTAATCCAAAAGGAGATGAAATACACGTAGATTATTGGAATTTCGCTACTTTTGTGGTTTGATGATGTAGGATGCTTAAAGTGAGTTGGAGTCTATTTAGATTAGGAAATATAGATTAGGAAATAAATTCAATTCTAGAGTCAAATTAGATTAGGAAACAAAATCAATTTTGATTCATGATTTGTTTCCTCTATTATAAGGAGTCTTTTTTAGGATAGAGTTTGACTTTTTTTTGTAATTCTAGTCTTACTAGGAGTCTTATTTGATATTTTCTATTTTTATAATTCTAGTGTTATTAGGAGTCTTATTTGTTTTTCTATTTAAGAAGAGTCATGCAACCCCAAAGGAGAATAACTTTTCATCAATAAAATTTCTTTGTTTTTAATATTTTCTTCGTGGATTCGAAGTTCTTCATGGATTCGAAGATCGTTCTTTGTGGATTCAAAGAACACCCTTGGTGGATTCCGAGATTATCACTTCCACGCTGCGTCATTTGATAAGAAGCTCGGGATAAGAAACTTTTCATAGCGAGCTTGAGATGAGCTGCACTACCACAGATCTACAAATCATTCAAAATTACTGATACTAATGCTTACGTCGTGTTCGATTACTAAATATACTACTATATAGGGCAACAGAAAAGTATCCAAATGGGTAGTCTTAGTATCTCCGTGTTTTGTGCATATATAAATATGTAGATGTACTTAGTACTAGATATCGGTTCACCATGACCAGTAACATTCTAAATAGCATGCCAAATTGGAATATGATCAGGAGCTCACACAAATTATAATTTGGCATGCTTCATTCCAAGTTAGATCAATGTGGATAAATAAATGGAAAGAAGTTACGGGGCCTTGGTTCAGAAAAATATAGCAATCGCACAAGATAATTCCTATTAAAAGAATCATTGATTTGAGGACCAACTATCTGAAGAGATAAAAGGAAGAATATAATTTTTGAATTGAATTGATATAAGGAGAATACAAGAGTATTTATAGAAGAGATAAAAGGAAGAATATAATTTTTGAATTGAATTGATATAAGGAGAATACAAGAGTATTTATAGATCTCACAGGTAGAGACCTATTAGGTAACAATTGATATAAGGAGAATACAAGAGTATTTATAGATCTCACAGGTAGAGACCTATTAGGTAACAACTATATATGGTAAGTAGCTTACAAGGTAACAACTATACATGGTAATAAGATAAACAAGGTAACAACTATACATGGTAATAAGATAAACAGTGATGGTAGCAAATATTATATTCTGTCATGCCCCCGCAAGATGGAGTGTCTGGAAGATAGTCCAATCTTGGTGCATAGGTTTGTAAACCGCGTGGATGGATAAGGCTTTGTAAGCATATCGGCGAGTTGATCTTTGGAGCGGACATGAGAGACGGGGAGAATACCACGTTGAACATGTTGCCTGATGAAATGATAGTCAATAGCGACATGTTTCATTCGAGAGTGGAATACTGGGTTGGCACAAAGCTGAGTGGCACCAACATTGTCACAATAAATCACAGGTAGAAGGGGGATAGTGATGCCGAGTTCTGTAAGAAGTGAGAGGATCCATCTAGTTTCCGCGGCCGTGGACGCTACTGATCTGTATTCGGCTTCTGTGGATGAGCGGGCAATAGTGCATTGCTTTTTGGAGCTCCAGGAGATAGCGTTATGGCCCAGGTAAATGATGTACGCACTGGTGGAGGAGAAATCATCCTTATCACTGGCCCAGTCAGCATCCGAGTAAGCATGAAGAGAGAGAGAGGACTTTGACGGCGAAGAAGAAGACCTTGATCAATAGTCCCCTGGAGATAGCGAAGGACTCGTTTTGCAACATTCAAGCGATCAGTGATTGGAGCTTGCATGAACCGTGATAGCTTGTTGACAGCATAGGAGATGTCAGGATGGGTGAGGGAAAGATACTGGAGGCCGCCAATGATGCTATGGTAGTCACGACCGTCCGAGAGTGGTACACCACTGTCATGTCGGAGCGAGGTCGCCGTCGCTAGGGGGTACGGACAAGACGGGACGCGGCCATCTTGGTCCGTGTGAGAAGATCTAGAATATAGCAGCGCTGAGACAGAACAACACCAAGAGAATGTGGGACAACTTCTACACCAAAAAAGAAGTGAAGTGGACCAAGATCTTTGACAGAGAAACGACGACCAAGTAAGGCAATAATGGAGTCAACCCGAGCCAGATTATTACCAGTGACGATAATGTCATCCACATAGACTAGAATATAGAGAGTGGTACCTGTATTAGAGAAGATAAACAGAGACACATCTGCTAGAGAGTTATAAAATCCCAGAGAGAGCAAATAGTCACGCAACTCTTGGTACCAAGCTCTTGGAGCCTGCTTGAGGCCATAAGAGCTTTTCGGAGAGAGCAAACATGGTCAGGATGATTGATAATCATATTTTATTATAATTTTATATCCTCGTTATCTATTTTAATGAATAAATATACCACTAATAATTGTTTTTATCTTTAATTGTAGGTTAATCAAAAATAAAAAGCCTAATATCTCTTCTCTCAACAAAGTCCATGAATTAATGAAGAATATATGCAAATACATGAAAGAGCCCAAGGCCAAAGCCAAAGCCAAATGAAAGAGGAAATCAACGGATTGCAAAAGGAGGGATATATGTATCGATGTCAGCATCGATACCCGTATCGATACCAGCATCGATGCTGATATCGATACCTATGTCGTTCTGTTACAGATCAATGGCTGAAATTTACTTGTTTTGGATAAGATTTTAATCTAATGGCTCTCATTCACTGATGTTTACTATAAATAGGGGTAGAGTGAGGGGTTGAGGGTGTAAAACTTTTTGTAACTCTATTTGGAGAGGAGGGCCACTCTTAATTAAGAAGACCTTCTAAATTTATAACTTTTGTTATAATTAATAAAATAATATTTTCACCATTTTAAATATTGTTTCTCTTTGTTGGATGATGAAGATAGAGATGAAGAATTATTTAGAGGTTTGCACTTCTTTTATTTTTCTCTTTTATTTTTTTTATTGCTTATTAGTTTAGATTTATTTCTATGCTTGTAATTAGATTTTATTTTCTTGTTAAATAGCTAAGAGGCTAAAACCCTCTTGACTTAGAATTATTTCATGCTTATAGATTAATTAGATTTATTTCATGTCTTTATTTTCTCGTATTTAATTCTTGTAATTTATTTTGTAGCTTAGTTTTTACAACTTATTTTATAGTTTAGATTTTATTTTCTTGTATTATTCGCCTTGAGGCTAGAACCCTCTTGGGATTAGTTTTTATTTTTTATTTTCTTTGATTCGCCTTTAGGCTAGAACTCTCTAGGGAATCACCCTTTTGTAAGAAGTGGATTCAATTCTAGATTATCCATATCTTTAATTGAATCCGCCATCTTTAATTTCTTGAATTTTCTTTTTATTCTTAGTTCTCCTTTTTGATTCTTGATTTTATTCCTCTTTCCTTGTGAAAATCATTCATTCCTTGTCACATCCACTCTCACTTACATTTTGTGCCGATTTACACACTATCAGTTCCACTCTCTCTATCTCTCCACAATCACATTCACTCATCACTCCTATTTGTCACGCACACAACATAAGAACCAATTTATATTTTCTCCTATAAAACACCTTCCTCGTGGGATCGATAACTTTTTATACTATAACTTGACACGGTTATGCACTTATAACATTTTTGGTATATGTTTACGCCGCATCAAGTTTTTGATCCTTATCAATAAACCCTAGCGCTTGCATCATGAAAACATGATCATGGAGAGTGCCTTGCAAGAAGGCATTATTGACATCAAGCTGTCGGAGAGGCCATGATTGGCTGACCGCAAGTGAGAGAACTAGGCGTATAGTAGTTGGTTTAATAACTGGACTGAATGTCTTGCTATAGTCCACCCCTGGCCGTTGATGAAAACCCTTAGCCACTAACCGGGCTTTGTACCTATCCACAGGACCGTCGGGCTTCCTTTTAATACAAAAGACCCATTTGCACCCTATAACATTTTGAGAAGGAGATGGGTGAATCAATGTCCATGTTCCATTGCGAACAAGGGCCATAAATTCATCGGACATGGCTTGTCGCCAAGAGGAATGAGAAAGAGCCTGTGACACAGTTGTCGGTTCGGTTTCAAAAAGAGGAGGAAGTTGGGCAGTGAGGTTAATTTTTTGAATAGGCTTAGATATATTATTCATTGATCGAGTGGTGATAGTACGCGGTGGAGGTGGGGCCTCGGGTGATAGGGGACTCGGGGATGGGGCGGGCTCGGGCAGAGGTGTTGGACTGGGCAGAGTGTGGGTCACTGGACTAGATAGTAAGGATATGGGGGTTGAGGCAGTGGGGTTTAGGCTTTGAGGTGAGGATGGGGTGACGGGTGGTGAGTACACGGGAGATGGTTGAGGAACAAAGTGATAAGGGATATCCCAAGAGGACGACGGGTTAGTAGGTGGGGTAGTACTTGTGGGGTGGGGTGATAACTAAGAGTTGAACGAAAATAGGGACTCAACGAAGTTGACATGACGGGAGACATAGATACGGTTTGTAGAGAGATCAAGACACAGATGGGCACTTTGAGTAACAGAGTACCCAATAAAAACACAAGGAGTGGAGCGGGTCTGTAGTTTGTGAGAAGCGTAGGGACGAATCCATGGGTAGCATAGACAACCAAAGACTCAAAGTTTGGCATAATTTGGGGTGGTGGAGAAGAGACACTGAAATGGTGATTTCATTAAGAGGGTGGGCGTTGGAAGGCGATTTATGAGATAGGTGGCAGCGGGTAGGGCATAGGACCAGTACAAGAGGGGCATTAAGGCATGATGCAAGAGTGTAAGGCCAGTCTCTACAATATGACGGTGTTTTCGTTCAGATATGTCGTTATGTTCAGGGATATGTGGCGGGGAGGCGAGGTGAGATATACCAACGGAGGTGAGGAATGGGGTAAGTGCTTTGTATTCACCCCCGTTGTCGGAGTAGAGAGTCTGAATGGTCGTGGAAAATTGTTCTTCCATCAATGCCCAGAATGAAAGAAACGTCTGATGGATATAGGCTTTTTGTTTTAACGGATATAGCCAGGAGTAGCACGTGAAGTGGTCAATAAAAACAACATCAGAATAAATAACATGTAATAGATGAGAGGAGACAATAGTAGAGACAGAAAAAGGTAGTTTGTGCATTTTATTGCACTGACAGGCATTACAATTTGATAAAGACGACGTAGCACCAGTAGTGTCTAAACTAAATTGATTTAAAACTTTATTGAGAATTTGGCTGGAAGGATGCTCTAGCCACCCATGTCAGTCAGACAGAGAGGCTTTGACACCCGAGAATGCAAAGAGAGGGAAGGTGGCGGACGACGCAGGAACAAGAGACGACTAGTGATAAATGCCATTTTTAGATTGCCCCTGGAAGAGAATTGCCCCCGTACGTTGATCCTTAACATTAAAACAGGTGGGTGAGAATTCAACAGTGGCTTTATTAGATTAACAAAATTGAGAGATAGAAACAAGGTTTTGACGAACTGATGGAACACATAGAGAGTTTACTAGAACCGATATGAGTGATAGGCATCTCATTCTCATTGCCAATAATGACTTCATCCGAGCCATTGTAGGGTGCATGTAGCGAGAGGTTCTGAAGGTCCGAGGTTATGTGGTGACTCACCCCGCTATGCATAATCCATTGTTGCGGACTAGGATTGGTGGTTGAGAAGTTAGCTCTCGACTGGTAGACTGAGGGGCTGGACCACGCCGTGTTCGGCCGTGACTGCCAAGGAGGGCCATGGGTGGAGGTGACAGATTGCGAATCCGTGGGTTGAGTAGCGAGAAGCCGAAACGTAGGAAAGTATTTCACCGTGTGACCCTGTGTGTTGCATGCCTGATAATAGCCCATGTATGGCCTAGGAGAGGAACGACCTCCACGACCATCCCGCTGCGAGGAACGACTACCGCGACCGAGGCCGCCGTCGTGAGAATGGGTTTCGACAGTGTTGGCTGTGGCTGGAAGAGGAAGAAGGCTCATTTGGGTGGCTTGAATCTCAAGTTCTTGATTGAGGAGCTTTTCATGCAGTTCATCAAACGAAGCAGCAGTTTCACGGTATTTAACATTATCAACAATACCTTTGTATCCTTCATCAAGGCCGTCGCAAATTGCGTCAATGAAGTATTCGTGATCCACCAAGTATGGCAAGTTCATCATAACGGTTTTTGGCTTGATGAAGATACTCAGAGATGGATTTGGTGCCTTTGGTGAGATTCTTGAGTTGAGTTTTGATTTGCTTGATATGACCCCAAATAGGGGTAGCATAGGTGGCAACGGGTGTTTCATATGCTTCTTGAATAGTATGGGTGCGGCTGACCATAGGGACAACGGTGGGCGTGAGAGTCTCGATGAGGGCATTGAAGAGGAGATGATCTTGACGCTTCCATGTTTGGAAGGCAGGGTTGACAAAGACCACATTGCCGATGGTGATTGTTGGTGGTGGACACGGATGAGAGCCGTCGATGAAACCTTCAAGGCTATATCCTTCCAAGGTGGTGACAAACTGAAGTTGCCACGACAAGAAGTTTGTGGCAGTGAGTTTAAGGCAGTGATTGAGATTGACCGCAAGAAGTGGCTTGGCAGTATCATGTGGGTTGGGTACCATGCCGGACAGAGTAGCGGTGACGGAAGAAGTTTTGTTGTCGGTCAACATGGAGAAAGAGAAGGGGGGTTGGCGGCTGGCCGATCGGGAGAACATGGGAAGGAGATAGGGTTAGGTCTCAGATCTTTGAGGCTCTGATACCAAGAATAGATAAAAGAAAAATATAATTTTAGAATTGAATTGATATAAGGAGAATACAAGAGTATTTATAGATCTCACAGGTAGAGACCTATTAGGTAACAACTATACATGGTAAGTAGATTACAAGGTAACAACTATACATGGTAATAAGATAAATAAGGTAACAACTATACATGATAATAAGATAAACAATGATGGTAGGAAATATTATATTCTGTCACTATCAACCAGAACAATCCAAGTAATAAGCACAAATTACACAGAAAAGGAGACTCGATCAACAATGACACTGTTGATGGATGTCATGCTTTTGTTGCTATGACACCTACTTCATAATAAGAAACTAAGGCCACCGAAATGCATATATATAGTGTAGTAGGGTATCCTGACATCTAGATCCTTGTCAGAAAAGAATCCTATGACGCTTTCATGTCGGATATTTGTGTAAATTTCTTTAAACCTGTGTTGGTCGAACATAAGTATCGGTCAAGTTTATCTGAAGTGATGACCACCATCTTAAGATTAAGCATCTAACTGAAGTTAGAAGGCTATTGTCAAGAAATCATACCGAAAATATAATCTTTCACGCTTACGATTCATTAAGAAATCATACAAAAATCAACATTCTTTCAACTAAATACGTCAATTTTGATGACTATTGTCAAGTTATAAACATTCCTGGTTTCTGGGTATAACTGCCAACTGAAAGATTTGACTATGGTAGAATTTAGAAACTTTTTTTTTGTGTGTTGCTAAAAGTGCTCTGTCAGAACAATCAAACGAGAAGTATAATTCTCTCACATAAAGCCAGAGATGGCTCGATTGCAGTCATCTAGACTCACGTTATACAGGTCTGGGCTTGATGCAGGGAAAGAAGCCAAAGAAAACATATTATGCCAGCAACAAAAACAACAGTTAGCTCCTCCCTAATACTTGATGAGCCTAGCCAACCATCCAAAAAAAAGAAGAAGAAGAAAGAAAAAAGACAGTTACCAGACCTGAACATTGAACAGCTAAGTTCATTAGGCTAAGCATGGCGACTACCGCATAAAAACTTTTGAGTCGAAACTATCTGCTTGCCAAGTTTACTAAATTCTGGTCTTGACACTAGTGAAACTTCCTTTGAATGACCTTAAGAGGGGTATTCATTGTGAAACCTTGTAATTATGAAGACTGGTGCTGGACTCCACATTAAAGATAAATGCCTAGAGTTTAATAATATCCACAATATTGATCCTCAGATCTACGCAACATGCTAATAAATAAGTGATCCTATGAATTTGAAAGTTTCAATCACATTCTAGAGTAGTAATATTCTAGAACATGTATCTTCGCTTTTACCGCATCAATTTTACCCTAAGAAGATTTAGCTGCATCAAAAGTCATTCTCTTTCAGACACTTTTTTAACTTTTTTATCCTTCTATTCAACTGCGAGCATCAATATACATATTATGCGAAACTTAAAACTATTAGATAGTTCATATGCATATCCATTATGATCATAGCTAAAAGAGAAAAGAAATAATGCAGTTTTAATCGCAATATGATAAGTTTCTGTGTATATCAGTTACACAGAAGAGGAGGAAGGGGGGAGATTGACGGAGCGGGCCGCCAAGATTGGTCGCTCCGGCCAAAATTAGGAGGTCAAGGCTCCTCCTACGCCTAGGCTGACACCTAGACGTCCGCCTAGACTGCCTTTTACAACACTGGTTATTTTGTTTTTATAATATGTTCTACATATTATTCAGTATTGTTCCCATTCTTCTCTTTCTTGTTTACCTTGAAGCTTCACTCAGAGTGTAGCCTTTTGTTTTTGCAAATTCATCTTGTGATTTCGTCTTAGGTCAAGGTCTTAGTTTATTGAAAGATCTTAAATAGGTTAACATGGAAAAATAAAAGCCTAATTTTTGTGATGGAATTTTCTTAATCAAAATATATTTTTGAGACAGAATAATTGTACTATTACGTAACTTACAGTTAATTCATTCTTTTAATGGCTTACAATTTCTAATGTTTTTATATACTTGGTTGCTCAAGCAAAATGCTAGCTTAGCATTCTCCTTCGTCAATTATATGTGCTGTAAGTTGGGACTTTTCAGATTCATATGCTCGAAGGCTGTATAATTAGTTATGCTAGTTTTTTGTATGGCTTCTAGATTTTTATGATAAAATTTATATAAAGTTTAAACGGATGGAAAAGTCATTTACTTGGTTAAATGTAACTTATTTATACAAGCTTATAAGCTAGTTTTTAAAAATTGAAGAGTCTTAATATTTTTAAGGGCTATTTCGACTTTGGCCCCCATATCTTTAATATTTCTATATTAGCCCCCCAAATCTTTGAAATTGCTCTCAAGCCCCTCTAAATTTTCAATATTTTGATATTAGCCCCCTAAATCTTTGAAATTGATCTCAGGCCCCCCAAACCGATTTTTTCACTTTATCTTCTCCTAAGGTTTCTCTTACGTCTTCCCTATCGAGAATATAACTGATGCAAATTTGGGATTGGAGCTGAAGAGAGCCATTGGTGAAGACATTGAGAAGATGAAGTGGAATGAGTTTGGGTTAGGGTTTTATTAAACAAATTTGGGGAGCTTAAAGGGTATAAATTAAAGTGGTTAATAAATTTGGGTTTGTATTAGAGGAGTGTAACTATCAAATCACCGAAAAAGTTGAAGTAAACAAAATATTTTGCCATTTCAACTAGATTTATCTCGAGGATGGGGGCTTGTTTCAACATACTAATAGGATTTCCGGGGCCAAAGATCAATTTCAAAGATTTGGGGGGCTAATATAAAATATTAAAGATTTGGGAAGGGCTTGAGAGCAATTTCAAAGATTTGAGGGGCTATTATCAAAATATTAAAGATTTGAGGGGCTAATCTCGCAATAACCCTATTTTAAATGATACAGTTGGCTCGTTTGAGATGATTCTAAACAAGTAGATATGAAAAATGACAAAGCTTAAAAACTGAATTCACAAGAAAATACACTCCCCTAAACACCCTTATAGGGTAGTCATATTTCAAAATCAAAAGGGAGAAAAAGGTAACGTCAGAGATCTTTTTTCAAGGAGGTAACTACTCAAATATCTATATTTGGGAGATAAATTTGCAAACAGGATAAATTCCAGGGGTTATATATACAAAAACTCATGAAAAGACATTTTAAACTGACAGAAATGAGAGATCAACAGAATTGATGGCTTAGTTCATGCTTGATAAGCATGGCTGCAATCCTTGACAGAATTATCAAACTAAACATGAATACATAATCACAGAGTGCCTGCATAGATTCAAATTTCCAGTCAACACAGCATTTCCTTAATTTGGAACGGTTCAGATTTTAAAATTCATATTATATTTTAAGAATGCGAAACACATATCAAAGATTCATCAGTCTATACATCACAAGTATGAATTGGAGTAAGCGCAGCTACTTGAATATTTTAGTCAGGTACATTCTCAACATTTTCAGAAATTAAAAATTCTTTCGCGCAAATCTACCCTCTAGTAAAATTTCTAAAAGGAGATGGGCAGAGCATCCTGCTACCTCCCTTTACATATATCGGAGTATTTGAAGAGCCAGATCTGGATGATGCCCAGATTTACAGGAGGAGAAAAGCCAGAACCGTGCTCGGGTACAAAATAGTAAACAAGGTAAAAGAATCACCATATCTTTTTCCTAACCCAAAAGAGAAGCAACACAACTCCAAGCACAATGGCAACGGGTGCCCACTTCCGAATCAATGCCTACAAAGAGGTTCATCATATATGAGGTGAGGTTGTTGCCCAGTCGGTAACAGAATAGAGAGTTATGATGAAACAGTACCAGTACATATAACTTGCAGAACAACCATAGGAGTAGTACATAATGAGCTCATATTAAACATTAACTTTGATCATTAGAGTTAGCAAGAAAAACTATCTGAAGACCCCCTCTATCTTGCCTCCACAAACTCGTGCTTGCTACATCTGAGGATTGGAAGAAGAATAGGCCTAGCTAACATTTTTCATATTCACTTTTCTTACTTCCCACTACTTTGTGCACAGTGGAAACACTAATTAAAACCTAATGCAACAATAGCAGCAGCTCAACTTTATCCCATGTCTGGTGTGCCCTATACAAATCTCCAGCCAGCTCTATCAAGGCCCATCTCCTCTATTAATTAGAATATCACATCCTTTTAACTGCTGCAGCTCCACATCCATTTAGGTATACCTGTAATCCTCACCACTCCACTAACTAAACTCTGACTAGTTGCCTGCATCTTTTATGCCCCATCTCTTCTCCTCTTTTTTCCTAAAGGTGCAGTCAGACATTACCTTAAAAATTTGACATCTTCGAGATTATAAAACTTCTCTCCACCTATATATCCGGAATCTCTGATTATCACTTCTTTAATCTCATCAACCTAAAAAGGAAAACCATAATGACACAAACAAATGCACAACAATATCACATTACAAATGTTCGCCCATGACTATTAAGCTAAAGATATAGACAGGACCTAATGCCAAATCTATTGTGTGTGACTATCGGGATAGTGAATCAAGTCAAGCTTTTGACCGTAAACCACTTGTGATTAAAAAAATCAATTGATAGCAAAATGTGTTCACTCATTGTGTCAATGAACATCCACTTTCTGAATTATTTATGCATAAGTATGATTTTTCCAATTAAAGATATTGGCTCTTCATGATGCATTGTTACGCTTTTCCCAAGAAAAGATGTTTGTTCTTCATGATGCATTATCAACTTGGCATACAAATATATGACATGGGATAAGTTCCTAAAGTAGAACTGTGCATTTAGAACAAATTGACTAAAAGATAACCCAATAGAGAACATATATATTATACCTGTCGATTTAAGTCCTTTGCTTTATCTGCATAGATGCGAGATTCAGATGTCAACCGACTAGACATTTCACTGACCTCTGCACGAAAACATCATACCAGATCCACATTAAGAAATAGGGTTTGCATAATTACTGCTTTAAAATATGCCAAAAGGTAGAGTACACGTAAAACAATATTAAGGATTTAATAAGGACAGAAAACTAAGAAAGCATGAAATATTAACTGCACCCTGGGGTTTCCATTATCTTAAAATTGTAAGCACTTCAACCATGACAAAAATTTCATTACCTGTAGAGTGCTAAACCTTTAATGCTATTTTTTTATAGTCCAAGCGTAAATTTGGTTCTAAACATCATATTTTGGAATATTAATATGTAGCAGATAATATGACTATAGAACCATTTTTGTGTCAAACATGAATTGGACGTTACATTTCTTAACATGCTGATTCTGTTTATATGAAATATTTCAGATTATGCTGATTCTGTTTCTAAGTGTCCAGTGTTGCACATGTTTGTATCCACGTTTGTTTTTAAAAACATAACTAGAATATAGGTTAGCCAGGATTTCAAGTAAATCCAACTTTTGACACTTAGAAACTGAGCATTTTGACGACTTTGTTGACCATATTATTGCTTCCTTCTTGTCTCTCCATCTGTTTCCATTTTTCCCATTTCATATCAACATTACGGAGAGAAAATAAAGAACATGTCTTATCACTATATCTATCTTGCCATCAATAAAATCTCCTATAATTTCCTTTCCTGCAATTGTAACTGAAAGCCAGGTTCCTCCTTCATCATTTATAATGCTGGTAAAGGCAAAGACAGGTGAAGCTGAAGTGATCGTTTGACCTTTTTTCTTGCATCAAGTTTCTAGCAGACGGTAAGTATCTCTCAGTAAAACGTAAACCATGGACCATCAACTTGAAAAAATTCTATAGCAGCCAACTAAATTGCTATTTAAAAATCTACAAGAAGCGACCACTGTTAGGTTCTGAGTGCTTTTTTTCATTTTATCTGGAATGCTTTATTTTGCCATCAATGCAATAGTTTACACCACTTAACGTTTGAAGTTCTCATCAGTGACATAATTATTTGGAGTAGGCAATCAGATAGAAAGCCGACAATGAAATAAAAAGATGACAGTAGCTGCAACTGCAGAGTCATAACTAGCTAGTGAACTGTATATTCTGTAATGCATATTTAAATCATATTACCTAAATAGGATACTCATCAATGCTCTATTTTAAGAGCTATAGATAAAACAAAGAAATAAACTGTGTAAAAAAAGGAATATAAAATAAATAACTACAAAAGATCAAGATGAACTCACGGTCCAATTTTTCACCAACGCCAAGAACTTCTTGAACATTGCGAGTCATTATCTGGTGGACTTCATAAAGCTCGTCATTTAACTTTGCGAGGTTCCTCTGGGTTCGGGTATCCATGTATAGTTTCTTGGTCTTTTGGATGAATGTATCTTTAATATCATATAAAACAACAACAAGTCAGCAAAAAATTGTCTATGTGTGGAAAAGTGCTACGACACAGACAATTGAACACAGAACTCACCAAATTTGATAAAAGCATATGGTCTTGCAGCAGTCTCAATTTGGCTCCCATTGACTCTCTCAAATTCATTTTTGAGATCCTCTAGGTATTGAAAAGCAAGTTTCTTGGGGTATGATCGATCGCACATTGTCAAGTAACAGACACGACCTTCAATGATATAGCTGTGTAGTTGTGTCAAGGGTACCAATGAAAAATAGCATGTAATGATCACATGAATAAAGGATTGTAGTCACTATTACATTAAAACGTTAAATTCGCTATTGATGCTTAGAGAAGCTTCTAAATGTCGTTCATTCCAACTAATAGTTATTCAGAGAGAGCAGGAGACATGACACGTAAATTGAAAGCCAGCATATGAAATTCTTAAAACAATAATGGGATTAAGGATTTGGATGCGGCTAGATTAACTACCCAATTAACAAATATCAGATTGGGTAAAATCTGACCCACGAATTGATGGGATGAAGCCCTGACTTAAGCAACTCTAAGCACCACCACATAATTTGATACCCTTTACAACTGTGGTAGCATGAGATAAATGTTCTCACACACCAAACTTGTAGTTATTAGAAGTAGCACAATAGCAAACTACTCAACCAACAGGTATCAAATGCAAATGTTGTAAAGGAGGATAGCTTCATAGATATTTCTTCCACGTTATCACTATTAGATGTATTTTCCAGAATTTGATATGGAGCACAGAATCATGTTTTGTTGATATCTATGCTTACAAACCAAACTATGTTGCATTAAAACAAAGTTTTTTTCCATGTCATTACTGTTTTAGGTGTATTTACTAGAAGTTGGCATGGGGCAGTGTGCCATATTTTATTGACATCCATGCTTACAATAGTCACAACTTGTGAAAGCAAAGGTTCAGTTTAACAGCTTCGTATTCCTAGAATATGTCAACAATTAAAATGCTTTTGCATACACATTACACACTAGATTCAAAGAAGTGAATTGTCAGGTTATATTAAGTAGTTACAGGTAGGTCTAACCCAGAAGCAATACAGAGAATAAAGGATACTGGAAAAAGTAAGGACCAGTCTCAATAGACATTCGGGAAGCCTCATTATGTCCTTTAGACAAATTCTTAAACAAAAGTTTAGCTTGCTGCTTGTAGAATTCAGCGTCTTTCTGATCACGACCGTCATCTAATCCTTCCGCTAATGGAAGCCCATCAGTAACACGCGCTATCATTGTCAGCTTCACCATCTTATGTACAAACAAGGACACCAAAAAAAGTTTTTCAAATATGATATCCTTGATCAACCTGGTTAAGCAAAGAGAGAAGGATGAGATTAATAATCATAATATTATGATGCCATGCTGTATGTTTAAGATTAACATAGAAAACGATGTGATACAAGTGAACAAAGACTCTTCATCTACTTCCTAATAGCTGAGCCCTAGTGACTATAAATTTCTGTCATGAGAAAAAAAATATCTAATGTAACAGGAAATAACTTCAAAGGTAAAAAGACGAATTTAATACTCCAAATTTCAAGAAAATTGACCACCAGATAGTGTAATGCAAGTTGGTCCGATGACCAATATCTCAGTATTTCACTATCTAAAATGTACCAATATAGAAGTTTTTCAATCTTGCAATTGCATCAAGCTATATGAAGATTACTGCAGGCTGCACTATTTAATTCTCTCACTGGAGTTCCAAAAGAACAGCGTAAACTTCTAAAGAATACTATAGCTCAACTTCATCTTAAAACATAGTATACAAAGTTACAATACCTAGAAATTTAAAGATATGAAAATAAATTTTTGTGGATACCAGGCTAGATGTTCCGATATTCCACAAGGCTAAAATCATACTTGGGACTCTGGATGTTTTTGAGGAGAATTTGCTAGCAAATATGGAAAGTGGAAGGACCTATGTTGCATGGGTATAGGTAGGGGTACGGGACATGACAAATTTATAAAAGATAGGGTTCAGGGACACGGCTATATAAATATTTATATATACATATATTATATATTGATTTAATAATTTATATGAGAACAAGGATGAGAATTAATTAAAAGTCCTATAACAGTTTTATGATTCTCTTATTATGTGGATTATAAATTGAAACATCACTAGTTTTTGAACCATATATCCAAACGATCCTTCAAAATCATAATACAAAACATGCCCCATGTCCAACGAGATTCAAGAAGTGGGTGTGAAGTGTGGGATATATGTCCAAAAAATTTATGACAAGTGTTTTAAATTAAAGCATGTGCAGCTGAGTACATGCCCAAATAAATATATGCATTTATGAAAGGAGTGTCCAAGGAGTTTGGAAACGGGTATGGGTATGGGTACGTGTCCAATACGAGTACGGCTTCAGATTAGAAGTACCCATGTAACATAGGGAAGGACTATGTTGAGGGCTAGTAGTCTAAATAAATATGAGAATAACGGCATATGAGAATAAGGAAAATAACAATATGAGAGAACGGGAACAGATTATTAAAAAGAGATAAGAATGTGATAAACATTCTAAATTTCAAATCTGTATGTGCACTCCAATTCCAGGCTGCAAATATACTGCCAGTCTAGTCAAACTCTTAGCATAATATTTGGTTAACATTGTTAAGCGGCCTAACTGGGGTATTAGTTTATCGCTGATGGTATTTTCAACATTTTGCATTGTTAAGAATAAAAGCAATTAGTGCTCAAGGATACATGTAAGCACTGATCCCCCTACAGACTCTAATATGTGCATGTCTGTGTATGTGCGCATTAGCATGACATCGCAGGAAAGATGCGCCCATATTGATATTCGCTTCTTAAACGCTATTCAATTTCTTCATCCATCCCTCTTGGAGACCCATCTCTGCTCTAAACACCAACGTGTTTAATTTCTCTTGAAAATATTTTTTAATTGCTTCATCCACCCCTCTTAGAGGCGAATCACTGCTCGAAACATAAGGAAACCATGTATAAGTTGGCTATATGGGTTTGTTTCAACCCAATTCCACAATGATGATCACCAATCTGAATGCGAGTTTGGTGAATTAATACAAATCCATCCAAAACTAATACGCATTCACAAGCAACATTATTTCGTATAAATTCCGCCTCTTCCCCAAAGCAAATAACCAAAGAAAAAAGTTCATGAAGCGAAACGTTAGAGACTCGGCGTAAGCCCACAAGATAAAACTTAACTTTGATCATAGATCCCCTAATTAGTTGCAAATATTAAGAATGTAATTGCGCTCTCCTTGATGATAAGCTAAACCTAGAACCAAAGCACGCAAACAAACCCCTAGATCTACGTCAAAAAAACAACATAAACAACCAATAGATTTGCACAAAAAACACAATATTGATTAATTTGATGAGATCTACCAAGATGCGGAACGAAAACCTAAACAGATCGATCGAGGCGCATACCGATTGCTTGAGGCTGAGATTGTTAGGGTTTGCGCTGCGATCGCCGGCGAAAAACCGAATCAACGAGCGATTGTGGTGAGATTTGGACTCGATCGAGCTTCGCTTTACAGGGGGTTTTCTTAATCACGAGGGTGGGAGGGGGGAAAGGCTTTCCCCCCTCTTTTATATAATCAATTTCTTTATTATTTTCTTGATATTATTAATTTTGCTAGCTGGCGTTCTGGATCCACGCCCGTTACTTTTTATCGGATTTGGATACGGGTTTTAGGTTTCCCGAATGTAACGTCACAATTTTCTCTGCATATGCTAAATATTTCTATATAAATGACATTTTAGAAATAAAAGCGAGGATACTACACTAGAAATATGTACTTATTATATTAAGGGGCCAACGTATTTTTCTTCGGTGGAAAGTGTCCCGCTTCTAATGTTGTGGATCAGCTAGAGGTGCTAAACCATATCCGTATCCGATGAAATATCTGTAACCATATCCGTTAGGATACGGATATGGTTACTCAAATCTATAACCGATAGGATATGGTTATGAATACAGTTTTGTAGTGAAATATCTGTATCCGTATCCGAAATATCCGAATACATATTAGTCATACTCTTACAATAGTTTTTATTCTTAGATTATAGATTTGTGGTTAATTTTGATGATCAAGATGTCCAATCTTAACTTTTTAGTTATAATGGACATATTAACGAACTCTTTTGTATCACATGAACTATGTTTTTCTCAATACTATCTAGTTTTCTCATATCTGTTTTGTATCTGCATGCATATCCGCTTATATATCTGTATGTATATCCGTAACCGTATCCGATTTTAGCGGATATGGTTATAAATTTTTCTTACCAAGGTATATCCGTATTCGTATCCGTATCCGAGATGGGTAAGCGGATATGGATATGATAAGCATCATATCCGAGCCGTATCCGGACCGAATGCATCCGTAGCCATTCAACTGAGTCGTCCACGTGACACAACAGTTCGAATAATATCTTCCTACTTAATTCTTTATACGATATTGGCTTAATCACTGCCATGTGTCACTTTCTCAACTACGACAACCAATCGAGTTGACGACGATCTGAGCACACTGACCCATTCCTCGGCGTATCCCATTGCATCGTGCTTGATGAGGGTACTCACTTTTTAAAGGCTCACGAAGTCACGATCAAGCAAAATGTCAAGCAAACATGGGTATCGGAGAGGAAATGAGAGGCATGGGAACTCATTCTACTTTTGCAATACCAAGATTCCATTTGGCAACTTTGAGAATAACCTAGAATAGTTTTGAACATTGTGTGGGTTAAGCTAAACTAAATTTAACTAGTTGTAGTTCAAACTCAGTTTGGCTAATTTTTATACTAGATTCTATTTGAACTAGTTCTCTTTTAAACCAACGGGGGACATGGTTTATTTCTAGTTTAGTTAATGAGCAAAAGTTGACCTCTAAATGCTACTTCGCTCTATCATTTTCATTTGCCAAGCAAGGGCTAAGCACATGAGCCCGTTTGACTCCACTAAAATTGTTTAACTTAAATTGCCAAACAGGCCTGCGGGTCTTTACTCTTAAAATATCTAACAAAGGGGTGGGTATAGACCAGTTTGAACCGCGGGTTAAACTGGCCTAGCTCATCTTGGATCAAGACCTAGCCTAGCACACAATGAGTCGGGCCCAAATTGACCTATGATATATTTGAGCCATTAGCTAGGTTGGGTCTCATTCTAAACTCATGGATAAAGAAGTAAGCCTGGCCCCGCTCGACCGAGCCGCCATATGTAATAGTTATATTTTGATGTAATTTTAATAGCAACTCAATTAAAAAGTACAACCTCCAAGGGTTTGAGTTGTAATTTTAGTAGTAGAGATTTTTTTAACCTCTATTTAGTATTTTGATGAATATATATAGTCATTTTGATCTACTAAAATGCTTAATGACAAAATAATTCCATCACCAACTACAAATATATAAGATTTAGACTTTGTTGGTGTTTGAGCTCTTAACAACGGGATTAGAGGGTAATGCCGAACAACATTAGGGTTTAGGGTCGACATCAAAGATGTTGGGGTCCCTTCGCCCCTTTTGATGGCTGATTCCCTAATAAGATGAGAGCCCTGCAAAACCGCTACATATTAGAGGACCAGAGTTGGATTCTATAGTGATTCCTCCGACAACCAAGTCAGTTACGATCATAAGGGGATCAATGAATTTGACAAGTTCTAAGTAAGTGTGCAGCAATTGCATTCAAATTGCATTATTTGGCAAGAGATTTGTTTACCTTGGTCAGTAGGTGATGAGCCTATTTATACCCGGCTGAGGGGATGTAAATGTAACTTTGGTCGAGCCCAGACATACATCTGAGTCGGCATATATTCCATAGATATCGATTGCAGATGAGATTAGTCACCTATGATTTTGATGTGATGCCGACTAAGGAGGAATACTTTTGACGAAGGGCTATGAGTAATGTAGACTTTCATAACTAGAGCAATGATGACGTTGACCAAGCCTACGATGGGATGGTGACCATTTGTCGGCAAGGAGTTCGAAGACAAACCGCTTTTCTACTCGACTTTGCGAGTGGGTTGACAAAGGATGCTTCTTGTCTCCATCTTGCTAGCAAGCCGATAAGTACCGCTCTTTGAGTTGGCCTCAAAATTTGTCGATCCGGCCTTGTAGAATGATAAGGTGTAGGGTCAACTCCAATAGTGATATTGAAATTCTCTTTGACTTGTCCTTGTTGTTAAGGGTAGAGTGATGACTCAATGGACTACCATTGCCTATGGTCGAGTCGAGAAAATGCCCCAATAATATGGGGTACTTGTCGACTCTTTGGGGAGCATTAGCACTTAGGTTATTTGATGACATAACATATTTTTTTAGAAAGATAAAATACATGTTTCCTCGTTAAACTATATGTTAGGAATCTTGACCCCAAGATTAGTTTGTTTTGATGATAACAAATATAATATGTTGTGTGTATTATGTGCTAATATTTGTTTTGCAGTATCAGAGCTATATCAATAATTATATTCAAAGAGATACTCAAGACATAGATGAGTTCAAGGCAAAATGAAGCAAAGAAGAAGATATACTAATGTAATTTTATATTTTCTTTGCTTAGAAATTTGTACAAGCCTTGATCACTCACACACATGTACACACATAGTGTTAGAACACACTAACACATGCTTAGTGTGTTGGTTAACAATAAAAATCCCCTATGTTAGCCATTAGAGTTTATAGATATTGAGTGAGTCTTAAAATATTTTATTTACACTCCTTAGCAATTAGAATCTGGAAAAACTCAAAAGATCAAAGTTGTAGATCTCTTCAACAGCTTTCTAACCAATCTTAAATCACCTCATTCTGATATCGGATGAGAAAGTTACAGCCAAAACACTGAAAAGAAAATTCCATAATCTGTGAGTTTACAGTGTAGTCGACTACTATGCCTTGTAGTCGACTACTAATCAATTTTCTGACTTCACAGAGTCTGTTTAGACTCAGTGTAGTCAACTACTATGACTTGTAGTCGACTACAGATATAGTTTTTCCAGATTTTAGGTTTTGAATAAGTGACTGTTTATAGCCATTTTGTGGACGTTAATTGGGTTTAAAATTATGTCATTTCAGAGGCTATAATAGGTTTAAACATCAGAAAACAAGCAAAAAGTTTTGCACTTGCAAGATCAAATATTTTGTGCATATTCACTCTCTAATTTTCCAGATTTTCATGCTAAGTGTTCAGAAAAAGAGAGTTTCTGATATTGTCTTGGTTTTAATCATTCTTAGAGATTGTATAGGCAATATTCAGATAGGTAAAAGAAACCTAAGTCACTGCAGCACTTCACTATACATTCAAGGCTTATAGGATCAATTGTGTTCTTGCTTCAAAAAGGATTTCTCTCGGGTTTGAGAGGGTTGATCTCTTGGTTTAGAGATTGGGTGGCAATTGGCATGGTCTTGTCAATTAGTGTTGCAATTTGCATGGTCTTATAAATTGGTCAGGTTTGCTTTTGATTTTGTAAGGTTTTCAAAATTATAGTGGAAATCTCAAGCGGGATTTGCTTGGGGACTGGATGTACACCGGGGAGGTGAAACCAGTATACATGCTTGTGTTTGTGATGTTCATTTTCTGAGATTGCCATTCTTTCTTAGCAATTATAATCTACTTTGCAAACTCACCCTCTAGTGTTTAAGTGTAAAGCTTCCGCAGATTTTTATAAGAACGCACTCTATTCTTAAGGGTCACGATCCTACACTTGGTATACATAAGCAAAACAAGACCCTACACTATATACACTAATCTAGCAAAAAAACTAAAAAGAAAAAAATTGAAGTGAAAAAATGTGGCTGGGCCCGCGACTCGAACTGCTATGGTTAGGTCAAGTCGGGTTGGATCAAGCCCTAGACTAGGGGACAAAGTTGATAGGGTATAAATGATAACTAAAAGTTGCAAGTGCACAACTATCAAGTTATAGTATAAAAAGTTATTGATCCCATGAGGGATGTGTTTGTAGGAATTTATCCAAATTGGTTCTTATGTTGTGTGTGACAATTAGGAGTGAAACATATGATTTGTAGAGAGATAAAGAGGATGGATGTGATAATATGCGAAGGAAAACAAATGGAGATTGAGAGGAGAGAAAGAAATAAAGGAAAATAAAATTAAGAAAGAAAAGAAATCAAGAACAAAGGGGAAAATAAAGAAGGTAAAGATGGGCGATTTAATTAGAGATATGAGGAATCTAGAATTGAATTCATTAATCAATTTCAATTATAAATTATGAACAATTCTCTTTTTATCACATTTACTTTAGATTTATTAAGCATAGATTATCAAACTACTTAAGGAAAACATAACCTATCAAATTATCATCTAAGCAAGACTAACATTCGTGAAAAGAACTATAACTAGATGATAATTCTAGAATTCCTCCTACCCTTTAGTTCTCTAATTGATTATCATAAATATGATCATTTTAAGCACGAGAGAGTAATTCACAATTCATAAAAGGAATTAACTAGTTCATGCAATTCTAGAATTCCTACAAGAATTAGTTCCACATCTTAGAAAATAAAAATAAATAAATAAAAGGGAGAGAATGAAAATAAAAACTAACTTCAAAGAGGGTTCTAGCCTCTAAGTGAGAAAATGAAAGGAAAAGAATGAACAAAAATAAAACCTAATTTCCAAGAGGGTTCTAGCCTCTTGGTGAATAGTATAAGAAAATAAATTATAAACTACGCAATAAATTAAATCTATACTACAAAATAAAATGTAAGAAAATAAAGACATGAATGTAAATCTACTCTACAAGCATGAAAATAAATCTAATTCAAGAGGGTTCTAGCCCCTTGAATATCTAAAGCAAGAAAAGAAAATATTACAAGAAAATAAAATGATAAAAGAGAAATTTTACATTCCAAGAGCGTTCTAGCCTCTTGATGAAGACAAATTTTCATCTTGATCTTGATCTTGATCTTCATGATCAAACAAAGAGAATAAAACAAAAATATGAAGAGGTAAAAAATTCTTTTATTAATTACAATAAAAAGTTGTAGATTTGGAAGGTCTTTTCAATTAAGAGTAACTCTCCTCTCTAAATAGAGTTTTGCAAAAAAATTCACACCCTAACCCCTCACTATCTACCCCTTTTTATAGCCTACAATAATGAATGAGAACCCTTGGATGAAACATGTAGATCAATGATTAAAATCTAGCCATAAATTTGATTATGCCGACCACCAATCGGTTGGCCCCTTGGTTGGTCAATCACTTGACCCTTTGGTTGGTTTGCAGCAGATTTTCATTTTTGTTAATTTCTTGACCTAGTTTTTTTAAGGATCCTTGAGCTTTCTTGGGCCTTCTTTTGTCTTCATTTTTGGGTTTCAATAAATGGTAGAAAATCAGGAAGTTAGAGTTTTTGGCTTTTATTCTTAATTCTTCATTAACCTTCATATTAAGATAAAACACGTTATTAGTGATATATTTATTGATATAAAAATAGATAACGAGGGAATAAATATGTTATTAAAATGTGATTATCAAAAGTCCTCAGCGATCAGTTGAGGCCCCCTCGGGCTCTGATCTGAACTGGTCTGAACCATAAATTAAATTGTCTGGTTAACGTTAGGCCTACCTTGGCCTACGCCTACCCCTAATCTTTTTTCTGTAAGAATTAAATTAAAGATCATAGATATTTGATCGGGAGGCAAATCTAGCCTCAAGCCACATATAGTAGTTATTAGTAATCCTCTAATTTAGGCGTTGTTTGTTCACATAATTTGACAAGGTAAAAAATGAGTAGAACGTGTTGAAATGCGGGGCATATACTCAGTCTTATCGAGTTTTCATTGTTTGGTTCCTATTTCAAATATAGTGTAAATCGCTGATGTGACAAGGGTTGTGATGATATGTCAAGGTAAAAGCAAGTTCCTCCAAAAACTTACCGATTCAGCTAGAAAACCGACACGCTTGTCAGAATTAAAAATGTAATTAATCACCTAACCCTTCTTATAATTACCTTCTCTTCCGGTCTCCCATCCACCTCTTTTTATTTTTCATCTTCTTTTTATTGCCGCCAACAATCTCGAGGTTCACTTCCTTCAAGTTGTGGTAGGGCAGTCGACGAGGTTTGTGAGATTTAAAAGGGGATTGAGTTCTTAGAATTTTATTTTGGGTTATTTGCACTTTGGTGCCCGAAAGTATGTATCTTTTCTAAGTTACATGCTCTAAATTCCCTTCCTAACACCCCCCAAATAATAATAATAATAATAATAATAATAATAAGATACCCTAATGTTTACATGCTAGTGAATGCCTTGAGCATTGTTTTTTACGGTATTAAAGTAAAAAAGTGTGTAAAGTATTTATATAAAAAAAACTGAGTAAATTTTGATATCAAAGTTGAAAAATGTGTAAATTTAAGGATATGGAAATGTTGGGGAAAAAAACCCTTAGAGTATCAAAGTAAAAAAAGTGTGAATTTTGAGGTATTAAATTTTTAAATAAAAACTTTGGGGTAGATGTAAAATTTAGGAAAATAAAAGCATATAACCCAACTAATTTTTTATGAGGGTGAACTCACCTATGGTAAAATTATCCTTGTAGTTGAGTCCACATAAAAACCACTTTCTTACATTCTCTTTGTAAATTAAACAATGTATTTTTATCATTTAAATTTTTTTAAAGACATCCAAAATAAATCTATTACCCCTTTAAAAGAGGGAGTTCATGAAAAACTTTACCCTCCCCAAAATAACCTTCCATCAAATTTAGTTACCAAACATATCCTCAATTGATAAGCCACTTTACTCTTTTTCATCGGTTACGACCCCAACCCCTCATCTCTCTCCATCTATCTTGGCCTCTCGTTTGCCGTCTTCTTAGGCTTCCTCCCCAAATCCTCCATCCCCTACCTCTCCTCTCTTCAATCCCGCAACCGAATCCTCAGTCTCAAACTCTTCCAGGCTAAGGATATGCTAAAAACCCTAAGGTCGAGGAGGAAGGGGGATTCCAAGGCCAACGCCCGTGTCGTCGAGATCTTCGCCAGTCACCGCCACGCGTGGCAGCAGGAGGAGCGGCGGTTTTTGGATCAGATCGAGTCGACGAACGAGGAGATCGAGGGGTTGAGGGGGAGGGTCGGGGAGCTCAAGAGAGAGGTGAGGGAGAGGGACGAGATGTGGATCTCATGGCGGCGAGGAGAGAGGAAGAGGAGGAGCATGAGGAGGTTAGGGTTACGGTTTCGGAGGGGTTAGGGTTTGGGGAGATGAACGAGATGGAGACGGGTTATTACGCAGGGGAGAAGGAGAGGGATTCGAAACGATGGGTGGATAGAGCTGCCAGCGGGCGGTAGCAGGTAAATAATTTTTCCCTTCACTTTTCCTTAGTCGAAATCTGCACAGCTTTCTATTTCTTCAGAATTTCCGCATTCATCTCCAAAGATTTCTGCATTTGGGGATTTAGTAAGGTATTTATTCTTCATCTTCACTCCTTTATTTATACAAAACCCTAACTCTATCTATCCCCTTTTAGTTCTTCAGTCCTCTCATTTTCTTCTAAAAATTGCCCTAATTTTCGATTTTCTATAGTTTTAAACGACAAGGGTTTACATATTGCAACAGCAGTTTGATCGACTTTAGAAAGTAAGTTGAGTTGAGTTGAGTTCTTTAAATTTTCAGATTTTGATTTTGGTTGTAATTTATTTCCTAAATTACTTCTGTTTTCAAGTTATAAATTCTTTTGTATCTTATATGTGTTTGGGAATTGATTTCTTGATATGGTGTTTGATATGAAAGCTCTGAAGGTGGGGAAATATGTGTTTTTTTTTATATTACACATTGAAAAATTTACGCATAAATGTGATAATTTATAGCCTTTTCAAATAATTAAGACAATGTTAAGGTTGCAGTCATGAGTCAGTTCTTGTTAATTATGATAACTACGTAATCCCCATGTCATCATACATCTTAGTGCAACTCATGCATATTGGATATTGCTGATGTGATGTAATGGATAACTCCTGATTGTTCAAAGCTGAAAACAAATGGACAGTGCACAAAGCTGAAAACAAATGTGCTTGCCAACAAACAAAAGTAAAACTTTTGCCAGTAATAATCAAAATCAAATTCCGACATACCCCTGAATGGGCAGAGGAAGAAAGGACCAAAGAGAAGGAAATTTTGTTGTATCTCTTCAATTTTAAATTGCTATTGTTTCATAAATGTGTCTAAGGAAAATATTAGTGCTACCTGCATTACAGTAATGATTGCTAATATCATTTGACTTTCTGTCCATAGAAAGAAATTTTTTTTCCCCCTTCCTGTTTGGTTATTTTTATTTACATCAGTTTACATTAGTATCTTATGACGAATATAAGCAAAAATTCTCTATTGGGATTTCAATACAATAATAGTAGTTCCACCTGTTTCAATACAATTGTTTTTTATTTCATAATACAAAGAAAAATATAAACCAGAGGAGTCTCTATATATTTCCATATTTAATGAAGATGACAGATACTTAATCTAGGCAAAAGTGCACCCAATTATTATGAAAGTGTGAAAAGGGCAAGCAACTTTCCAAATTGAGTACGTTGTTGAAATTTGAAGCATGATTGTGTTGTTTTCTTTTTGGCATTTTTGGGATTGTCTAACGCAACACAAAGTCAGTGTTTGTTGAGCATTGAGCACATTTTGCTACATTTTTCTTAATGAGATCAACACTTTGTCTACTTACTATGAGTTCCCTTTATTTGTTTGATTTGTAGACTCTTCTAGATTCAGTTGGAGTGTCAATTTGGCAGATGAATGTAGAACCGATTGATGATTGACCACATTCTAAGAAAATTAACTCACATCAAATGGCCAGTGGAGATGCAAATGATCTTTACAGTGATTGTGAGTCTGGTTGTACTGACGATGATTATGATTTACATGAATCTCATACTGCATTTATTGGAAAAAATGAGCAGTGGGTAGCCGTTGCCTGTGATGATGGTTGTGTACGATTATATTACATGTCCGATACAAATGGACTAACTTATTATAGATCATTTCCTCGAGTCTTGCACCTCCTAATATGTATAATTTATGGACTAAATATGTGACTGTGACAGTCTAATATCAGAATTTGGATGTTACATTATATCATGGTCTTCTTTCTCCCTTTTTTTCTGATTGTTACTTGTGCTGGCCTATGTCGAACTGTACCTACTGTAGTTCTAGATATTGCTTAAATTGTTTGAACTATACCTACTGTAGTTTGGAGAATCAAGGCCTTAGTTACAATTTACAAAACTATACACTATTTCTGACATGGTTGGATTTTCTTAAATATCATTCACTTGGGATTTAGGTGCAGTAGAATGGTGATGAAACTTCACATGTGATGTAATGGATAAGTCCTTAGAGTACAAAGCTGAAAACAAATGGACAGTGCACAAAGCTGAAAACAAATGTGCTTGCCAACAAACAAAAGTAAACTTTTGCCAGTAATAATCAAAATCAAATTCCGACATACCCCTGAATGGGCAGAGGAAGAAAGGACCAAAGAGAAGGAAATTTTGTTGTATCTCTTCAATTTTAAATTGCTATTGTTTCATAAATGTGTCTAAGGAAAATATTAGTGCTACCTGCATTACAGTAATGATTGCTAATATCATTTGACTTTCTGTCCATACAAAGAAAAGTTTTTCCCCCCTTCATGTTTGGTTATTTGTATTTGCATCAGTCTATATTAGTATCTTATGACGAATATAAGCAAAAATTCTCTATTGGGATTTCAATTGATTAAAGCACACAGGTATTCATGCAGGAAAAAATGAGGAAGAAGAACCTTAAATTGTAATGGCACAAATAAGTTAGATGTAAGTTAGATGTTTGCGACGACAACTGAATAGTTACAATTAGGTGTACAAAAGAATATTCATACCCGCAGTCTGCAGATATATCCGTATACGTATCTGTTTGTTTACGGATATGGATACTAAATATCTATGTCCAATAGGATATAAATATAAATACTGATAGCAAATACTGTATGTTTTTTAAATTTATAATTTATGACACTTTTGGAAATTATTGTACCAAATATTTAGGTGTGCTGATGTTTTAGTTTTTATATTGGTTGAAGTATCTTGTCTAATTGTTGACTGATGTGACAAAAATGATGTTCCAGCTATCATTAAGAAAGTTTTTGTAGCTTCAGTTGAGTATAAAATAAGAAAGAAGCAACTGAGATGGTTGGGGCACGTACAACATGGATCAAGCAGCACATTTTTTAAGAGGAGCAATAGGGTCATAATAGTGCAGTGACAAGAATAAATGTGAAGAAGATGAAACAGAGATTAAGGCAGCGAGAAGGGTATGAAAGTTGTTACTATAGCTTTACTTGAGACTACTAGATGGAGAAATAGGAGATAATACTTGGTTTCTTTTGTAGTACTTTGAGTTAGAGGATTGATTCTCAATTCTTATCGATTATAACCTCTATTGTTTTCTCATGATAATGTCTAGCTTTGAAATTGATAACACTAATTCTTGTTCTTTCACGCTCTAATAATTAAATAATTATTTTAACTGGACTTACAATGAGTGTCTGAAATATTGGCATTGATATTATTCGAGTGGATTGGAGATCAATGTAGATGTAGTTGAAATCATGGTACAGGCATGGATATTCTTTGATATCTGATTTGCTCAAATAGAGCATTTACGATTGTGTTATGCACATGCTGTGTTTTCTATCCATACTGAGTTATCTATTGCAACTCAGGCAATTATACACTGTTCAGGACGGGGGAACTATTGCTTTGGATTGGTTGCTCGCTTCTGATGGTAAACTTCAAATCCAAAATTTGGAATAGCATGAGATAAAGACGTAGTTCGTTTGAAATGTCAAGCCGAAGAGTTAACTTCGCGAAATTACTTCAATACTTATATTTAGTTTGTGACCTTCTTCAGCATTGCTATCATTTAGGATTAGTGGGCTATGAACGAGTTCCTTCTTTCTTAGTGATCTTTATCTTCAATAGTGATTTGTGGATTCAGTAAGTCAATAGTATCCCAATAATAGACAATTCCAAAAGAGTGTAAGTTTGAAAATTTGAAATTTACTATGCTAAAGAAGAAAAGTCGAGCATAGTGGCATTAATTACATTCCGTCTGAACAGTCATTGCCTGCAGTTTCTTATTGCTGTGCCTTCTGTATACTTTGCAGTCGCAGGTGCTTCTTATGACACTGGCAGGGTCATTTCTAAAGATGATTCAACTCCCCTTGTGATTGTGATTCCTGGACTTACCAGTGATTCCGCTTCTCCAGTAAGTTATTTACTTCCATATTCCTTATTCCTGTATACACACCCAACAATTCCCCTTTATGATGTTTCTTTTGACTAGTACATTGATGCTATAGAACAGTAAACAGGTTCATCCGGCAGACATTGGTATCATAACTTACTTTCTCTATCTTAATGAAACATTATTAAAAGACACTTAATTTTTTTCATAAAGGAGTCTTGCCTGTTGTAGAAAACAAAGCAGATATTTTCAGATGTGATAGTCATACATGTTTTAGTTTTGGAACAACTACCCCATTGAGATGATGATGCATTTTATGATTTTCTTAAAGTACAACATTCGTGAATCCACATCAAAGACAACAAAATTTATAATGTGTCAACTGAAAAAGCCTAAATCCTTGAGTGGAATCCTTGTGTTGTATGCATTAACTAGAATTTATAGTATTAAAAAGTAATGTATTCAGGCAACAAATGCCTATGGTGTTTTTTGTATTAGGACCAATGATTAAAAATAATGAACCAGTGACTTACCAAATAGAACTGCTCTTCTTCAATCCACTTGTGCTTAAAACTTTTATCTTATTCAATTGTTGACATGTTGAACATCCATTTAGTTTATAGCCTTGACTGGTGTCTAAACTGTCTGGGAGTAGCACTGGTGTTGGGCATAGTGGGGAAAGGAGTGGATTACCATGTGGAGAATAGGGTTTGATGTTGGAAGGGCCGCAATATCATACCTTTTTCTAAAAAAGAAAAGGAAAACCTTCGGGAATAGTATGTGATATTGAGGCTTGTAATGTTATTTCCCTCATCTGTGATGATGATTTTTAGTTTGTGATTCATGTTTTGATTTATTTTATAATTAGGTATATCAATTCTGATTTCATCAATCTAATATCAAATAGTGCACATCCAAAGCAAAGCGAGATTGCATTTAATAATTTATTTTTATTTGATTCTGATTTGGTTCAGAATTAGAGAGGAGAACAAACCCTTGGATGATTGAAAATTATGCAACCATAGTTTCTATTTTTTAAGTTGATCCGTTCATAGTAGTTCCCTTGGATGATTGGAAACTATGAATTAATTACATCGCCGTTTCTTTGATTTTGTTTGGAATCGGATAAGAGAAAGATATGGGTTGTCTTTAATTTGGTTCTGGAATCGGAGAATCACAAATGATAGAGTTTAGTTTTTTTTGTTGTTGTGATTTCGGTTGTGATTTTTTAACTAAATTAGGTATTAGGTATATCAATTCTGTTTTGATCAATCTAATATCAATTGTATAACCAATAGATTAAAGATATTAAAATGTTTTGTAATCATTACTTGAGAAAACATGTTCCTTGAGTAATTATGTATGTTGTGAAAACCTGTTTTGCAATTCTCACATAAATAATTTAACAATTTTTTTATGTATGTTGTCTCTGAATAATTATGTATGTTTTCTCTCTGAGTAATTATATATGTTTTGTAATACACTATTACGTGTAGATTAAATTATTTAACATTTTGCCTGGTATAGCGTGTGAGAGTTTATGCTTGCGTTAGCTAAATAATGATGTTTATAAGGTTGTCATTTTTCTTAATGCTGAATTTTACTCTTTGCTTGTTGACATGATTGGATTGGATTTAGTTAGTGTGATGGGTTTCACATATATTAATAATTTAATATTCATAGTTTAAGTATTATTAAAAAGGTAAACTTATATGAGCTACAAATTAGATATGTTGAGCATTGTAATGGCTTATTCCTGTGAAGAAACGAACGAACAATATGCATATTGACCTAAATCAGTGATGCAGATCAAGTTATTGTCTTGATATTCAGCTCAATGAGTCTTCTGTCTTTAAGCACTACTTTTGAGTTGAAGGCAAGAACCAACATAACCTTGTATGTTTGGGTAGATCATGTTGTGCTTTTCAAGACATCAAATTAAGGCTTTAGTGAGCACAGTAGCACACTGTTGGCCTTCTTATTTTGATGATGATTTACAAACAATTTACATCTAATATTGTTTGTCTAGTGTTTGTGTTTTATATTGATTCTAGGAAAACAATATGTTGGAGGATGGATGGAATAGAGCTTCAACGATGATATCCAAAGGAGGTTGGCGGAATGTCGGTGAAGCCTTGCAATTCAAAGTTAAAGATCAAGTTCAAGCTTCATCCGCATGTGTACCAAGTTGAGCTACAATGAAGATCAAGATCAAGCTTGGGTAATCTAGTTTAGATTTTATATTATGTGTGTTAAGTACCTTAAGCTCAACATCATATACACACACGTATTTGGTTTCTATGTATATATATAGTTATATATATACATGCATGGTTTTGAGTTTTTATGCTTTGGACACACTTGCAAAATACATGAGTTTTCACAAATAGAAATTCAATTTGAGGAATTCTTTTTCTAACAAGTTTTTTTTTCATGTTTATAAACATTTCGCAAAGTTTCATCAAGTTTGAAATTGATTTGTTATGTTTAATGGAATTTACAAAATCATGTTTTTGTTCGTGCACATGTTCGTGCATGTTTTATAAAACAGATGAGTTTTCATAAATAGGAAGTGGTATTCAAAAAATTCTTTCTTTGACATGTTTAGAAACTTTCCTCAAAATTTTACTATTTTTGGAGTTGATTTACTGCGCCCAATTGATTTTACAAAATCGTGTATGTCAGCAGTTTTTTCAGAAACTGTAAATCTGTGTTCAAACATTTATCTCTCTCAACTGGGAAATTATTTTTCAGAAATTCTTTCTCTAACAAATTATTATATATGTCTATAACCTTCCCACAAAATTTCATATTTTTTGGAGCTGGTTTACTATTTGTAATTGATTTTATAAAGCTAAATACACAAATTTCCAGAATGCTGGATTTTGGGGTATTTTGGTCTTTTCAGCCTATAACGGCTAGTAACGGCTAGTTTTTGATATTTTCGATTTTTGGGGGTTTGTGGCTGGTTTAAGAGGCTATAAAAAGCCCTCAACTTTCATTGTTTCTCATGGATGTTTAAGAGAGTTTTAAAAAGAGTTTTACAAGTTTGTTGAAGGGTTTTTAAGTTTGTTTCAAGAGTTTGTTTGTGAAGAAAATTCCACAAGAGCTTGAGGAGATCATCTATTGGAGTTTGAGCAATCAACTATTCTCCCTCCATCTCTTATCATCTATTGAGAAGTTTTCTAAACTCTTTTCTAGCTTTATATTTATTTGTTTGATTATCATCTTATTAAAGCTAGTTTTATATTGAGTTTAGATTTGATTAATCTCATTGTTACACACACCCACTTGAGCTTATTGTATTTGCATTCATAATATATTTGGGGTTGTGAGATTTGAATACATAGTATATTAGGGTTGTGAGTGATTATAACATTAAGTTGTGCTTCATTGTGTTCTCATCTATTGTAGAGAACAAATTTATATTTGTTACATTGTGAGTGTTGTAAGGTTTTCGGTGAGCTAGAAACCGAGTGTGTGAAGTTTTCGGTGAACTATTATATTTAATGAAATCATATTTAGTGTTTTGAATATATTGCATAGAATATGCAATTTTATGAAAATATTGTATTTCTAGGTTATAGACTTCATAACAACATGTTATATCTTTTATCAAGTCTATACAATCATTTCATAAGGTTTCAAAATGTTGTTTAAGTCAAAATATCAAAATATCAATTTTCAGGTTTTCATGTTTTGGACTATTTTGTAAAATGATGATATTTTTCATTTGGGAAGTCCTTTTTCGAAACCAGTCGTTGTAGCATGTTTATTATCATGTCTATAATCATTCCCCAAAGTTTTACATTTTTCTGAATTTATTTGATATTTTTAAATAGGGTTTTAAAATCAGCTCTTAAACCGATTTTTTCTAGAATGTCAGTTTTCGGTCGACCGGTCAATTGACCATTCGTTAGTATTTTTCCAGAGAGTCATCGGTCGACCGGTCCGGTCGACCGAGAGCTCAAATCGGTCGACCGACAGAATTTTCGGTCGACCGACGATGGTCCAGAACGTTTTCTTCGTGTTTTTGCTCTCATCGGTCGACCGACGGGATTTTCGGTCGACCGACAATGTGACCGTTGGACTTCCAACGGCTATTTTTGAGCTGTTTCTCTGGGGGCTGTTTTGTCATTTGTTTTGGGGTTTTTGCTGAGATTTCTAGTGGGTATATATACCCCATTGCTGATGTCTTTTCAACTAAGCTAAGAAGTTTTTAAAGAAGTTTTTAAACAAGGTTTTAAACAAGGGTTTAAGCTTGTTTTTGTTTGGTTTAAGTTTGTTTTGGTTTGCTGTTACAAAGAGGAGTTTACAATCAGCTATTGAAGAGTTCATCTTCAACATTTCATCATCCTCTCTTTGTGTTTATAGAGAAGTTTCCTTAACTCTATTTCCTAGCATTTTTACTATTGAATTTCATATCAATTCTTATTGCTAGTTCTTATTGAGTTAAGTTTTATTGAATCTCATTGTTACACACACTCACTTGAGCTTTTAGTATTTACATACATAGTATAGTTGGGTGGTGAGAGATTGTAACTTTGAGTTGTGCTTTCATTGTGTTCTCATCTATTGTAGAGAACAAATTTATATTTGTTACATTGTGAGTGTTGTAAGGTTTTCGGTGAGCTAGAAACCGAGTGTGTAGTGAGGTTTTCGGTGAGCTAGAAACCGAGTGTGAGGAGTGACGTTGATCGGTGAGCGTTGAAAACCGATACTGTGAGGTGTAAACGTTATTCGGGTGAACGTAGAAAACCCGGTTGATAGTGGATTTCTCCCCGGGAGTGGGGAGCGGAGACGTAGGACGGAAGGTCCGAACTCCGTGATCATATTGCTTGTTTGAGTTTGGCTTAGCACTTATATTTGTTCATCTTTATAGCATTTCTCTCATTGTTTACTTCATCCACTATATCATTCATTTTATTTTCCCTTAAGTTTATATATCCTTGCATATACTTCATCATATATCTCTTTGCTAGGATATATCTCATTGTTCATATTGCTTATCCTAGCTTATATTCTTGTTGTATTTCATACTTGCTAGGATAACTTGTTAATTAATTTTAATTGGCATTTAATCGGATTAGATTAGCATAAGACCCTAATCACCCCCCCTCTAGGGTCTAACAATTGGTATCAGAGCTTGGTGCTCTTTGATTTAAGGTCTAATCGCCTTGAGTTAAAGATCCAAGTTATCTTTTTGTGCTAATCTTGTTTTGATTGCATTTTTTGTCTTGCTTGCACATATATATTTATCATGGTCATGAAGCGTGCACATTTGTTAGGCTATGAATCTAATGTTGCTCCTAAATTCATTAATTTTCCCTATGCACAATGGGCTTCTAGATTTAAAATTTTTGTGCAATCTAAAAATATTGATTTATGGGGAATTATTGATGATGCTTATATTGTACCCACTATGGAGAAATCCAAGTGGAGTAGAAATGATAAAAGATTGTTTACTATGAATAAAGTTGTGTTAGAATATATGCTTCATGCACTTGATTCTTCTATTTCTAACAAGCTTGCTCATTTTGATAGTGCTTACAAATTGTGGATATTCATAGAAGCACATCAAGGAGACTTGGAGGCGATCCAACAAGCTTTGGCGGATCCGGCTTCAAGTTCATGTGGAGCTTTATGCACACGAGCACTAGGCGATAGCCCTAGTGAGGTTTGCGAGTTCGAAACCACTAATGATTTATCTAGTGATGAACTTGCTTGTGCTAGTGAAAAATTATTACATGCCTACAACAAATTGCAAAATGATTTTATTAATTTAAAATGCAAGCATGATAATTTAGAATCCGATCATGAGGAGCTAGTGTCAAAATTGGATGTCATTGCAAAAGAAAATACCATGCTTAAAGAAAACAATGACATGTTAATTTTGGAAAATGAAAAATTGACATCATCCATTTCTAGCTTAACTCATGAAAGAGATAATGCCATGTTAGAAGTAAAGAACATACAAAATGATACTGAATCTTTTATAGATAATTATATATGTTCTACTTCTAATAACAATACTTGTATGCATAATGATGAGTTGAATCATATTAAGAACCGCATATCTTGTTTAGATTCAACCTTAAAAACATGTATTGTTAATAATAAGAAACTTATGGACAAGTGTGCTAAGTCTAGTGTTACAAAATCACCTACACACTATGCACACTTGTATAGCAAAGTTTACAAGTGCTCTATTTGTGGTCGCAAAGGCCATTTAGCTAAATTTTGCTATGATGCACAAAAATCTAAAAATAGTAATATCAATACTTCTTGTGCATCTCATAAGGCTTCTTCATCACATACACATGCATATGCTTATCATGCACATAATAAACATGCTAATGTGTTCAAATGTGATGTTTGTGGACGTTTTGGCCATTTGGCAAAATTTTGCTATGATTTGAAAAAGACTTCACTTTTGCCAAATGATTTTAAAAGACCACAAAAGTTTAAGTGTGATCATTGTGGTAGATTTGGTCATTTGACCAGATTTTGTTTTGATTTAAAGAGAGTTTCACATTTGCAAAACAATTTTAAAAGACCATCCATGTTTGCAAATGTTTCTAATGTTTCCCGTGCACAACCGTTTGGTCAACATAAGCAAATGCTTCCTTTCCATTGTACTTATTGCAATCGGAAGGGTCATTTAAGTAATTTTTGTTATGACCGTGTTCGTGCACCACATATGCCCAAGAGGGCTCATAACCCTAGGGCTTTGAGCTTGAATGATAGGGGTCATGTCCCTAACCAAACCGGCACCAAGAATTCTTGGGTGCCAAAATGATTTTATAAACCAAGATTTCTCATATTTTTATCTTTCTGTTTCTTGGTTTTGAAAATTATGTTTTAAAATCTTTTTGTTATGAAAACAATTTTTTATCAAATCTTTTGTTTTCATAATTTTTAGTCTTGATTTCGATGAGAGGTTTGTGTTTATATAACCCTCCGGGTTTATTGGGTGTTTATTCCCAAATTATGTTTACCGGGTGCAAAAATGTTTATATGGGTTAATACTAGCTCAAGAGCTAGATATAGTTGCCTCTCTTGATTTTTGAAAATCAAAGATGATTTTTAGTTTTTCAAATCCATAGTTCATGAGTTACTTTTGAGCTATGAAAATTTTGCTTTGTTATTTTGAATTCATTATATAAGCACAAATGGATGATTCAAATTTTAAATATGCTTTATAATGTATTCTATGAGTGGTTTGATCAAGTTATATAAAGAAAATTTTTCTTTATTGATCAAACATTGTTTTTGAATATAAACTTTGATTTATGATTTCTTTTGGTTGAATTGTTTTCATTTGAAAACGTTTTGCATGATTCTCATGTTCCTCTTCTTTTGATTTCATAAATCTACTTTTATACATATTTTTTATGTTCTTGGATATTATTTTCATAATGACATATCATTATGTGTTCTCATTATCTTGTTTGTATGTGAGTGATATTTAGCATATTCATCTACGCTTGCTCACATATGTTTGCCATGATCTTCATTTCATATATTCATGAGGCATTTTGATAGGGGGAGCAATCCCTATATCTTTCTATATGTTATACTCACCTATGCTTATTGATAGGGGGAGCTTTCGCTCTCTTTATTCTTTTGTCCCCTTTTTGATGTTGTCAAAGGGGGAGAAATATTGTGAGTATATGTTTCTTTTCATATATGCATGTGAATTATAATTTATATATTCCTTTGTATTCATGCATATATCCTTTTTGTAAATTGTTTGCTATCATCAAAAAGGGGGAGATTGTTGGCCTTCTTATTTTGATGATGATTTACAAACAATTTACATCTAATATTGTTTGTCTAGTGTTTGTGTTTTATATTGATTCTAGGCAAAAAATATGTTGGAGGATGGATGGAATAGAGCTTCAACGATGATATCCAAAGGAGGTTAGCGGAATGTCGGTGAAGCCTTGCAATTCAAAGTTAAAGATCAAGTTCAAGCTTCATCCGCATGTGTACCAAGTTGAGCTACAATGAAGACCAAGATCAAGCTTGGGTAATCTAGTTTAGATTTTATATTATGTGTGTTAAGTACCTTAAGCTCAACATCATATACACACACGTATTTGGTTTCTATGTATATATATAGTTATATATATACATGCATGGTTTTGAGTTTTTATACTTTGGACACACTTGCAAAATACATGAGTTTTCACAAATAGAAATTCAATTTGAGGAATTCTTTTTCTAACAAGTTTGTTTTCATGTTTATAAACATTTCGCAAAGTTTCATCAAGTTTGAAATTGATTTGTTATGTTTAATGGAATTTACAAAATCATGTTTTTGTTCGTGCACATGTTCGTGCATGTTTTATAAAACAGATGAGTTTTCATAAATAGGAAGTGGTATTCAAAAAATTCTTTCTTTGACATGTTTATCTACATGTTTAGAAACTTTCTTCAAAATTTTACTATTTTTGGAGTTGATTTACTGCGCCCAATTGATTTTACAAAATCGTGTATGTCAGCAGTTTTTTCAGAAACTGTAAATCTGTGTTCAAACATTTATCTCTCTAAACTGGGAAATTATTTTTCATAAATTCTTTCTCTAACATATTATTATATATGTCTATAACCTTCCCACAAAATTTCATATTTTTTGGAGCTGGTTTACTATTTGTAATTGATTTTATAAAGCTAAATACACAAATTTCCAGAATGCTGGATTTTGGGGTATTTTGGTCTTTTCAGCCTATAACGGCTAGTAACGGCTAGTTTTTGATATTTTCGGTTTTTGGGGGTTTGTGGCTGGTTTAAGAGGCTATAAAAAGCCCTCAACTTTCATTGTTTCTCATGGATGTTTAAGAGAGTTTTAAAAAGAGTTTTACAAGTTTGTTGAAGGGTTTTTAAGTTTGTTTCAAGAGTTTGTTTGTGAAGAAAATTCCACAAGAGCTTGAGGAGATCATCTATTGAAGTTTGAGCTTCCAACTATTCTCCCTCCACCTCTTGATCTATTAAGAAGTTTTCTAAACTCTTATCTAGCTTTACATTTGCTTAGTTATTTGATTATCTTTCTTTAAAGCTAGTTTTTATATTGAGTTTAGATTTGATTATATTATCTCATTGTTACACACACCCACATGAGCTTATTGTATTTGCATACATAGTATATTAGGGTTGTGAGAGATTGTAACATTGAGTTGTGCGTAATTGAGTTCTCATCCATTGTAGAGAACCATTAAGTTGTGCTTCATTGTGTTCTCATCTATTGTAGAGAACAAATTTATATTTGTTACATTATGAGTGTTGTAAGGTTTTCGGTGAGCTAGAAACCGAGTGTGTGAAGTTTTCGGTGAACTAGAAACCGAGTGTGAGGAGTGAACGTTGTTCGGTGAGCGTTGAAAACCAACACTGTGAGGTGTAAACGTTGTTCGGGTGAGCGTAGAAAACCCGGTTGTGATAGTGGATTTCTCCCCGGGAGTGGGGAGCGGAGACGTAGGACGGAAGGTCCGAACTCCGTGATCATTTGAGTGTGTTTGAGTTTGTCATTAGCGCATTTGCTTTTACATTTATTTTATATCGTCAATTGTGCATTGCTCATTTATGTCATCCACTATCTAGTTCATTTTGTTTACCCTTGTGTTAGTTTATATATCCTTGCACATACATTGCCTATATCTCTTTGTTAGGATATATCTCGTTATTCATATTGTTTATCCTAGCTCATATATTGTTGTATTTCATACTTGCTAGGATAACTTGTTAATTATTTTTAATTGGTATTTAATCAGATTAGATTAGCATAAGACCCTAATCACCCCCCCCTCTAGGGTCTAACAACATGAGTTTGCTTAGAAAGACTGGCAGATAATGGACATAGTTTGGCGATAATATTGAAAATGGACGAGAGATTCCCAATTTACAGTCATCAACGATTTTTGAGATTAGTAGGTAAATATTCAATCTAAAAGTCATCAGATGAAAAAAAAAAGTATGAAGTTGGCATCTTACTGGAATAAGATGCTGACCTTTTATCAAAAGGTGGAGGCGGAGGAATAAGATGCTGACCTTTTATCAAAAGGTGGAGGCGGATTTTGCAATTTCTGATATAATATGTAATGAGGAGTTTAGGGATTTGGCTGAGTATTGCTTAGTCAGATGCCTTGTCTTGCCCTTGGCATATAGTGAAGAGGATAATTCGGATTTTACATAGAGTTGCAAGCATAAGGACACAGTCATAACCATCAATATGGCTTTTAGATATGTTTTTTGTGAATTAAGTATAGTTTAGGCTTTGTGTTGGCTTAATCATCTTTGAAATATTTTCCTATTCCTATCTGTGTCAACTAGGTCTGAGTGCCTATGATTCTATGTGTTTTTGAAATGATATAATGTGAATTAATGTGAATGAACCTTGAAGAATGAAACAGATGAAAAAAGGTCAGTAAAAAATATCATAAAACTAGATATTTCAGTTTGTTTCATTGATGGAATAGGCATCAATTGCTAGCTTCACCAGATATTGTTATGTTTCTTTGTATTTCTTGAAGATATTTCTATTTTTGCTGGTAACATCTTTCTCTAATTTCTTTTTTATTGGATCGTTTCTTTGACAGTTTTGAGTTGCATATTTCTGGAAATTCATCTTTATTTCTTTTGTCACAATTTCATTTTCAAAGAGTTGTATTATATTATCAGGTTAAGGGCGAAGCAAACATATCTTACATTTGTTCATGGTATTATCGTGCTACTGAACTCGTATTTGGCGCAACAGAATACAGTACTTCAATTGACATATGGTCAGCATGTTGTGTCCTTGCGGAGTTACTCCTTGGCCAGGTCTGTCATCTTTCTAATGTTCCTGAAAATGCCATTTGTACAATACTTATATATAAGAACCTAAGAGCCTATAACATTTGAATTGAACTACTTAAATACAGAGATTTTTACCTGTTCTTTTATATTTCAACCACTATTTCCTGGAGCAAGTGTTGTTGATCATCTTCTTGAGATAATCAATGTACAGTTTCAAGTCTCAACATTATGATTATGATTGAAGGATCTTTACGTTTAACTAAGTTTGACAATATGGTCATTTCTTGTAGGTTCTTGGTACTCCAACTCGCGAGGAAATTCGATGCATGAAAACTAACTACACAGATTTAGCTATTCAAAGACTCTTCTAGATTCAGTTGGAGTGTCAATTTGGCAGATGAATGTAGAACCGCTTGATGATTGACCACATTCTAAGAAAATTAACTCACATCAAATGGCCAGTGGAGATGCAAATGATCTTTACAGTGATTGTGAGTCTGGTTGTACTGACGATGATTATGATTTACATGAATCTCATACTGCATTTATTGGAAAAAATGAGCAGCGGGTAGCCGTTGCCTGTGATGATGGTTGTGTACGATTATATTACATGTCCGATACAAATGGACTAACTTATTATAGATCATTTCCTCAAGTCTTGCACCTCCTAACTGTAGGCGTCAAAAAATACTAATAGATATCCCAAACATAGAGAAAATCACTCAAAAGGATCTCACATTGAAGATCAAATCAGGAATGAACTGTCTCGCCAGCGAGACAGGCTTTGCTGTCTCGCCAGCGAGACAGGCTTTGCTGTCTCGCCAGCGAGACAGGCTTTGCTGTCTCGCCAGCGAGACAGGCTTTGCTGTCTCGCCAGCGAGACAGGCTTTGCTGTCTCGCCAGCGAGACAGGCTTTGCTGTCTCGCCAGCGAGACAGGCTTTGCTGTCTCGCCAGCGAGACAGGCTTTGCTGTCTCGCCAGCGAGACAGGCTTTGCTGTCTCGCCAGCGAGACAGGCTTTGCTGTCTCGCCAGCGAGAATAACTGCCAAAATAACGGAGTTTGAAACGTGGGAAGGCAGTTAAAACAAAAACTGCCTGACGGTTACTGTTTCCGAGATAGCATTTACTGTCTCGCGGGCCGCGACAGCAAACACTGTCTCGCCCAGCGAGACAGTAAACACTGTCTCGCCAGTCTAACTTCATCGTTTGTTGAGTTTTTTCAGTTATGAACTCCAGAGGCTATAAATACCCCCCTAGGGTCATTTCTGACGAGGATCAAGCATATTTTCGAGCATTCCAGAGCAGAGAGAGCAGATTTGAGTTTTCATATAACGCCTTGAAATTAAGCTTTGACTTGATTTTAAGAAGAACGACTATCTTACTTCGATAAGATATCGTTTCAATTTCTCACTTCGATAAACGAAGTCAGAATCAGCAAACCCCCTCTTCACGATCTATGATTCGGCGGTCCACGAACCAAAGCGTTCCCGGCACAGGCAAAGTCCCACGAAAACAAAGATCGATAGACGATTTTTGTGTTTGTTTCTCAAAAGTTGTAATTTTCGCTTTGTTGTGTAGAAAAAATCTTATAGAAAGATTATTCTTTCGAATTTGTTGTAATCAAACAAAGTTATAATGAATTCCTCAACAGCACCGACTTTTGACTCAAACAATGCTACAGTAACTACGTCCAGAGAGTTTGGCGGTCGACCGTACCGAATTCGATCAGGCGAAATTTGAGGAGTACTTGTCATCCTCATCATCAAAACTTTCCTCACCCCGCAAATATAGGAAAATTTCATCTCCCAGAAAAAAGCTCAAGTCTGCAGTGTCAATGAAGACCGCAGGTGAAAGTTCTTGCCTGGATGTTGCTAAAGAATCTACCTGCAACATCTCTGCTCCGAACTGTTTGCGTCAAAAGTTGCTCTCGTTATGGAATTCATTATATCTTCGGTCGATTACAACAAATTCAAAAGAGATAGTCTTTTTATAAGTCGATTACAATAAATTCAAAAAAAAGAGATAGCCTTTTTATAAGACTCCTTTTACACAACAAAATGAAAGTTACAACCTTTGGGAAACAAACGCAGGATCGTTGTTTGGATCACTGCTTGCGTGGGATCTTTGCCTGTGTCGGGGGTGCGTTAACCCGTGGACCACCAAATCACAGATTCTGATTGAATCGTGAGGGGTTTATGATTCTGACTTCGTTTATCGAAGTGAGAACTTGAAACGATATCTTATCGAAATAAGATAGTCGTTCTTCTTGAAATCAAGTCAAAGCCTGAATATCAAGGAGTGGCTGGAAGCTCAGGAACTCTGCTCTCTCTGCTCAACAGTGATCTGAAGTGCTCAAAATGATCAGCCTGTGGATGCACTCTCATCACCCCCTCAAAAATGGCCTTCGAGGGTATTTATAGCCCCTAGGAACAGTTGGTGGAAAACCAGCTCGCGAGACAGCATTTGCTGTCTCGGCTGTCGAGACAGTGTTTGCTGTCTCGACGGGCGAGACAGTGTTTGCTGTCTCGGCCCGCGAGACAGTAAATGCTGTCTCGAAAAAAGAATATTCCTAGCAGTTTTCGTTTTAACTGCCTTCCCACGTTTCAAACTCCGTTATATTGGCAGTTATCCACGTGATTCTCGCCCACGACGTTTCCCACGTTCTTGAACAGATAGTGGCCACGTGTAGAGCAGTTACAAAGGCGGTTTTGACCATCTGAGAATCTGGGACACTTTGGATATGATAAGCTTTCCCTGCAATTTCTCCAGTGCTTTGTTGAGGAAATTGCGTAGAATGGTTTGTGAATGGCTTCAATCCTTGACTTCTTCATCTTTTAGCCTATTCAGCGCTTTGTAGAATAGCTAAAATTCCTCCGGTGCTGCGTTTATCGCGTGGCCGTTGTCGAAGTCTCAAATTAAAACTGCTGTCGAAGAATTTGAGAAATAGTTTATACTCATATACTATATTGGAGTGTTCGGGAAATAGTTTAACCTCATATACCCGTTGGGAGGTAATCAGGTTATTCTTAAGAATATTTTGAGTAATATTCTCCAGAAACTTCCTGTTGAGATTAGGGAAATAGTTTAGACTCGTATACCTATTGGAGTATTCTGGTCTCTTGTTTGTTGGTAGAGATGAACCCGATGATGGAGAGGAAGAATTTTATATTCTATCTCCTGGTCTCTTGTTTGTTGGTAGAGATGAACCCGATGATGGAGAGGAAGAATTTTATATTCTATCTCCTGGTCTCTTGTTTGTTGGTAGAGATGAACCCGATGATGGAGAGGAAGAATTTTATATTCTATCTCCTGGTCTCTTGTTTGTTGGTAGAGATGAACCCGATGATGGAGAGGAAGAATTTTATATTCTATCTCCTGGTCTCTTGTTTGTTGGTAGAGATGAACCCGATGATGGAGAGGAAGAATTTTATATTCTATCTCCTGGAGTAAAGAAACTCAAAGTGGGATCTCCACTTAGAGAATCTGGATTGGTTTGAATAATCCTAACTGTCATAAGGTTTGATTACTCAATTCAAAAGTGGACCCTTCGTTCGCAAAAAATGAATCGAAAGGAGATTTTGGTTGTGGTCCTAACTGTAGTAAGGTTTGACCAAGTTGGAGTTTTGAGACGATCCTAACTGTTTAAAGGTTTGATCGTTCAATTTGTGGACCTCTCGTTCATAAAATGAATCGAAAGGAGATTTTGGTTGTGGTCCTAACTGTAGTAAGGTTTGACCAAGTTGGAGTTTTGAGACGATCCTAACTGTTTAAAGGTTTGATCGTTCAATTTGTGGACCTCTCGTTCATGGAACGAATCGAGAGGGGATTTTGGTTTTGGTCCTAACCGTTTAAAGGTTTGATCAAGGTGGGAATTTAAGACGATCCTAACTGTTTAAAGGTTTGATCGTTCAATTTGTGGACCTCTCGTTCATGGAAGGAATCGAGAGGGGATTTTGACTTTGGTCCTAACTGTTTAAAAGTTTGACCAACATGGGGATTTGAGACGATCCTAACTGTTTAAAGGTTTGATCGTTCAATTTGTGGATCTCTCGTTCATTGAGGGAATCGAGAGGGGATTTTTGGCTCTGGTCCTAACTGTTTAAAGGTTTGACCGAGTGGGAGTTTTGAGACGATCCTAACTGTTAAAAGGTTTGATTATTCAATTTGTGGACCTCTCGTTCATGGAAGGAATCGAGAGGGGATTTTGGCTTTGGTCCTAACTGTTTAAAGGTTTGACCAAATGGGAGTTTTGTGAGGGAAGATTGATCTAAAGAAGTGATCGAATCTCATCTCAGCAAAAGAGTATTCGAAAATCATTGTGGTGATGTAGTGTTTATCACTTTGTTCGTAATGATCGGGTTATCCCTAAAAAATTACATATAGTATTCTTCCGAGAACTTCCCGTTACATGAACCATTCACCCCCAGCTTTTCTTATGAAACTGGGTTTATCATTATATTCAGCTGTATGATCGGGTTATCCTTAAGAGTACTATGCATAGCGCTCTCCAGGAACTTCCCGTGAAAGAAAGGAAATAGTTTAGACTCATATACCTTTTGGAGTATCGAGGAGCAGTTTATACTCGTATACTTTTCGGAGTGAGATGGAGAAGCAGTTTATACTCGTATACTTATCGGAGTCAGGGAAAACAGTTTATACTCGTGTACCCAATGGAGTAATATGGTCAACAGTTTATACTCGTGCACCCAATGGAGTATAGGGGAAACAGTTTATACTCGTGTATCCAATGGAGTAAGGGGAAACAGTTTATACTCGTGTATCCACTGGAGTTAGGGAAAATAGTTTATACTCGTGCACCCAATGGAGTATAGGGGAAACAGTTTATACTCGTGTATCCAATGGAGTAAGGGGAAACAGTTTATACTCGTGTATCCACTGGAGTTAGGGAAAACAGTTTATACTCGTGTACCTAATGGAGTAGATGGTCATCTCTATTTGGCTTGTTTCGCCATTATGACGCCGGAGTCAATTAATGCTTGGATCTTGTTTTTGAGTCCAAAGCAAATCTTGGTGGGATGAAGATCCCTTCTGTGGTATGCACAGTAGTTTGGATCTGTAATCATCTTAGCTCCCTCCTGATCTTTAATAGGTGGTAGCTCGATCTTGTCGTTGGCGAGGAGGTATTTCAAGATGGCTGGAGCTTCATCATCTTCGAAAGAATACTCCTTTTGAAACCTCGGATCGGGAGTCGCGTTCCCAGTGATTGCAGATGTCGTCGGTCGACTTCTCTCAGCTTTCTTTCTTTTAAGAAAATGTTCAGCTTGTTCACCGCGCATTTTTAAATCTTTCCAAGTTTTGGATGGTACGACCCCCAGGGCTTCCAGGACATCGATAGAGAGATTATTGTGGCATGTTTGCAGGATGAACTCCTCTGTAATAGGATCTCTGCAATTCATTGCCTTGTTACGGAAGCGCTTGACAAAATTGTCGACTGACTCTCCGTCTTTTTGCTTCTCATCTAAATGGGATCCGATTGATACCTCGGTGTCGTCATCGAAGAAATTACTGAGGAATAAACTTTCCATATCATCCCAGCAATTAATGCTCCCTGGCTTGAGCCGTCGGTACCAATCGAAGGCGGGCCCGCGAAGGGTGCCAACGAATGACCGGACCATTAAAGCCTCGTTTTCAGATATCATGCCCAAATGAGACTTGAAATAAATCAAGTGCTGAATCGGCGAACTCTTCCCCTCAAACGGTGTGAAGTTAATCAGATTGAACTTTGTCGGATACGGTATTGAATCACATTCTCTTGGATAGGGATATGGAATACCCGTCCTCTTCACTTCTTGAGCTATCATCAAAGCGTTGACTTTGTTTTCAAGCTCTTTCATTTTCCCATCATCGTCTATGTCTTCATTCGAAGGACGTTGAGGAGAATGAGTTAGACCACCCCCTGTGAGAGGTGCTATTGAACCACCCCTAATCTCGTTATTGGGAGAATCCGTTAGACCACCCCCAGCGTTATTGCTATTGGGAGGTGTATCAGCCATAATGACTTCATCCACTTCTGGATCATTATCATCTGCCACATTCTGAGTGTGGCGGCTGGATTCAACTCGCTGACTGGATTCAGGAGGTTGATGCTGTTGAGTTAGCAATTCTCTCATTTGTTGGATAGCTAACTCCATCTCTGTCTTCATCTCAACTCTAATTTCTTCACGTTGTTTGGCTAGAGCTTCTTGAAGTATTTGAGTAAATTGATCAGAGGTGATCGTGAGTACTTCTCTGGTTTGCCCTGTGCTAGATACTGTATCATCCAAAGCGATCGCAGAACAAGTGTCCGATAGCTCATCCTCCGAAGACATTTCTTCATGCATTCTCTTGTAATCCCTACGTCGGTTGGCTCCTAGCTGGAGTCGAGACATCCTTTGAGCAATTCTTGGATTGACTCTTCCTCTCGGGGAAAAGTCAGGATTTGAGTCACTTGAATGTCGCTTAGACTTTCTTTTATCAGCCACATTGATGGTGACTTCAGGGAATTCATCATCTTGGACAGCTGATCTTATAAGTCGTGTACAGGAACAATGAGAGAGAATAATTCTTTTTCAAAATTTATTCACACCCCCAATTTGATAATACGATCCGTCGGTATGATTGCCAAAAAATCGTATCGTTTGAAATTTATTCACACCCCCAATTTGATAATACGATCCGTCGGTATGATTGCCAAAAAATCGTATCGTTTGTTGGCATGACCTCTCAGGTATGACGATGTCTTTTGGTAAATGCGTCTTCCTCTGAGGGTGTAAAACCTTGTTGGCATTCTCTGGACAAATTATTTTTGTCTTTGAGCGATCCAAGGTTATGTCGGGAGTCGCACGTTTAAAACCACCCCCTTGCGGGTATGGAGTCTTAACGGGCTCCGAATGCTGATTTTGCATAAGTCCAGACTTTGGAATCCAAACTTGGCAGAGTTTCGGTGGTTCTTTGGTCACCGTTTCCTTCCTCCTTTCTCGTGGGTCGAACGAGCCCTTTTGACGAGTGTCCATTCCTCCGTTGTGAATTGTGCAGAAACGTGAGTAGTTTGTCGTTGCGTTGAACAAACCACTTGTTGTTTCCTCGACTCTAAGTCCGCATAATAACGAACTCCGTCGGTTTGTTCAAATGCCTTAGCTATTTGACGAGCGCGGCGTTGGCGTTGTCTCTGACGAGCTCTTTTCGTCAATGCCGGTGGGCTTTGATTTAATGACTCTTTACTTGGCGAAGAGCCATTATGAGCAGAGAGGTTGTGAGTAGAATCCTCAGCAACAATCAGGCGAGAGTCTTCATTCTGTGCCTTCTTTGGCATGGAAGTCTTCTTCAATGTTGAGATCCTCTTGTACTTGCAATACAATGAAGATCTTGAAGAGGATGATGAGAGATATTCCTCAAACTTGGTTTGGTCGAATTCGTATTCGACCATGGATTCAACTGGAATCTTGATGATTGGCTGCACGACGGTCTCGGCAGCGAGACCGTTAGCTCCCACTGTGGTCGCCAGTTTGTTTGCGTCAAAAGTCGAATTTGTTGTCGAATTCATTATATCTTCGGTCGATTACAATAAATTCAAAGAAAACAGCCTTTTTATAAGACTCTTTCTTTTACACAACAAAAAGAAAATTACAACTTTTTAGAAACAAACGCAGGATCGTTGTTTGGATCGCTGCTTGCGTGGGATCTTTGCCTGTGCCGGGGGTGCGTTAGCCCGTGGACCACCAAATCACAGATTCTGATCGAATCGTGAGGGGTTTATGATTCTGACTTCGTTTATCAAAGTGAGAACTTGAAACGATATCTTATCGAAGTAAGATAGTCGTTCTTCTTGAAATCAAGTCAAAGCCTGAATATCAAGGAGTGGCTGGAAGTCGAGTACTCTGCCCTCTCTGCTCTGAAATCAGCCTGTGGATGCTCTCTGATCAGCCTCCTTCAAAAATGGCCTTCGGGGGGTATTTATAGCCCCTAGGAACAGTTGGCGGAAAACAAGCTCGCGAGACAGCATTTGCTGTCTCCGGCTTGCGAGACAGTGTTTGCTGTCTGCGACGGGCGAGACAGTGTTTGCTGTCTCGGCCCGCGAGACAGTAAACGCTGTCTCGCAAACAGTAACTGTCAGGCAGTTTTTGTTTTAACTGCCTTCCCACGTTTCAAATCTCGCGTTATTTTGGTAGTTATCCACGTGATTTTCGCCCACGATGTTTCCCACGTCCTTGCAGTTAATGGACACGTGTAGGGCAGTTACAAAGGTGGTTTTGACCATTTCAACACTGTTCTCGCTGGTGCGAGACAGGTAAATCCACATGTCTCGCTGGCGAGACAGTTCATTCCTGCTTTGATTTTCAATATGAGATCCTTTTGAGTGATCTTCTCTATGTTTGGGATATCTATTAGCATTTTTTGACGCCTACATGAACGACTCCACACCCATTCCGGAGTTGTTGATCAATAGCTTACCGGTGCTGACGAAGAGAGCTCGTCAGAGACAGCGCCAGCGCCGTGCTCGTCAATTGGCTAAGGCCATGCAACAAACCGACGGGGTCCATTATTATGCGGACCTAGAGTCGAGAAAGCAGAAAATGACTCAGTTGCCTCAACGGCAAGTTAATCATATTTCTGCACAACTTACGACGGAGGAGTGGACTCTCGTCAAAAGGGCCCGTTCAACCCTTAAGGAACGGATACAAAGGCGTAAAGCGAAGGCCGCCCATGCTCGTGCTCTTCGTCAACAAGCCCAAGGAAAAGAAGGAGACGGTGTCTGAAAGGTCACCGAAGAATCGTAAAGTTTGGATGCCGAAGACGCCGCAAGCATCTGTTCCGGGCCCGTCTACTGCATCAGCAGTAAAACCCTGGGTTAGCCCAGATTTGTCCAAGTTTAAGATAACAATGGCGGATCGCCTCGGTCCTTCAGTTTACAATCGAGGCAAAGCTCCAGTCAAGAAAAATCCAAGTCCAGCGAATAAACCGTTAATGGTTTCATATGCAGGGGGTCGTAAACACCCTCCTGTCAGAACTGCACAAGTCCAAAACGAGAGAATACCAGTTCACTCTCGTTTAGGACCTCTGAAAACTCCACACCCGCAAGGGGGTGGATTTAAAAATTTAACTTTGGATCGCCCAGAGGCGACGACCAGTCGTCCTGTGCATGCTAACAGAGTTCAAAGCCAAAAGATAGGTTGCTTGAATCATAATAATGATGAGCTGTACTATCAGAAAGATAACTCAAGAAAGAGGGTTGTCAGAGAAAACAAGTCTTATTGCGCTTGCGAGAGACTCATTAAAGCAGTGTTGACAGAATGCGGATGCTCTAAAAATAATTCAACAAGAGTATCCGTATTTCAAAGATTGTCCAATGAAACGTCAAGACCCAAAACAAGACGTTTCAACAAAAAGAAATCTGTAATCTGACAGGATGAGTTCCCTGAGGTCACTATCAACATGACCAACAAGGGAAAGCAAAAGTCAGTTAACCACGACCCTGATTTCTCTCCGGGAGGGAGAGTTGAGCGGGGTCTTTCTCAAAGAATGTCACGGCTACAAAGAAGAGCCAACTTACGTCGAGAACAGGAGAATGCACGAGGGTTTATCTTCAGATGAAGAATTGTCGGACACTTGTTCCGCTATTGCATCGGACGATACCGCGTCCAGTGTTGGACGAGTCAGAGAATCGTTCGCGATCACGCCGGATCAACTGGCTCACATACTGCAGGAAGCGTTGGCTAAACAACGCGAAGAAATTAGAGCTGAATTTAAAACCGAGATGGAGTTGACTATGCAGCAGATGCGAGATTTGCAGGTTCAGCAACACCAACCGGAGTCGAGCCAAAAGGCGGAATCCATCCGGCGTAATGAAGAGGATGAGACTATCTTTGACGATCCTCCTCCAGATAAAGACAATTCCGGAAGCGGTCCGACCAAGTCATCCACTCAACCTCCACAGATCTACCTGAAGAAAAGTGAGGAAGAGGATAAGAAGATGCATGATCTCGAGAGCAAAGTCAACGCTCTGATGACAGCTCAAGAAGTGAAGAAAACGGGCATTCCATACCCGTACCCGAGGGAGTGGGACCTGATTCCTTATCCCCAGAAATTTAATTTGATTAACTTTACTCCTTTTGATGGCAGGGGTTCACCAACTCAGCACTTGATCTATTTCAAGTCGCATCTCGGCGCAATATCCGGGAACGAAGCCCTGATCCACTCACAGAAGAATTTATCCTACAGACATGTCACAATAACTTGTCGCTGGATGTATTAGAGGTCATGGGGGTTGTGCCCTCTAAAACTTGGAAAGAATTGAAGGTGAGAGGTGAACAGGCTGAACGCTTTCTCAAGAGAAAGAATTTGGAGAGAGGTCTGCCACCAGCTAATAATCAGAAGCAGAACTTTAATCCTCGGGGCATAGGAAGAGGGTCCACGGCAGCTGTAGATGCACATCAAACGTCGCAACAGCCGCCACAACAACAATCACAACAGTCATCCTTCCAGTTGGCACCAAATCAGAATCAACAGCCTCCAAGACAACCCAAGACTTCGGAGCCCAGATTCCCGAAGGAATATTCTTTCAAAGATGATGAAGTTCCAGTCATCTTCAAATACTTGTTGGAGAATAACAAGATCAAGCTTCCACCGGTCACAAACCAAGAAGAAGCCACGAAGATTAATGACCCGAAATACTGTGCCTATCACAGGAGGGTCCACCATCCAACTAAGACGTGTTATGTCTTAAAAGACAAAATACAAACCTTAATTGATGTTGGTATTGTGACGCCGAAGCCAAAAGAGAAGAAAGTAGGCGCAAACGCGGTCTCTATTAGTTTCGGATCTGTCCTGGTTTCAAGCCGAGCCAGTATCAAAGGTCAAGATGCAAACCATCAACGATGACCCTCATGGACAGCGCCAGAAGGGGCTCGTATCTCACACAGCCCCCAACGGCGAAATCCTTTGGGTTCATCCGGATTTGCTTGAAGATGAACAGTGGACAACATCCACATCAAAGAAGAAGTCAAAGGGCAAGGGAAAAGAGAAATCCTGTTATGGAGCCTCGGCGATTCCCGAGAAGAACGATGAAGAGATCCCAGCTTTACCACTTTCTGAAGGAGAACAAGAAGTTTTCGCTACAAGAAGTGGGAATGAGTATCATTATAAGTATCCTGAGACCTCTAACCCAAATGCTACAACTCTGAAGGAGCTGGGGATAGTTGTAACTCCTCCAGTAGCTTCTGAAAAGCCGCAACAACCGGCTAAGCAAAAAGAGAAGGAACCCCAACATAAATAGATTCAAGTTCCGAAGCAGCCTCGTTTCAGCCGACCGATTGGACGAGATAAACCGGAAAGCTCGAACGCACCATATCGTTTCGACGTTATGGCTCAGCTGGCCAATATCCCAGCAAGGATTACGCTATACGAGTTGTTGCGCCTCTCAAAAGAAACCAGAGAAGCTTTACAAGAAGCTTTGGCTGATTCTGAGGTATTCCTCACTCAGATCAAGCCAACTCCTGAAAAGCCAGAGTCATCAGTGCAACATTGCAATCTGGCAGCCACCAAATTTCCTTGCATTGCTTTCACAAAAGAAGACATGCAAGTCAGGAATTCAAAGCATGATAGGCCTCTATATTTCACTGGATATATTGGCTCTAGCGTTGTCAACCGGATCCAAGTCGATCCGGGTTCTGCTGTTAGCATCATGCCACTGCGGTTGATGTACCACCTCGGAATCTCTGCCAGCAAGTTAGCCTCCACAGGGACGGTTATCTACGGGTTCAATACTAGCGGGTCAAGACCGTTAGGAAAAATCCGGGTGAAGTGTCAACTCGGAGATCTGAAGTCTGAAGTCACCTGCTATGTGATCGATGCAGAGACTTCTTATAACTTACTGTTGGGTCGTCCATGGATCCACGGTAATCTTATAGTTCCCTCCACCCTCCATCAGTGTTTGAAGTATGTCGACACTAATGAGGAGGTCAAGACGGTGGTCGCGGATAAGCAACCATTCAAGGGGTTAGAAAATTACTTTACTGACTCCCTTCTTTATGGTGCTGAGTCCGATACTGAACCATCGGCTCATGGCACGGACAGCGGAGAAGAAGCTGATACCGAAGCCGGGCTCGATTATAGTGAAGATCTTGTATTAAATGACATTGAACCTCTTGTAATCGATCTTGACGGTGATGAGTCGTCGGACGAAAGTTGTAACTGGCAACTTGCCGATGAAATAATAAAGAATGATTTAGAGTATTCGCCTTGTCTTAATAATGTAATGCAGGAATTGTATGACGATCCTAGTCTACACATGCCGCTTCGCTCATCTTGCATGACGATAAAATATCTTCAGAATCCAGTTGGAACAACTGTGATTCTACCCGCAAAGACAGGGGGTGAAAAAGAAATAATCTTTGGAAAAGGAGATCCATCTCCAACTCCTGATCTTTTCTTGGACACCAGTTCGGATGAAGAAAAACCCGGGCGACATTTCTCTCGGTATAGTTCACAAGCGAATGATTATATGACAAAACAAGGTTATGACCTCTCGCTCGGTGAAGGTCTTTATTTTGGTCAAGGTGTTAGGGTTCCACCCCGTCCTGCCTATGTACCAAAAGGAAAACCAGATAATTATTACAGTCGTAATAGGGGTCTGGGTTATGCTTCATCATCCGATGACGATTATGGCCAACAGATCATTAACCAATTAATAGATAAGAGCGGACATTCATCCGACACTTCAAATTGGGATTCTGACGTGAGCATTGGGGAAAGGTCATGTCAAACATGGCAACGGTTGACCCTTCTACAACAGAAGAAGACGATCAGTTACCTACTTGGGAAGATCCTTGGATACATTACATGAATATCCAATACGGCGATCGATTTGAGCAAAGAGAACCTCCTACTGAGGATAAAGTAGTCCAGGTTAATATGGGTGACGAAACTAATCCGAAACCTATATTTATTAGCGGTGATCTTCCACCGGATGAAAAAGAGGAATTAATAGCCCTCGTTAAAGAGTATATCGACGTTTTCGCTTGGAACTACGAAGATATGCCGGGACTCGACCCAGATGTAGCAATGCATAGCCTTAATATAAAATCGGATGCTAAACCTGTCAAACAACAACAAAGACGGTTTCGTCCGTAGATTATGGAGGCAATAGAAGCTGAAGTTAAGAAGCTAATTGATTCGGGATTTGTCAGAGAAGAACAACATCCTGAATGGTTGGCCAATATTGTTCCTGTTCTTAAAAAGAACGGAAAAATCAGAATCTGTATTGACTTCAGAGATCTGAATACGGCCTACCCCAAAGATGACTTTCCTCTACCAATTACAGATGTCATCATTGACAATACATGCGGGTTCGAGAGAATGTCATTCATGGATAGATTTTCTGGGTATAATCAAATCAAGATGCACCCAGATGATGAAAAGCATATGGCATTTAGATCACCCCTGGGTGTTTTTTGTTATACGGTTATGCCATTCGGCTTGAAGAATGCCGGTGCTACATACCAACGAGCAATGACGAAGATCTTTCAAGAGCACCTCCGGAAGACCGTCGAATGTTACGTCGATGACCTGGTCGTTAAGAGTCGTGATAAAAACGACCACATTAACGATCTGAAGACAATGTTCGAGCTTATGAGAACTCATCAGCTGAAAATGAACCCGACTAAATCCTTCCTTGGAATGTCGAGCGGTAAATTTCTTGGATTCGTCGTCACCACAAAAGGTATTCATATTGATCCTGATAAGGTGAAGGCAATACATGAGCTACAACCCCCGAGAAATCTTAAAGAACTCAGAGGGTTACAAGGTCGATTGGCATACATCCGTCGGTTTATATCAAATCTGTCCGGAAAATATCAACCATTCTCTAAACTTGCGAAGAAAGGTGTGTCATTTGTTTGGGATGAAGCATGCCAAAAGGCATTCGAAGATATTAAGAAATATCTGGTGAATCCACCTATTCTCGTTGCACCAAAATCGGGCAGACCGTTTTTGATTTATGTCAAAGCGACGAGCCATTCGTTAAGTGCATTACTTGCACAAGACGACGATAACGGTCACGAGCAAGCTGTGTATTATCTGAGTCGTATATTGGTAGGAGCTGAGTCTCGTTATCCGATGATTGAGAAGGAATGCCTCGCCTTGGTATTTGCGATTCAGAAAATGCGACATTATTTAGTCGGACAGACGATTTATGTCATTTCCAACATAAATCTCGTCCGAGTATTCATGACCCAACCGGCCTCTATGAATTGGCGTCTAGCCAGGTGGGCGCTACTTTTATCGCAATATGACTTGTACTTCAAGCAACAGAAATCTGTTAAAGGACGAGCTATTTGCGATCTTCTGGCGGAAAACCCTACGAAGGATGAAGTTGAATTGTACGACGATCTGCCGGATGAAACTCACGAAGTCAATGCCACCTCACATCAACAAGTGTGGCAATTGTACTTCGATGGAGCTTCCCGATCAACCAACGTGGCAAGTGCACCCGGATGTTCTAAAATCTCCTCAGGAGTGGGGGTCGTTTTAGTTTCCCCGGAAAAGCACATCTTGCCTAGAGCATATTCACTAACTGAGCCATGCTCTAATAACGTGGCTGAATACAATGCATTAATAATCGGACTTAATTTCGCCAAAGAGCTGGGGGTCGAATACCTTGAAGCTTTTGGAGATTCTAGACCTGATTCCATACCACCAGGTGGCCATTGAGATGGCAAGCTCGTTTGAAGAATTTTTTATCGAGTATGTTCCGCGTCTCCAAATCGCATACGCAGACGCATTGGCAGCATTGTCAGTATCCTTGGCTCAACCTCCCAAAACAGAGCAATTGATTACAGTGAGGACTCACCAGCTTATTGTTCCAATTTACGATTTGAACGCTAAAGAAGTATATTCAACTGGAGTTGAACCCGAAGTTCGAGATTGGCGTTTTCCCATTATCGACTACGTCTTACATGGTATATTACCTGAAGATGTAAGAGAAAGGGAATCGATTCGGCGAAGAGCGCCAAGATTTTATTACAACGCCACAGCGCAAATGTTGTATCGACGATCGTATGATGGTCTTTTACTTCGTTGTCTATCCAGCAAAGAAGCGGAACAAGCACTCAAAGAGGCACATGATGGGATATGCGGTGCACATCAACCCGGTCCCAAGCTCTGTGATCGACTTAGGAGAATCGGGTATTACTGGCCAACTATTGTAAAAGACGCAGTCGATTACGCACGACAATGTGAAGCGTGTCAATTGCATGCAAATTATATGCACATACCCCCTGAGTATCTGCATCCATCGGCGACATCGTGGCCGTTCGAGACATGGGGAATGGACATTGTAGGTCCTATTTTTCCGCCTTCGGTTAAAGGGGATCGTTCCATTTTGGCAATCACCGACTATTTCTCGAAATGGGCAGAAGCAGTTCCACTTATAGAAGTAAAGACGACTGATGTTATCAAATTCATCAAACACCATATCATATATCGATACGGTGTTCCGAGGCGAATAGTGCACGATAACGGTCCTCAGTTCGTGAGTAACGCATTTATCAAGTTCTGCGGTAAATTCGGGATTAAAGACGTTTCGTCGACTGCTTATAATCCTACAGCTAACGGATTGGCCGAAGCTTTTAACAAGACTATCATCAAAATTCTGGCAAAATTGGTAAAAACCAATAAACGAGATTGGGACGACAAACTTGGCGAAGCTCTTTGGGCTTATCGTACGACTGTCCGCACGCCTACCGGAGCCACCCCGTATGCTTTAACGTATGGGTGTGAAGCTGTCCTTCCATTGGAAATACAGATTCCTTCTCTCCGCATCGCTCTCGTAACAGGAATGATGACGGAAGAACATCATCAGAAACGTCTCGAGGAATTAGAGATGTTAGATGAGAAACGCTTGGAAGCTCAACAACAGATCGAGTTTTATCAAGCTAGAATTTCTCGGGCTTTCGATAAAAAGGTCCGACGACGAAGCTTTAAAAAAGGAGATCTAGTGCTCGCTGTTCGAAGGCCTATAATTCTCACTTCTAAGAAGAAAGGCAAATTTGAACCTAAATGGGAAGGACCGTTTGTGATAGAGACAGTCTATTCAAACGGTGCTTATCGCCTGATTACTCAGGATGGCAACAAATTAATGATGCCAATAAATGGGAAGTTCCTGAAAAAGTATTATCCATAATACGTTCAGGATAACCTATGTAAAACGGGAAGTTCCCAGAGAATCCTGTATAGGATATTTCAGGATAACCCGAGATCAGTTCACTGCTTTAAATGAGAAACTGGTCATTTGAATAATTCATTGTTTGATTATCACAAAGTTCTTTTACAACTTTTGTTGAGACGAGATTCAAATTTGTAAACAATTAATCTTTCCTCACAAAATTTCTTATCGATCGAATCGATTGACAAAAAGTACATCAAAATCCGTCATGGATTAAAATCATTCAAACTTTCACCTTTCATTTGGTCAAACCTTTAAACAGTTAGGACCAAAGCCAAAATCCCCTCTCGATTCGTTCCATGAACGAGAGGTCCATAAATTGAGCGATCAAACCTTCCTACAGTTAGGATCGTCTCAAAACCCTCACTTGGTCAAACCTTACTACAGTTAGGACCACAACCAAAATCTCCTTTCGATTCATTTTGCGAACGAAAGGTCCACTTTTGAATTGAGTAATCAAACCTTATGACAGTTAGGGTTATTCAAACCAACCCAGATTCTCTAAGTGGAGATTCCACTTTGAGTTTTCTTTTTATCAGAAGATAGAATATAAAATTCTTCTTCTCCAATTCTGGGTTTATCTCTACCAACAAACAAGAGACCAGGAGATAGAATATAAAATTCTTCCTCTCCAATTCTGGGTTTATCTCTACCAACAAACAAGAGACCAGGAGATAGAATATAAAATTCTTCCTCTCCGATTCCGGGTTTATCTCTACCAACAAACAAGAGACCAGGAGATAGAATATAAAATTCTTCCTCTCCGATTCCGGGTTCATCTCTACCAACAAACAAGAGACCAGGAGACAGAATATAAAATTCTTCCTCTCCATTATCGGGTTCATCTCTACCAACAAACAAGAGACCAGGAGATAGAATATAAAATTCTTCCTCTCCAATTCCGGGTTTATCTCTACCAACAAAGTTATATGTGAAACGGACTTAGATAATTCACATACTAGCCCGATTCAAACGGTAGTCGGTAAAGGCGTATCAAATCCGTTGATGGCTGAGGATTTGCCAAAAATCCTATAAGTATTATAGTTATTTATTCTAAAACAAGAATGAGTAATCATAATAATAAAACCTCAATGAGCAAAAAGATTCAATATATTGACCAAAAGTTTTCAAACAAAGCTACAAAAAAATGTATGTTCTCCAATTACAAAAGTTTATACTGACTAATCTGATTTTCAAGTTTTGAAAACTCAAGTGCATAAGTCTGTTCAAGTTCAGCCGCCAATTTGATTTTGAAGGCTTCTTCATCAACACTGTGAAGCGCGGCGACCTCTTGTTCCTTTTCAGCAATTATTGTATCTTGAAGGTTCTGATGCTGTAACAGGTTTTCTTCAACCTGAATTTCCTGCGTCAACTCGGATTCCAAGACCTCATGAGCGTCCTTGGCCATTGCAAGTTCCTCCTCTAAGCGAGCTATTTCCGCTCGACTCGATTCTAAATCCCGGCGTAGATTAACCTTGGCTTGTGTCCTTTTGCCAACATTCACCCTAATCTGATCGCTGTGGGCTCTAAGCTTTTGAAGTTCGAGGTTGGCTGATTTTTGGGAATCACGCCACGCTTGCAACTTGGATTCCATACGAGAAGCAATATAGAAGGGTATGCCTTTGGTGCGAAGAGCTTGCAGAAGTTCAACATGTCGCTTCAAATCAACTAAATAAACGTTGACTGAATCGGCTAACTCGTTATACCCTTCCTCTCTGAACCCTGACATAAAACGCTCAAGAGATTTGTTATAACTCTCAAAGTACGATCTTTTGAAGAGAATACGATCGACCATAGAGTTCAAAAAAGTAATGAAGCCTTGAAGATTGGAACAGATGACAGCCTTGTCCGGATCGTCGTCGACTAATAACGCTTGGATATGGTCTGATAATGATGAAGGAGCTGTGATGAGGGCAAATTAGTCAGTACAGAACATATATATTCGTATAAGACAATGAGCTGAAAGCATACCAAGTTCGACAGAAGAGCCTTCAGCACGATCTTGTTCACCCAATAGGGGTAGTTCGGCCTCCTGAGCAGCCAAAGTCGGTTCAGGAATGACAGCTTTTGACGCACCGGCTACGTCAGAAGATTTTTCAATCTCAACCTCAGAGAACTTTGGGTCTAAATTGAGAGGCTCCTTGGGAGAATATTCTGCAAACAAAAGAATCATAATAAGTATAATGGAATGATAATCCGAAATTTGAAACAAGTTATGGGTAAAACTTACCAGCTCTGGACACCACATCGGCTGATGTACCAACTTCTTCAGTTGGTCTCGCTTTTGTTGCAACTGGACTAATTTGAGGAGTGATGGTGACTTCTATCATCATGGGGTCTATAGGGGTAGAAGGTTGAGGTTCAAGAACTGATGATTGCAAATCAACCTCAGTTCCTACCCATGGCACAAGTTCACTACCCTCCGGTCGATCAGACGTTCCAATGATTATAGTAGTATATATCAGTTCCAGCAACTGATCCTATAATTCAAATACTTATATGATTAATCAAGTTAAAATATATATGTATGCATATATGGAGTTTACAGAATAGAGGTCTTACTTTCAGAAGGACCTGCTTCTGTTGAACCGACTCCAACGTTGGATTCTGTGGCTGCACCAGGAGTTTTCCCCGATAATAAGTCGGAGATATACTCGTGGTCGCCTTCAGAGAGATCAAAATCGAGGTGATGCTCATTGAATTCCTCGACCTCTGTTGCATGCGTGGCCTCACCTCCAACAGATTCTTTCATTATGGCATCTACAGAACATGTTGAATCGTAAATGACACATAAATTCAAACGAATTTGCTCAAGACAAAGATTAATTACCTTCATTGGTCGGGACGGATTCAAGAGCTTCACCACTTGTACCTGCTTCTTTTAGTTTAACTAAAAGGAGACCAAGCGCACAAGTCATTAAAGGAGGCACACGGTCTGACTCATTCATTTCTCGGATTTCTCTTCCGAGGGGAGAAAGATCAATACATGTATCCGCAGCCGATAAATCAATGGCAGGAGTTGGTGGAACATCAGCTGGTCCTTCTTTCAGAGCATCTTGCATTTGCTGGACGAAGCTGGTCTCCTCAGTCTCCATACCTCCTGGAGAAACAGCATCAGCTGGCAACTCTCCTTCTTCTCGACTCACTACAGAAGTTGAGCAGGAAATAAGTTTCAGCGTTTGTAGGCTGTCTAAAAATCACAATGGATAGTCGATCCCTATCAAGCCCTGATAATGAAAGTTACAATGCAATGCAGACGACTTTCTGATCTTTGCCATCGCAATTCTGGCAACCGCTATAGACACGGAGCAGGCCTCATCTGCTGAGATGACTGATCTTGATGGCTGCGCAGCAGACAGATGACTAATATGATGCTGATGAGGCAGTGTAATGATTTTAGAAATCAAAGGTTGGACTTAGTTGGTGAGTTGCTTGGGAGAGAGCTATGGGTGAAATATTCATCTTCAAAACACTAGGATGTTGATTCCGGTCTAACTCCAACAACTGAAACTACAAATCAAATAGCTTTCGGGTCGACAATCGAAAGCGGTAAATAGAGGACCTTTCACGTAGATCGAGAAGAGTTCAATCGAGCGACGCTTACGCGACAACTGATGAAGCTCTATTAATGTAGCCTTCGCAACCAAGCAGTGAGAGTTATACAGGATTGACGACTGCTCATATCCTATAACAGGCAAGGATCAATAGAACAATCAGCCTTCGCAAATGTTATAGAATGGATGAGGTTACAAAGTGCAACAACCTCTCTCAAACGCAGAAAGTCATTGCCTGCGTTTCCTAAAGTTCAAAACGCACCACTTGTGTGTCCTCAGGCAGACAATCGAACTCTGAAGCGCAGAGTTTAAAGTACAAGAGCACACATAACGTGCAGTTCTTTAATAGATGCAACTATGTGCGCCAAAACTCTGGACGCTAGAGTTGAGCTTTCAACGCACAACTGGGCCTGTGCGTCTCAAATCTCTAACAGAGATTTAACTCTGGCATCTCAAGCCTTGGACGCAGAGTTAGAAAAGCCCATAACGCCAACTGAGGCGTTTTGACTTGTTCAACTACGGTCAGTCGAACGCCTCAAAACGTTATCCACGTTCGAGGAGGATTTCTCCCCCACAAAGAGAGCGGAAATGAGGGGTTGGTTACACTCCACATCACCGACCTATAATAACCACTTACCTCAAACTGAGTAAGGGGTTGGTGGGTTGATAGGTTGACTCATCGGTTTCTGAGATCTAAAACCGCAATTAGTTTGAGGGGAGTTTGGTATCAAAACCAGCCCAGGTTCAATCAAATCTCCGGGCAGTTGAGTTAATCGGAAGGAAGAGATTTTCAGGAGATCTGAAGGACTGATCAACGATCGTTATCAAATCCGAAGGAATCTTTCATCAAAGGTATCATCGCACATTGGCGAATTAACCCGAATTTTCGTTCCAACACTCTGTTACAGAGTTTAAGCTCATTCTGAGTTCTTAAACTCGTTATAAGAGTTCTTACATTAGGCGCTTACAACGCAAGTCATAATCACATCAAACCAGACATTTGGTTTTCACAATCTTAATCAGAGTTCTTAACTCGTTCAGAAGTTCTTTACACCTCGTTTAAGAGTCTAAACCGAAGCATCAAGCAACTTCAGATTGTTCCAGGTGAAAGAAGGACGGTGATCGTCAACGGATTGAGAAGTTCGACCGGCGATCGAAAATCGAAGGAGGCACTCCACCGCTACCACAAGAAGAACTCCAGTTTTAAAAAAAGGGGAAATCAATTCATCTCCTCTCTTTTGTATCGGAATCCAAATTGCTAATTGATTTGAGGAATACAGTCAATTTTCTTTCATTGTCTTTTTACTTGCAAATTTCGCAACAGAACAAAAGTGGCGGACTGCCGGCTGGGGATACTTCTCTGACGCAGAAGAAGTGGTGGCCGAATCCGACGTTTCCTGTCACAGGAACCACCGTCGAAACTCTCGGTCGTAGAGTTCGACAAAGCCAGTATGAGGAGGTCCTCTCCTCTGGGTCGCCTTAGCCCAAAGCTAGGCGTGATACCCACGAGGACTCTGCTACGGAGGTCAACAACTACTGCTGAGATGCGCCAAATAAAGCCCTCTCCTTTGCCGAAGACCTTAAACTCGGGCGTCTGCGAGTTGAAGATTCCTGCCCCGTCAACTACGGGAAAATAAGGTCGAAAAAGACCTATGTCGGAGGAAAGCCCATACCAACGCTGACGGATGCCCCCGCGGCCGAAGGCATTGAAACAGCTAAGAAAATGCTGGCTCGACGAAGGAGCAAGATCCTTGCACGGCGAGCATCACTTTGCGGAAACAGCCCGGGCGGAAGCTACTGCACCAACGCAAAGACTGGCGTTTCTGAGCCCTGTGCCCGAACTGTGCCGTTTCTGGGCTCCAGAACGCACACGTTCGTGTCCAGAAATGAACTCCGACTATGAGCCTCGGGTTATTCAACTCAAACCGACCCTCCAGTGGCGGCGTTGTTCAACATAGACGCACACAGCCTCAAAGTGCGTCGCCAAAACGTACCTCAAGGCACGTCATCATTCAAACGGCACGCGTCACAACGTGCGTTCAGTCAAATACAAGACCCTTCAAAGGGTCTGTTCAACAACACAAACGCACACGCGACAAGTGTGCGTTCAATCAAGACCCGACCCCTCAGGGTCTGGGTCATCAACAAACCACAGCCACAAGTGTGCGTCATCAACCCGACCCTCAGGGGTCTGGGTCTCAACAAACGCACTTTGGCGAACAAGTGTGCGTTCAATCAAAACGCCGACTGCTCAGGGTCTGGTTATCAAGCGCAAACGCGACATCACAAGTGTGCGTTCCGGGCAAAGAACGACCCTACAGGGGTCTGTTTTCAATCCTACGGCACACAACAACAAGTGTGCGTTCAAACAAAGAACGACCCTCAGTGGGTCTGTTTCAACATCAAAAACGCACACCAACAAGTGTGCGTTCAATTTCAGGACAAAGAATCCACAAGAATTTAGTCGGCATCAGTCAAAACGAGGCCTCGGCTCGTGTTTATAAACCAAACGCGAAGCTCTTCGTGTTCTATCTCAAGAACATGACACGGTCCCGTCAGATTCAAAAGGGACCAGCATGGATTAAGATTCATAGCCCACCCATCCAAGGGCAGGGGGTCCATCCGCAACCTTCACAAAAATCTTTTCGCCAGGTCTGCCGACTTGCGTGAATTGCTGTCAAAGAGGAAGGCAAGCACAGCAGGTAGGCTCATTCAATGGCCAGTGTGAGCGGCTCATATCTGCTGTCGGCTCTCTGAATGCAGTTGTTGCTCTCCACCGCGGCGCCTAAGGCAGTCGTATCAATAAGATTGACGAATGTCGGCTAGAACCTGCAAACGACAGCGTCGTGCAACAAAGAGAAGACCTCTCTGAAATTGAATTCCTGAGGTCACCATCGACATGATCGTAGAAGGAAAAAGCCTCCATGGTTCCGATTCTGACGAGTCACAAGAAGTAATTCCGACCAAACTTTTAGGGGAAATTATGTGATCAGTTCGAAGGAGTATATAAGCCATCACTCGGACGCCGGACAGGAGCTATTTCGCCGGTTGACTATCAAAGTTGGCCAGAGGAATTACAACAAGGTGAGAGACATCTCGCAATAGCCCGAATCTCAATCTTCGAGCTCGGTCGGACCAACAAGAAGTATCTGCTTACATGGCGGGCAGAATCCTGATGGACATAAGCCAAAGAAAGTGAACGAACACCAAGTAAATGCTCCAAGCCGCAACAGGAGACACTTTCTCCAATTGAAGGCATGATGGCCGCAACTTATTGCTGAAAAAGGCCACAAACCCGAATTCTTCCGGAGGACGACCCTTCAAGGGAAACAGAAAGCGACCGAGCCATTCGGAATGCGTGAGACCTCACACCTGGATCCTCTCCGACAGGTGAGGAAAGAGGTGGTAAGGAACTACATTCCTCATCGCACCAAAATGGATGAACTGGAAGGCTCGCCTGCAATGCAATCGCCAACGAGAAGTGAGCTCCGTGAAGAAGGAGTGTGAGAGCCTTATCCTGCTGAATGGGATGATAGCGTCCAGTACCGCACCTCGAAGTTCCAACAGCTCCAAACCTTGCAACCGTTCGACTGGCACAGGATCGCATCAGCACATCTACTATTTCAAATCTC